>NW_028300939.1:492500-865000 GCF_049000335.1 Polistes dominula | reverse complement strand
TAGGGTGATGGTAGCCCTGCTTAACTGTGCTACTACTACTACTACTACTACTACAACTACCAACATCGCAAAATTCTGTGTTAACACACGAAAATTCAATGCGTTTCACGTTCGACTAATGATTGGCAGATATTTGAACATTAATATGACGTATTAACTTGTCCATCTTCTTATTGACAATCAAAATTACAATTGGTTTTGCGAGAAGGGGTGTAAATTTTCTCGACAATTCCAAAATCTCGTTGAAACTCAAGTGTGATGCGTGATACTGGAAAAAGAACATTACTTTCTTTTTTCTTCTTTCGATTACCATTTTAAAGAGTAGATTACGTTTTCTCGTGTGTGGTGGTTGGTAGTAGTCTCATGAAACATTGATGAACTAATCCCCTTGAAATTGCTCTTGTGCAAGCTCTGATTTTTAGTCTTTCTCCACTCCCCAACCCCTCATAGTTTGAACGTTTACTCAGAAACAACTGAACGGGATGGGATATCAAGTCCTTCGAACTTATTGACTTTATTTTCTCAATATATATATATAAGTATCTATGGGAAAATGAAAGAAGAAAGAATATCGGATGACATCAAGATTATTGTTTATAAAAGAAAATTTCATTTCTTTTTTTTTTCTTTTTTTTTTGTAGAAATAAAAGTACACTTTTATTAGATCCAACATGAATGAAATAAAAGTAAAGTTAGTTGAAAGAAAGTCAAATAAAAATGTTTAGTAAGTCTTAATTTAGGTAATGCCATCGTTAAAAGGAAAACTTTATTGTTACGAACTACTATAGGGTTTCTAAGCAAGGGTTTTATTTCAAAAAGGACTATCCCTTTTGTATTTTTTTGTGTGTATCGAACACTATCGGTAAGCACGAGACTTTTTCGTATTAGGTTCCACCAATCTGCATATTGGAAAACTTCTTTTTTTTTTCTCTCTCTTTCTTTCTTTCTTTCTTTCTTTCTTTTTTGTTGCCTACCCTTTTTCTTTCTTTCCTTTTTCACAGATAAAGGATCACTCGCGACTTTGTGGGACGACGACAGCTTTTGTGTCATGTTTTTTTCTTCTTTTTTTTTTTTTTTTTTTTTTTATTTATTTTTTCTTCCCTTCTATTGCATCCTCTCTCACATCAGTATTTTTCTAGATGCTGTTTGACGCTTGCTATCTCCAAAGAGCGTTATTAATTCTACACCCCCTCTTTCTTCATCCCCCATTTCCCTTTTATCTATCTCTCTAGTTGATCTTTTTCGTTTACATACATTTATATATGGATTTGTATAGATACGTGTGTATATTAATGTTTGATCAGATCGTTCATTGAATAGTTCAGAAAACCCTTGACAAAAGAAATCTTCTTCACTTCTCTTCTTTTCTTTTCTTTTCTCTGTGCTTTAGGGATAAAACATGAGAGGGATGAGTTTGATTGCATATTTCAAAAAAAAAAAAAAACGCAACCTACACACCTGCGTATCAACAACTTTTTTATTATTTTTTTTTTGTTTACAGAGAAAAAGATATTTATGCAACACATAAAATCATTTTTGTTTTTCTGCAACTTTACTTTCGAACATTTTGTATTATTTATTTTTATTTCTTAACAAATTCTTTGACCTCATTTTTTCCCTTTTTTTCATTTTATTTTTGTTGTTGTTGTTGTTGATTGAAATTTCTATTTTTTTTTCTATTTTCACATTTTCTTCGTACGCATGTATAAAGGATAGAGAAATATATATATATATGTATACTACACTACTAGTGAAAAATTCGTAGGATACGTTTGTACCTACTCGACTTTTTCGTCTTGGAAACCCCCATACATTTCCACACACATATACGAGGTAGAAAAGGAAATTCAATTCCCGTGTCAACAGAAGCGAATTTATCGCGAACGCATAGAACGGAATCGGTGATGTTGCTGCCTGCCCCGTATGAATACAAAACTTTCCTATGGTCGGTCTAGGAGGTAGCATACTCACGAATTCGCAGTTTTAGATTCCGTTTCTTGTTACCACCCACTCTCTATCAATCTATCCATCTATCTATCTATCTTTTTCTCTTTTTATTTTTTATCTTTATTCTTTTTCTCTTTCTTATTTCAAGCAAACCTTTTCCTACAATTCCAGTAGCCCACCCAGCCAGGTTTCTTTTCAACCAATGTTGGATAACCTTCCTTCCTTCTTTTCTATTTCTCCTTTTTTACCATCTACTTACTATATCGTGACGTATTTTTCCATTCGAAGAAAGAAAGAAAAAAATATACATATATATATCTTGAAAAATTCTTTTTCCTGTTACTTCTCGTTCTAGACACGCTATCCAAAAAAAATCTGGAGAAGGGATGTTATATATATATGTGTGTGTGTATATATTTTATACATTTCGATCAGACGAGCGTAAACTGCAAATCCTCTTGATAATACCAACCTAGGTTTTCGAGAATCACCTTTGGATTCAACAACAGTAAAGGAAAACTCTCTGTTCTATTCTTTTCTGATAACGTTCGGTATGTGTATTCGTTTTTTTTTTTTTTTTTTTTTACCTTTTCTCTTTTATCTTTTATCTTTTTTCTTTCTCTTATTTATTTCCCTTCTTTCTTTCATTCTTCTTGTTTTACATTCATTTTCTATTCCTTTCTTTTTTTTTTTTTATTTTATAATTTTTTTCTTTATTTTCCCCACTAGTTTTCTTAACCCTTTGAGTACTGAATACTTTTAACTAAAATGTTTCTTAGGAACAGAATAATTTATTAATAATAAATTATATTAAATAATTCAAGTTTTCCTTTATATATAAATAATTAATTATTTTTACCAAACGCATATATGCGTCCATAGCACTCAAAGGATTAACATTCAGATTACATTATAAACCTATAACAAGTATATAAACTGTATCATCATATTCAAAATAATATTAGTTCACAAAATATTCATATATTTCAACAATGAATAATAATAGTAACATTACTAGACTTCAATGAACATGAATCATAGTGAAAAATCATTTTAATAAAAAACTCAAATTACTTTTGTTATTCGTATAATAAATAGTGTATTATTATTATCATCATTCTTACTCGTTTATCGTATCTAATTGAGAAATGGACTAAAATTGATAGCATGAAAAATGAAACGATTTCATTTTGATAGTTTGCAAATGGAACACAAATATTTTATTTCGATTTAGAGACTACTACTCCCACATTTTTTTGTTCTATTTTTTTCCAATTTTTTTTTTTTTACCACTTTTTTTCAAAGCTACGACACGGTTGACACATAGGTAACAGATACGCGTATTGCTGCAGGTATAAATGGATACAGTATTTCTTTTTTTTTCTCTCTCTCTCTCTCTTTCTAGTTTTATATTTCTTTATTTTAACAATATGTCAAAAAGTTGTTTTTTACTCGTAAAATACAAATTTTTAACATATATATATATATATAACTTATTTTGAAGTAACATTTAAAATAATTCCATTCATCCTACATTCATTCCAACACATTTCTATCAAAATCAAATTTTTCAACCCCTATCAAAATTAATTATATAATATAATTCCTATTAAAAATCATAACCTAATTAAAAACAATAAACAAATACAACGAATACACAAATGAAAATCAATTGAAATGACGAAATATCAAGCAATCTGATTTACACCTTTGATGATGACGTGTGGGTTGATGCAAATGAATGAATGCACCGAATACAACGAACTTTATTATCTTCCTAGAACATAAATCTCAAGAGCGTATCTAGCAAACTTTCTTTCTCTTGCACACGCACACACAAAAACACACACTCACATTTTCTTTCTCTCTTTTGCATCTTTCATATTCTGTCGTCTCGAAAACGTATTCACGTTTCACGAAGCTGAAACTGCTGGTTCTGATACTGATACTGGTACTGGTACTGGTGTTGGTGTTGGTGCTGTGGTGCTTTCCTTCATCTTTAATTTAATTACCAACTGTGTGTAGGTGGACTAATTATTGCCAACCCACGACTTTCACGTATATTTCTTCTTTCCGCCAGTATCTGATATCATTCAACCCCTTCTTCCTACCCCTTTCTATCCTCTCATGAACGAACGAATTCATTTCTGGTTTGTCTTTTCTCTCACTCTTTCTTTCATTTTCTATCATTCATTTTCTTTTTCTTTTTTCCTTCTCTCACAGGTAACACTTCGAAATCGTCATTACGAATACTAAAGGGAGAATAATCTTTTTTTTTTTATCTTCCTTCTTCTTCTTCTTCTTCTTTGGCACCCATTCACCCCTACCTACCACCCACCACCACCATTTCTTTTTATATATTCAAGCCTGTCTTCCCTTCCCTTTCCCCCTTTCCCTTCTTTCCTTTTCTTTCCTTTCCTTCTCTTCACTTCGTTTGCTTCTTTTTTCTTTCTTTCTTTTATTTCTTTTTTTATTTCATCATCCTCTTCTTTTGGAAAGATCGAAAAAATTTTACGCTCTGTTGAACAGTGCAGGATCCTGCCGAGAAAGAAAGGATGAAAAACGAAAAAAAAAATAAAAAAACCCAAAAAGGAAAAAGAGGTCAAACGGAAAAACCCCGAGTAACATCGATGAATTTCTATAATTAAGAAACGATATTTCGTAACGTTTCCAATGAAATTTTGCAATTTCAATTTTTATCATTATTTGTAAAAATATTTGATTCGCAAACATTTTTCAAAATGTTTTATTATTTACTTTCTTTGTGATTATTATAAAAAATGGGCGCCTGTATGAATGCAACTCTCAAGACACATTTTGAAAATGTTGCTTGCGAGCAACATCTGTTGGGACGGAATTTTTTTTCTGTCCCAAAAGATACGCAACCCATAAACCCCTGTTCACACACACGTGTATTAACAGTTTGGTGTGAAAAGTGTGTCTGGAGGGTTGCATACAAACAGCCGCGCATTTTTATAAATTAATGAATAATTAAATAAATAATTACAAATTAAAAATACAAATAATATTATAATAATAATAATTTTTATAATACTAATTATTATGTATAATATTAAGGGTAAAAAAAAGAAATACAAGTAAAAATAAAAACACAAGTGGGGATAAAGTAGAATACACGGGGTAGATAAATGATAAAAGGGTGGTTTGTATTTTTTTTTTCTTACTCTCTCCACCCATCTCTCTCTTACTCCCTAAGGCATCCATCCGCAGGTCGTTTGCAGGTCGAACGGAACGGAACGGAACCGGTCGTGTCGGTGATTCGTTTATGAACGGTGCTTCGTTAAGTTCACTTGGACGCGTTTCCCGTTTCCATCGCGTAAAGTCTAAGAGAGAGAGAGAGAGAGAGAGAGAGAGAGAGAGGGAGAGAAAATCTGTGCCTCCGGCTGTTGTGTGGGAGTCTGAGAAATTTATCGATCGATAAGATCGATCGATCTATCGGTCTTTCGAATACAATGTTGTTCCCTTTTCTACGTGAGAGAAGATATATGTACAAGTGTTAGTATGTATACGTGTTTCTCTTCTCTTCTCTTCTCTCTTCTCTCTCTCTCTCTCTCTCTCTCTCTCTACGTGTAATTTATTTAGTATGTGTATGTGTGTGTGAACGTAGATTCTTCTCACGTATCCAAGTAATGCACGAGTTGAGAACACAACTAGGCTGGTTTGATCAAAGCAAGCAAGTAAGCAAGCAAGCAAGAAGAAGAAGAACCTTTAGTCATGTATTTTGTTCTCGTATGGGTGTGTCTATGTGTAACTAATTATTCATAGGCGTCATAACTTTGACATATTTAATTGTTAAATAATAAATCTTTACATTATTTTGTATCTTATGTTTTGTTAAGATAGGATCATTGTTTGAAAGTTTGTTCTATCATAAAATCATAAAATCATATTTTCATATTATTTTCTATCAATATTTTTTCTACCTGTTAATTAGGTTTCATTTGTTTAAATATTTATTATTTTTTATTATATATTTAAATATATATTCATATTTAAGTTGATTCAATTTATCCATGAGGATTGTGACGACAAACGTAAATGACAGGTATATTTTGTTTTTCCTTTGCAAAAATAATTACCATCTTTATAATAATCTGAAAAAGGTAAATAAGGTTCATTTAAAATCGGGGTCAATTAAAAACGTAATTACCGTATGAGATGATTATTATCTTTCTCTCACTCTCTTTCTCTCTTATGGTGCTTGACTGCCTATGAGGCGTTTTTTTTTTCTCGTTCGTTGAACAAGAACGACGACCTAAGCTCTACGAGTTCGTTCACACACCCTTTACATCGTACAACGTAACAACGAGATAAGGGCGGGGGTGGTGGTGGTGGTGGTGGTGGTGGTTGTGATGGGTATGTGTGCTTCCCGCGACTTATTAAAGGATTTAAAAGTTTCTGCCTCTTTGAACGTCCAACGAAGAAGATTGCCGGCGCGTAACAAAGTGTCCAAGGAGAAAACTAACACCCTCCACCCCCACACCCCTCCTTCTCGAAGGTTTTACAACGTTGCGTTTCACCCTTCCCGTTAAATCATCCGTTAAAACTCGTTCGATCGTAACGATGGGTTTAGAAGAAGATGAAGAAGATGAAGAAGATGAAGAAAAAAAAATATATATATATTTTTTTTATTTATAATTAAAGATGATGATGAAGATGAAGTAATGAAAAAGAAAATGGAAAATTATTTAACTTGGTATGAAGAAAATTATTAATTAATTTGAATTTAAAACATAATATTGAATATTATTACGATTAATAATTTAGTATTATATATTTTTGTTATATTTTTATTACAATTTGATTTTGTTTTACGTAAATAAAAAAAATAAAAAATAACAGTTGGAAGAATTTACCAATAAAAGAAGAAAAAGTATATAATACAATATATAAATAAATTATAAATATTTATCAATCTATATTAAATTGAAAATAACAAAAGCTCTAACATTGCTAAATTCATACTTATCACTCATTTTTCTTTTTCATTACTTCATTAACACCCGACTCGTAGGGAACTTAAAAAAAATTGCTGACAAAAAAGACAAAGAAATAAGAAGGGTTGAATAAAACTCTCATCTTTTCTCAAGGGAAAAAAACAAACGAATTTATTATTATTTATTTTCTTTATTTGTCAACTAACTGTAATAAAAAGGAAAAGGAAGAAAAATACATGAGAATGGTTTTAAGACGATTTACGTGTTTCTCTGTAAAGTATGTTTATTAAAAAAGCCAACTTATAAATTGGTATAAAACGAT
The DNA here is from genome assembly GCF_049000335.1 of Polistes dominula. Classification (NCBI taxonomy): domain Eukaryota; kingdom Metazoa; phylum Arthropoda; class Insecta; order Hymenoptera; family Vespidae; genus Polistes; species Polistes dominula. The sequence goes on along the minus strand of NW_028300939.1, from coordinate 857,773 downwards.
ACAAATTTTGTCACTTAGGTATATATTATTTTAATATACAGTCTTTCCTCATCCAACATTCTCCGTGCGTATTAAAACCGATAAATTTGATAAAAACATCCAACTACAGTAAAAGAAAAAGACAGAAAGACAAATACTAGCTGGCAGTGAAGGAGAAAAATATCGAATTTTAGTTTGGTGCATACAAAGGGGGCCCCCACCCTCTTGTCCTCATCCATTCTTTGCTAGTATATTATAGTTGTATAGTAGTTCGCATACTTTCTCGTATCTGTCCACGAATAATAGAAAGAGAAAGATACACCGAGTGAGAGAAAGAGAAAGAGAAGAGGAAACATAAAACAAAAAAACAAGATAGCAAAAGAACAATACATTCATCCGTGTACAGACAGAAGTAATACGTACGTACGTACCTGTACTTTTACACATATGTAAAAAAAAGAGACAGAATAAGAGAGAGAGAAAGACATGGGATAAAAAAGAAACACCTAACAATTACAACGGGTGCTGCACTAACGCAATATCGCATGGTCCGCGAATGGGGGTTGGGTTGAGTTGGGTTGGGGGTTGGTGGCGTAAGTTATTGTTGCTTTCAGTATTCGAGTCTATTACGAATAGATGTTGGTTATATACGAGGTCGGACTAGAATGTAAACACGAAATGAGAGACCGAATATCAGAACCGACGTTTCTACCAAGCAAACACAAATGCACATTCACCTACACCTGCATATGCACATGCAAGTATATATATATATATACATGACCTAAACTTATTTATATTTAACATAATGTCAACACTTATAATTCAATTTACTTATAGGAAAAAGAAATGAGAAATTTTGTTAAGGTATTTGTGAAATGTTAACCCTTTGAATGCTGCATACTTTTAATTAAAGTGTTTTAATAAGGATAGATTATTTTATTATTTATTTGATTGTTTTGTTGATTTATTCTATTAATCAAATTGGAAATTATTAAATATAATTTAAAATTTAAAACTTCAATAATCAATGAACAAAACAATATTACATTATTTGCATTAATATTAAAAAAACACTTATATGCTTTAATAGTATACGTTAGGAATTTTTATCAAACTCATATATGCGTCCATAGCACTCAAAGGATTAACCTAAACCTAAAATAAATGATAGAAAAAATTCATAACTATCATCATCATCATATATATTGATAACATATATACATATGTATTGATCTAAACAAATGGAGATAGAATAACTAAGATCATAAATAATTGAAACAAAATGATTATTAAACGTTTAACTAGTGTCAAGTTCCTTTGTATCCTTATAACGTCAATTACTAAGTTATTGCACCTGGCATATAGAAGAGGAAAGTTAGGTTAATCTAGCAGCAAACCTTCTGTTTTCCATCCCACTAGCCAATTGCTTCTTCCGCAATGTGCATCCAGTAATATTGAGGGCAAAGATAGTAGTAGTGGACCACCCCTCGTAGAAATTCAACGGGGTTTTAGGTATCAGTGTTGTACCTGCTGTTCTAGCTACACAAACCAGTAGAGAAGGTTGCTTCCTCGTATGGATTCGAATGAATATGCAAACACAACGCTATGCTAACTTTCCAGAGATTCTCTCGGTAAACGGGTTGGAACAAGAAAGTATCAAAACTGAAGAAAAAAAAAAAATATATATATATAGCTCACAACTCGTGGAAATGAAACACGTAGAATACAAAAAAAAAATGTAGGTAAAACTAACTAAAGAAAATAGACAAAGTAGACCAACGTTTACGTTCGTGAAACTTATGTGAACTTATATTAACGTTTATATTTATAAAACTCCATGAAATTTCTATCCACTCTTAGAATATATTTAAACTGTTGAGTAAATAAAGAATAATAAGAATGATTTAAATGAATCTTGCAACTTTGTATTATATAAAATTAAAGATTTAAATTCATTCATTCATTCATTCATTCGTTCGTTCATTTTATATTTTATTACTCGACATTTACTTCAATTTTGTACTCCTGTGTGTTTAAATAAAATTGAGGGAGAGATATTTGTTAATAATATATTATAAGTCTTAAAAAGTAATGTATTTTCAGTAGTAAGAACGGTTATATGGTCTGACGCGTTGAAGTAGTAACAGTCGCGTATTACTGCGACTACGTTAAACAGACACAAAGTAGTAAAAGACACTTAACGTGTTTATATAAAAAGAGTCAGACATTAAAATATTATAAATAAATGAAAAACATGTGAAACGAATTTTCCTGACAATTCGATAGAATTTTATTCACAAAACCAATAATAAAAAAAAAAAAATAACATGTTGAAAACTTAAAAGAAAAAAATCTACTTACGTTGTACGTAGAATGTGTTATACAGAGAACAAACTTTAATCGTAGTAAGAAACACGTCTAGAGGTGTTTCTCTAACGTCAAAAAGACTTTAAACCATAGGTAACAAGAGCAAATCCTGTCAGGAAAGAAAATTGGCTCATCGCGTATTAGAAATGTTATTAGAGAAAAGTAACTTGACGTGTATCGCGTAGTAATAATAATAGTAATAGTAGTAGTAGTAGGTGTGAAAGAGATAGATATAGGATGAAACAAGTTCAGAAACGAAAGGGTCCAACCAACCCTTGGCAAGGTTTCTCATCCCCCAGTTCACCCCATCTCCACCCACTTCCTGTACTAGGATATCTCGCGTACGCGAACGCGTTTATGGGACTTCTGGGAACAATTATTATCACCCCCACACCCTTTGTTCTTCTTAGTTTCACACAGCAACGTTTCTCTACTGTCAGTTTCTATATAGTCAAGGCCATTGAAAGCTTTATTACATATACAAGCTCTCTCTCAATTCTTACACGCAACCTCAGTGAAAATGTTGATCCATCTTGTTCTACGAAAAATATTCATTTTCATCTAGTTTTTTCTTTTTTGTTTTTTTGGCAAACATAAAACGTACATTTCATTTCACTTATACTCTGTGTGCCAGGAATAAAATCTCAAACTCAAATGGGTTTCTTTAGAATGCTTTTTCATTCTATTATAAGTCATATTCGTAAAGTTGGCATTTGTTATTTTATCGCTTGTGTTATATTTAAAACTAACTGTTAGATGTTGTTTATTTTTTATGTAAAATATATATTAGGTCTATACCACAAAATGTTTTCTAGATTTATATCTAGGGATATGGGATGATTTTTTTTAAATGGGATACACAAATTATTATCAAGCTGTGTCAAAATAATAATGGCAATTATATTTGTTAATAACGTATAGAAGAGTCAATTAATTCTGAACAAAGTTTAAAGATTATAAACTTTAATCCTATATGAAACTACACATGTGTATATACATACATATATATGTATAGTGATTCTATCGTAGTAATTATGTCGTGAATATACGATAACGAACAAACACACATACGTTCATGATACTACGCGAGCTCACTTTCTTATCGGATCGTACAGGATCGGCAGAACGATCAGACCCAGTTTATGGAAGGACGATAGAAACGCATTTTGCGATACCACCAGTTTCGTGGGAATCCGTTAATATGAGGATGGAGGATGGGAAGTGGTTGGGTAGGTAGTTGGTTCACCATTCTAACGGATAAGGATCGAAGGGTTGAAAGCCACACGTGCCAGTTGTAAATCGTACGTTCTCATAATTAACGTCAATGACCATAATAGTATCACCTACTAACTTAAACTTTAACCTAATTAAACCCATACACATATATAGCTAATCAATTTTATTTTCATTATAAGATTATTCAATGTTAATTGTTGTTAATTAATACGTCAGTCAAGTGTCAGTTAATTAATACTAAAAGCTATAAAAAAAAATAAAAAAGGTACATTAATTAAACATTTTTGATAATACAAAATCACAGAAAAAGAATCAATCACATAATACGCCCCCATAAAAAAAAAAAGAATTGACAATAGATTTTCAACGAAAATTCTTTTCAATAAAATTTTATGGAATCACGATTCGTGAGTGTAATGCAGGAATTACATTTTGTAGATTACTCCCATGATATTAAACCATAACAGAAAATACCTTTGACTAAGTAGATACTAAATTTGTTTCAATGTATGCATTAACAGTATAATTATCGCGAATGGTTATTCTACTATATAACCCATAGAAATACAAAGATAGTTAAATAAATAGATAGATATAGAGAGATCATTTCAATATATATTTACTATTGAATACTACTACATACGGATTATGATTTTGTATTATCCATTGATCATTTTATACTAATTGACGTATGTATATTTAACACATGTCAATTACAATCCTATAGAATATTATTATATAACTTACATTCTAAATCGAAAATCAAATGTGAATATCATTAGTATTCGTGCAAACATCATAATCATCATAATCATCATAATCATAATGATCATCTCTTATATGAATACGTGAATCCATTGACAGAAGGAAGATAGAAAATCGTAGTCTAGTTTACGACGTATCAATATACCTACAAAATCAAAGAGAGAAATAGAGAGAGAGAGAGAGAGAGTATGTGTGTGTGTGTAAGAGTGAGAGAATGATAGTAAAGCTTACACACAAACCCTAGCCAATTTTCAATTTCGTAAAGCGATTCATCGGAGTAACTCTTGAGCCTACACATATGGTTACTGTTTGTACATGTACGTTTGTTCGTTCTATAACATATGTATAAACACGCAGACATAAACCGTTACAATCCCTAGAGAAGATACATTAGATAGAGATAGAAATAGAAATAGATAGAGAGAAAGAGAGAGAGAGAGAGAGAGAGGAACTATTGCCTACATAGCATTATTCAGAAACATGAGTTATAACACATCAAGCAGCAACACGTCGGATTAGAAGCAACGAGTATGGGATATACACAACAAACCAAAGCTATGAGGTTAGAGGGTGGGTGGATAGGGGTTGTAGGATGAGAAGAAGACTGAGACTTCAGGTATCTATTAACCAGTCTAACAGCATCCTACCTCGAAAGCACAATCCTCCACTAAATGTTAATTAATAATAACAATAATAAGCGTTAATAGGTAGACTCCCTCTCTCTCTCTCTCTCTCTCTCTCTCTCTCTCTCTCTCTCTCTCTGTGTGTGTGCGTGTGTTGTATGTTTCGGTTCTGTCACGCATATGGGGATATTATGTTTCCTTTGAAAACGATATCTAGCTATTCGAAATTTCTATACGTGTATATGGGTTTGCTTGGTTTGCTTACTGAGAAATATTATACCAACCCCATTTTCGTTAGATGAAAATGATTCCTTGTGTGGTGTGTATTGCATCACAAAGTTGCACGACTAGTGACACGTACTCTTTGATTTTATGAAAATTTCTATCAAAAGTTTGTTTATCTCTTTTTTTTGGGGGGTGGGGGGGGTTTATCTTTTTTTCTGTCTATCTCGTTCGTAAATTTTGTCGACTTCACTTATATCGGTGAAAGAAATTGAATTGTATTATTCGTTGGCATTTTTCTAGCCTACCATATCTGACATTTTCTATTTCTTCTCATTTTTATATATATGTTTGTCGTTGTTGTTTTAGAATATTTCCATAAAAATTTTATTTTTTAAAATATAAACCCCCCCCCCATCGTCGTTCTGTCGTTACGTGCGAAATGCGATTAGACGAAATGGAAGCAGCTGAGAGTTTTGAACAAAATAAAAAGATAATAAAAAATAAAATAAAACAAGAAATATAAAATTATATTTGCCTAATCAAAATTTTATTTTCTAATATTCAAACACGCGTTGTATTCTTATATAATATTTAATTGTAAATTGAAATCATTTTTATCACACTCTCTTTCTTTCTATTTTTATTTTAATTTTATTATTATTATTATTATTATTATTATTATTATTATTATTATTATTGTTTTGTTAATTTCAAGTACAACGTTGGATCTTAAGGGAACAATATCAAAGCGATTTAGAAGCAGACGAGATGAATTTGACTCACAGAATCGACGAAGGTTTCGACAGGGTAGATTTCAGAGCTGAATTCAGTCCAAGTCCAAATCTCGAAGGGCCACAACCTCAGCCAAGGGACAACGTCTCGAGAAATTTCCCTACTGTCAGTTCATCTCCACCACGTGCTAGGACCAACAATGATGGTAAGTTGAATTTTTTTTTTTTTTTTTTAATATTCTTTTGTTGATTTATTTTTCATTTCATTTTTTCTTTCAAAGTTCATTTTTCATTCAATTATTTCAATTGAATGAACAAACATTTTATTTCATTTTTGTCTACTTTCCATTGTATCTTTCCTAACGTGCTTATTAATATTTTTGTATTATATGTGGGTTTATGGTATTGCTATTGCTAGTGTTATACTACTTGTTTGCTTATTCTTTTACCCTAGTATCAATGCATGTGAATAAATTGTAATATTTATTTAAAAAACATATTTTTTCATTGCATATTACTATTATTGTTCCCAATGATTGTATCCTTGCACGAATAATTTCTATATTAATAATTAGTAAAGGGTTATTTGACAAATTTCAATTTGTAAATGATATGCACGTGTTATAATAAACACGACACGTTTTATGAAACACTTTATAAAATATTGTATGACATTCTTGACGAAATATTTAATATAAAATTCTTTACAAATTGCATAACACACGTTCATACATTTTATTATATACAAATTTTCAAAGAAGAAGAAGAAGAAGAAGAATATGATGAATTGATTATTATAAATGATGAATAATTTGAAGTAAATACTTTTCTTACGATAGTAGAAATGATGATAATCTCCCACCCATCGTCATTTTCGTCGTCTTGAGAAACTCAAAGTTTCACACAGTAGGTGTGTTACGTTCTTTGAGGTAAATCAAGCAAACTGAAACAGAAATGCAGAAGCTTTCCTACGTTTCTCTAACCATCCTTTAGGATAAAAGGGGTGAGAAGGGGGTAAAAGGAGAGTAGAAGGAGGAAATGCTATAAGAGAATCGGACGACTGAGTTTCCACAATTCGAATTTCCGCGGTTCTATGTATATGTATGTGTGTGTGTTAGTAATAGTAGTAGTAGTAGTAGTAGTAGTAGTAGTAGTAGTAGTAGTAGTTTCTTCCGGTTTACGCGTATTTCTCCTTTTAATGAGTTTATCGCAGTCCTGTGTGCATAATGCGACATACGTTTGTAGGTTTATACGTAAAACGTTATACCTACTTTGTCGCTTACGTTCTAAGTGAAACTTCTAAAAAGGGGTAAGGGGTGAAGGTGGAATGAGGAAAGAAAGAAGGGGTGGTTGAGGTGAAGTGTGTTAACACACGACTTTACAAATTTCTTATATCGAAGTTAAATTTAAACAATTATTTTTCTTACTATTAAATATATTATTTAATTATAATATTTATTTTTAGATTACTAGATTATTAAATAGTTCTATTTTATAGTCTTTTTTTTGTTTTTGTTTTTTCTGTGTCGAATAAATCTATACTATTTTTTTCTTTCCCTTCACCCCTTTTTCTTCCACCCTTTTTCAACGTGTCTGTTAGAATTTTTCGACGAACGAAGGAAACTCCGATTACGTGTGTAAATACAATCAAACAAATAAAAATAAGAAAAAAAGAAGAAGGTGTAAAAGGGGGTTACGAAAAATTGCTACACACACACACATACATACACAAATATATATATATATATGAAGAATCCAACTACCCTTTCTTTCTTTTGGTTTTCTTTTTTTTTTCTTTTCGTCTTCTCGTCGGTATAAATTGGACGAAAGAAAAACACAAAAAGTAAAGGGATGAGAAAAGAAAAGGAGAGGGGTGTGTTAGTAAAGGGAAAAGAGGCAAAAGGGAGTTTCGATCGTCTTGTAAAATTGGATAAGGTTTCTAGAAGAACACGCTTGATATTGGTTTCGGTGCCAAACCATCATCACCCAGCGTCCTAACAAAACGTTTGGCGCCAATTTCGAATAGAAGTAAACTGACAAAATTGTCATACTCTCGAAAATTGCAATATATATATATATATATATATATATACCTATATATTTTCAAATGAATTCTATAAATAAGTTTCTTGAATTTTCATCATAATGAATTCTTATTTTCTTTTTTAAAATGATAGTACAATTTTTATTTGATTTACATGAACAATTTAAATAAAAATTTACATTTAAATTTAAAACCAAACTTTATCAAAAATGATAAATAAAAATTTTTGCATCATTTAAATAATTCATTTGTAAAATATATATTGTATTTATAGTTAGTAAAATATCGTTTGGTAATCTCTTTTGCTTCCTGCTTTTCTCTCTATTATCTATCTATCTATTTATTTATCTATCTACGTATGGGGGTTTACACTTAACAGTTGGAATCTATTACATCATTATCTTTACTCAAAGTTGCACGATTCTGTTACTCTACTACTACTATTATTATTACTAATATATATGCTTTTAATTAGAATCTTGAATTATCTTAGCGGTTTGGAATTCAATCTACCACCCTCTTCACACCCCTAAAACTATTTGATATCCATATTACGAATATAGAAACAGAATTTTCTATTAAGTTATTTCACAGGATAGAATATATTTTGTGTAACATACGTAATTGAAAATATATGCTTTTTTCACACCCCTACCCACCCTTAAATGTTTATTTAACTACTATTTTCTTTGTTTAATTTTTTATATTCACTTTGTAAATGATATTTTTTCAAATTATATGACTTTAAAATATAATTATGAGTTCATTTTGAAAATTGGTCAGAAGTAGAAAGATTATTATTATACAAAAATAGATAGATAGATAGATAAATAGATAAATAGATAAATGTGTGTATAATACATAAGAAGAAAGAACAAAAATAGGGAATATTCTTCCTGGAATCTTTTTACGAACGATTTCTCTACTACCACCCCCCTCAACAGCAGCAGCAGCAGCAGCTCGTCGCGGAAACGCTCGACTCGTTCCACTTGATCGAGCTTTAACTTTATCGGCCCGTAGAATTTAGCGTCATAACGCTAATTAAAGACTAGCTAGGGAATGAAAGAAAAAGAAAAAGAAAGAAAGAGAGAGAGAGAGAGATAGAGAATGAGTGAAGGGGTGGCATGGGAGTAAAAGAGTAGAGAGAGGGGTAAAGTTAGCAACGACCAGCAGCAGCCAATGTTCCTCGTGAAACTTCACATTATCGTTCATTGCTTTTGTGACCTTTCTCTTCTATTTTTGCTAGTAACTATCCCACTAGGAACTTTTCGATCTCCCTCGCTCCTATCTTTGGTGAAAGCAAACTTTTCCAATATTTTCTTCCCCGCGAAATTATAAGAAAAGAAAGAAAGAAAGAAAGAAATGAGAGTAATATGAGAGAGAATTTCCGGCGTCTCTTATAATCACTCGCTCGTGGGTGATTAGATAATCCGATTTAATCGAATCGAAATCGTTTTCATAACCCTAAATGCTTTCCATTAATTCTTTCTTTCTTTTTTTCTTTCTCTCTCTCTCTCTCTCTCTCTCTCTTCCTCATCGAAAGATTATTCTTTTTCTTTTCTTATAAGATATCGAAACTTTTGTTTTTAAAGGTTTCACTTCTAACTTGAGTGACATGCACACATGTTTTTTTTTTCTTCTATTTTTAATTTTCTATAATTTCTTTACTTTATTTTTCTTTTTCTTATTCTCTCTCTCTCTCTCTCTCTCTCTCTTTTCTATTTTCTTTTTTTTTTCTTTTCCCATTTCTATCTTCCTACAACACTACCACCACGTTTTATACTTTGAAATCTACGAACGGAAAGAGTATAAAATTCCTTCTCTCCTATCCCTTACCTTTAACACCCACCCCTTACCCCTTATCCCCCAACTTCAACTCAAACCTCGTCCGAGCGTGTTCTCCTTGATAAGATTTTTTCGTAAGAAAAAGTATCCCCTGATGTAGATCGAAAAAGGCAAGCATCCTACAGGAGAAAGGGAATGTTTTTAAATCTCGCAATAGTCAGAGAGAGAGAGAGAGAGAGAGAGAGAGATAGAGGGGTGAGGGGAATCGATCGAAGTATTCTCGTTCGGTTGTCGCCTACCAACGATCCTCGATAAATTTTACGACGTTCCGAGGCGAAAGGTAATCGTTTTCCTCCTACAAAAGTCAAGAGCACTATGAAAAGGAGACGATATATGCGTCCTTTGAGGTCCTACTTCCTTCAATCCACCCACAAACCCCAGCCCCCACCTTCATCGAGCATCCCTTTTTCCCCGGGCTTTCGAGAAAGCATCGATTTCGTTTTGCTAGCAATCGGCCGAAAGTGCATTTGAATTTTTTTCGTCGAGACGAGCAACGGGTTTTAAACCTTCGGTTGTATGCACCCACTACTACTACTACTACTATTCCACTTTTTTTTTGCAAGTTGAATCACTGAAGGGAAAGGTGAAAAAGGGTGTATGTATATATATATTTCTGTTTCGTTCATTTTTCTTCTTTTATTTTTATTCTCCTTTTCTTTCATATCAAACCCCGAGAATATAAATCGAAATACCCTAGTGAATTTAATAAGATAAATTTCCCTTTGTTTGTTATTTTTATTCGTCACAAAAAACTTTGCAAATTTACAATCTAAAAAGAATTAAATAATTCTCTATAGAATTTTATTATATATTTTATTTTGTTGTAAATAATTTCATTTCATTGTATAATGCATGCTGATTTTGCAAAGCAAGCGTATTGGATAAAATGCATCGTGTATGTATTTGTAAATATGTAAGTACCTACTACTACTACTACTACTACTATTACTATACCTCACTCTCTCTTTCTCTCTCTCTCTGTCTCTCTTTCAACGTTATGCGATGCCAGCAACGGGGAGAAATTTTTGGCATGCGCACTCTCTCTAGCATTATTCGTGATTTTAAGGTAATTTAACTGTGACACGTTAGGGGAATGTTAATTGTATTATATAATGGAATTATTCGATACGTGTCACACTTTATATTTCTCTACGATATTTAACAATTATTTAAGTAAGTCAAATTTTATAACAAATTAAACTTATCTATATTTATGTATTACGGTTGACCGTCTAACACATATATATATTATATATATATAAAAGTACCATGTGCATATATATATGCAGAAAAGCGCAAAGGCTTGAAAGTTTCTCTGAAATTGCGAACGAAACACTCGACACTCGCCTTTTCTATGTGGCACAAGAAAATTTGCATTTCTAATTACACATTCACGTTCACTTTAAACACGTTACCCGGTTATACTTGACAAAAGATTACGTTGGGAGATCTTCTTCGTATGTTAAACGTCATGTTAAAGTCCCTAGTAAAAGGGAAAACTTGTTCTTTGCCCTCTTTTATTCCTTTTTTTTTTCTTACGTGTCTTAATTTTCTCCTTATAAGAACGTTTTAGTTGTAAAAAAAAATTCTCGATAATATCCGACACTATTGTACATTTTTTTTTTTTTTTTTTATATTCTTGACACATCAAAGTACCATTTTGTAAAAAACTTTACTTTCATCGTCACATTTCTTTGACTACTTGGATTATATCCACGTTTTAAGGGATGATCATGTTATTTTATTTTTTTTTTTGCTTCTTCATTCATCAAATTAATTTTACAAATAATTTCTTTTGCTCTAATAACTCATTTTTGTTGAGAAAAGCTCATGCAAAATTCATTCGAATGATATCTAATTAATATCATCAACTGCGAAGCTAAAAATTTCTTCCTGTAAACGTAATAGAGCTTTAATTCAAAAATTGATTAATCCTCTATAAAGAGAAAATGGTGGCGGATCATCCCTACTGTAAAATGCATCAATGCTTCCTCTGTAAATAATTTATTTATCTCGTCGAAATAATTTCTATTTCATTGAACAAAAAAAAAACTATTATTTTTGTATACCAACGATGGTGTTCAATTGTACATTGTCTATTATCACCTAGTTTTTTTTTTTTTACTATATTTGTATTACACATCCACATCTTACTTTTCACTATTTGTTTTACTCTGTGTCAATCACAATTTTCTTCATTTACATTTTCTCTCTTTCGTTTTATAATCACATATTTCTCGGCCACTACAGTGGAGAACACGTTGAACAAATTAAGCTCGATCGGTAAAGAAGGAAAAATAACCAAAGAAAATGGCATGTCCTCCTTATCAGCCGTGGTAACCACGGGAATGATATTTGGCAACAACAAGGGTGGTAATAGTAGTGCCCTACCTACGACGGTATCACCGTCAAACTGTACTACAGTCGTCTATGCAGTTCCCGATGAGGATCGTATGGTTGTTGGATATCTCAATGAATGGATCAATGCCTACTCATTCATATCAAGTAAGTACATTCGCAAATTTTTCCATTCTACGACCATTACTTGGTTGGTAATCCATGCGAACTTCTTTTTACGGCAAGTGTTGGTAAGGTAAATTCCTACAGAAGAAAAAATCACTAGAAACAAATGAAGAAACAACTCAATCGATACAAACATGAAAAACTCACTAGAAAAATGAAGAAACTACTCAATCGGTACACTAATAGGACATATGCTACACAAATTATTCATAAAATAATAATTACAATAATTTAAGACAATGAAAAGAGAAAAAATAGTAAACACAATTATTTAAATAACACGTATTCATTTTAAAACAAAGTTATGTTTGATTAGAATGCAACTGCATCCTACTAGGCATTTGTAGTTTTCTTTTTTATTTTTTCTAGTTAACAAATCATAGTTTTAGCATGATCGCTCGGTGTTTTCATGTTCGTAAGTTTTTCTGAAATGGGATAAATTATATTTTGGCTCGAATCAATCGATAGAATTTTTGTTTGATGGCTGTTGAATAAAAGCCGGTGGCGCAGGTCCATGGTTCTACAAACACGGATTGTTAGTTTGATCGATAAATGAGCATGAAAAATATTCTAGTTGAATTGCATGCAATATTCTTTTAGTCGCGGAAAAAAAACCCCTAGACCACAATCCAATTTCCTATCGTGGGTATTTTGCACAAAAGTTTCTCTGTTTTGTTTTAAACAAAATAAAAAAATGCTCCCTCACTCCATCCCCTAGAAAAAAATATATATATATATAAATTCGAATGATACATGATTTGATCTTTTTTGTTTTCTAATTTTGTTTTTTCATGTGGCCACACACAGACAATCAAGAAAAATTTTATCTCTACATCATCGTGTCCGTATCCGGTGGTGTACTCGTATTTTTGGGCTTGGTGATTGGCAAACTTCTGTTGAGTCGTCATCGTGCTAAACGTGACGCAAAGTTTCACGCAAACAACGATGCACTACCAAACGCATTTACCGACAACATCTCCGAGGTCGATGCAAACATCGATCTAACCACACCAGTTCCTGTCCCGATGCAGGACACCAGGTAAATTAATTTAATCCCATTTTGATGGAATGTAAGAAACATTCCAGAAAGGAAAATCATATTTCAAATAAAACGACGAGCATAGCAGAAATGTTTCTTTTAAGTTTGTTATTTTTTCTAATTTGTCAAATGGATATACCTTGTCGCGAATATTTCATATCATAGTAGTAGTATACTTAGTATCATATAGATATATATATATAAATATTATTGACAAGTTAAACTTACTATTTAAATAATAAATCAAAAAAAAAAAATAATTTGATGGTTGGTGTTTTAAAAAATCTATAATCAAATACAAAACACTTGACACGTTTTGACGATTGGTAAAATAAAGACAATTCAAGTGTATTAATTAGAAATAATAATAATAATAATAAAATAATTTGATGATACTTTTATCATTTCAGAATACCTGAAACACAATTAGCAGAAAGACTTCACGGTAGCGAACGATATTACACAGACACTAGGATACCATTGTCGCCTAACAGCATTCACACGGCGCCAATTCATCATGCAACTGGCACGACAACGACGATGACGACGGGTGTCAGGGTTGATCTGGGTAACCACATGGTTGGCACGGACAATCTTCATACGATTTTACGCACGGAAAATCCACCACGAAGCCTCAATACCAAAAGCTATTACTATGGCTGACACGAGGAAGGGGTTGTCCCTCGTGAGGGACGACCCCCATCATTGAGTCCCGTTCCGGAAGTTAGCATGAGAAATTATTGCTTTTAAATTGAATACTGCCACAATTCATTTATTATATATTATATTTCTTCACATACTACTACACCAACCACTATCACTAAACGATTCAAATAATTTTCACATACACCATATGACTTGCATAAAAATACATACACATACATACATATATATATATATATATATAAAAGGTGTACGAAACGTACATTATTAATTTACTATGACAAAACCCGCTGTAAACACGTCGTCAAAGTATTTGAAAATTTAGCAACATTTTTCCACCCTTCGCAAATTTGTCCATATTTTAGCCCATTTTTCTATTTTTTATTTCTTCCCTTTATTCATCTTTTTACCGGGTTTCTTTTTCTTTATCTTTTTTCGTTATCAACCACCGAAAGAACGAAGCTTATGTTAGGGAGATCTTCAGTGGAAGAATCGTTTGAATAAAAAGTATGAAGAAGAAAACGTATCAATGCGTATATATCCCTGGAGTATCGAAACGAAAAGATGGGCAAAATCGATAAAAGTCGTTTCACCTTCTTCTTCTTCTTCTTCTTCTTCCTTGAGTAACACACATACAAACACAACTTTACTTCTGTACCTTTAAATGGAACTCGATTTATACGAATACGCTTTAAAATGATATATCTTGTCACCAAAGAAAAAAGGGAATTTTTTTAAAATGTTTAAACAATCAAATATTTACACTTATAACAATTTACCAACCCCCTCAAACAAACCACACATACAAATATATAATATCGTTAGAGGAGACTTCATTGAAAACTAAGTTTTATTCTTTTGCTAAAACTTTTTACAAACCAAGTTCCATTCTTTTGTTAAAATTTTGTTAGTAAATTGTTTGTACATCTTGTTTGTTATACTATTCGACGTGTTTTACAGCGAATTTTGTTTCAACTGACTTTAGACATCATTGTTTTCTCATTTATATTAACATTTCGCTCAGTTTTAAATCGTTGCAGCGATAAGAATAAAAAAAAAAAAAAAAAGAAGGAAAAGAAAAGAAAAGCAAAGAAAACTTTTATAATAGTTAACAAAAAAAATTAATTGTAATATGTATATCAACATTTGTAAATACGATCGTGTAATTTACACAATTTATCTCATAAGATAAAACGGGAAAAGTGTGTTTAAGTGTTTTCAAATCGGACGGACCATAGTTACAAAAATATTATTATATTTCTCCGTACCATCGAATAATTAAAAAAAAAACAAAAAAGAAAAATAAAAAACAAATCGATTTTCTAACAAAAAAAAATAAATAAATAAATAAATAAATAAATAAATAAATTACGCCGCGATTACGATAATGCTCAAGATACATTTTCGAGATCGTTAAAAATGAATTTTATGATGATAAAAAGAGGACTGAATAACAAAAAAAAAACTAGGAAAGGAAAAGAAAAGGTATAATAGTAAGAGAAAAAAATTAAATTAAATAAAAATGAATAAAATAATAATAAAATAATAATAAAAATCAATAAATCATTCAAATAATTAAATACACGAATATATGAGTTTAATAAAATACGGAATATATTTTTTTTCTATTATTATTTTTTTGTTGTTGTTGATTAAAGTTAAATGAACAAAACGAAACACAAAAAAAATAAATAAAAAAAATATATGCTCGTTAACTCGTAGTATATTATTAATTGTCGTCCGTATCTCGTTTGATATAAAAAAAATGAATATAAATAGATAAGCACACACACACACACATAAACAAACACACACATATATACACGTAAGAAAGTTAGAAAGACAGATTTGAAATCTGAAAGAGAATTGATTTATTTCAACAAAACTTTTCGTGTTAGTTATAAAATATAACAAATCTTTCCTTACAAAAAAGAATCACCAAAGAGGGGTAGTTCTGTCACGCGATTTTATCGATAAGAAACCCTTCGGATTATATAAGAAGCACGATTTTTCATAATTAATAATAATAATAATAATAATAATAATTTCCTTAAGCTGTTTTTCTTGTTGCTATAGGCGAACAACGTTCTCACGGGATCGGTTTTTGTTCGTAAGATTTTATCGACATTATGAATTAATACACCACCCCTGATCGTAGTTCAATCGATAAAAATGTTTTCCTCCCCCTTTTCCCTTTTCTCCTTGATTTCTAATTTTCATCTAATGAAAAAAAAAGAAATGAAAAAAAAACAAAAGGAACGTTCCTTTTTTTTTTAATAATCGTTAAGAAAATCTCAACAAAAACAAACGTCCAACGTTTCTACTAATTTTTTTTTACATCCTTTCATCCAAAATTTCAATTTCAATATTAGACGATTTTTTATCCCGATATTAATACCTGTAAATAATTAAATAATTTCATTTTTATCAACCTGTATTATTTCTTACACAATTTATATTTTTTTTTGTTCATAGTATAATTTAAAAAAAATAAAATGATATTTCATCAACGCGTAAAAACAACAAAATTTTCTTGAGAAATAGAATTTAATTTTCTGAAATAGTTGTTTGTTGCTGTTGTTGTTTTTGTTTTTGTTGTTGGTGTCTTGATTAGAAACCGCATTTCGCAATAATCCGTCAGGCTACTGTTTTTTTTTTTTTTTAATTTTATTTTATTTTTTTAATTAGCTTGGACTAATTAAGACGCTCGTAGTGTCGCGTCTGACTCGCCACGACTCGTCACAGTTCTCCTAAGATAAAAAGAAATGGAAAATAGAATTTTAATTGCTAGTAGAAACACACTACTACTACTACTACTATTACTATTTCTTCTACTTCTTCTTTCATTTCTTTTCCTCTGTTTTTTTTTTTTTTTTTATTCTTCACTCTATTTCCTGCCACTTCTATATTTGTTTGTTTGGTTTTTTTTTTTTTTAATCTCCTTTATCTTTCTTTATTTGATTATTTCAATTTGTTTTATTTATTCTTCTTCTTCTTCTTCAAAAAAAAAAAAAACCAATTTTTAATTCATCAATTACTAACTGCCAATTGACTCTACTGCCATCAAACGATTACTGCCAATTTTTTTATTCCTTTTTATTTTCAATTCTTTGCTATTTTCTTTCCACATTTTTCTTTCCTATTCTCGTTCATTTTTCTAATACTCTTACTCTATCAATAATAAATAAATAAAAAAAAAACAATGATCAAATTTACAATTAAATAAAATAAAAATGATGTTGATGATGATGATGAAGAAAAAAATTAAACAAAAAAATTTAAGAAGAAGAAGAAGAAGAAGAAAAGATGCATGTGTCCTTGTAGCATACGAACGATGAGTTATCGAGTAAAAAATTCTATCAAAGATTCTTTTATTAATTAATTACCAACAAACAAACAAAATAATAACTATATATCATAGTACACGATGAGATTCGAAAAATTGTTTATACGATTAATTAATATCGTGTATCGAGGTTGACCTCCTCGAAACGGAGTGCCTGATATATAACATTCAACGAGAAACATACACATATGAGTGTGGTACATACACGTAACCAACACGATGACAAAATTAAAAGATTCTTATTGATTTATAATAATAATTGATTAGGATCTATCTGTCTAGCTTGTATTTCAATACTTTTTCATTTTTATTTTTTTATTTATTTTTATTACTATCATTGGATAAGTGCATTCGTTAATTTAATGATGCAACAAAAGCTCATTCTCATCGATATTCTTCTTCTTATTATTTATAATAACTTTATTATTATTATTATTATTATTAATAATAAGTTTTATACTGCTTAGTTAGATATACTTTTTCAAAGTATTAGAAATTTACTTACAAAGTTCTAATAAATATAATTTTAATGTTTTATTAAAATAATGAATTCTACAATTTCATTTTTCTTTTTTGAAATTAATTTTCAATAGATTTATAATATTTTATTTAATAATAAAAACTAGTATTAGTATTATTATTTAATCCTTATTTTATCTCATAAGGTTGTTCCTTCTTTTTTTATTAATAAATTCATGTGTTGCTAGTGTGTACCACTGATGATGCTTCGAGTTTAATAATCACACATACACATACACGTAAACATACACAAACAAATAGGTTTTTTTTCTTCTCTCTTTTTGTACGAATTAAAAAAAAAAAAAAAAAAAGAAAGAATGTAAGTGTGAATAAGACGAATATTGTGTGAGAAATCACATATATGTATGATGTATGTGTGATATGTGGGGGTGTACGATTAAAGTATATTGCGTGGACAACACAATTTTATTTGTTAGGTCGATTAAGACCCTTTAAAAGGGTATTAAAGTATAGTATAGGAAGTTAGATAGATTAATTAGATAATATTAGCGATAATTCGCTATGTGAGATACGATGAACAATTGAAATTGAAATTGAAATTATTGAAATGTATGATGTATGTGTGAATGCGTTTGAGAGAAAGATAAGAAAAAAAATACGTGAAAATACGTGAGTTGTAAAAGAATAAAAAGATATGTCGTAAGTTAATAGTTTCTATTGTAATTAAGAAAAAAAAAAACGTTAATACGTTTAATGAGCATCTGTAAATATTCCTGTATATTATACAAAAAAAAAACAACAACAAAAAAAAACATAACTTTCTGTCCAGCGACCGTGTATCAACGACCTCGACCAATTTCTCTCAACGTGTCCCTTTTTTTCCCTTTTCTATCTGTCTGTCTATCTGTCTGTCTGTCTGTCTGTCTGTCATTTTCTCTCTCTTTCTCTCTCTCTCTCTCTCTCTATTTTTCTCTACTCAATATAATATTATACTTTTACGAATGGATAAAAAATAATCGTCGAGGTTGGTCCGAACGTGTAAATTATAATTAATAAAAATACTAAATATATTAAAAATAAAATAAAAATTGGAAAGAAAACAAATTTTTTAAATAATTATTATAATATAATATAATTATATATATATATATATATATAATTTAATATATAATTTAAAAATAATTTTATTAATTATCTCCAAAAAAAATGAAGAAGAAAAATATACTGGAATATAAATATAAATATTCTTTACGTAAGTTATTATAAATTATTATTATTATTATTATTATTATTATTTATATATATTTTTAAACGTACTTATTTTATTTAGTAATACGAGCAGTCGTTATCGTTATCGTTAAAAAGAAGGTAAGTGGAATATATAAAGGAATATTAATGATACGACGTGTACGTATCATGGATGAGTTATCATGTAAATTCAATAAAAAAAAAAAAAAAGAAGATCTTAAAATTTTTAAGAAGAAGAAATTCTTCAACGTAAAAAGAAATCTATGTAAAAAAAAAATATTTTCTCAAATTATTTTACACAACTTCATACATAATATAGACATTTATTTATTCATTTTTTATTTACAAAAAAAGGAAAGAAAAAAGAATTAAAAGTAAAATTTTCTAGACCAAAAAAGCAAAATATTCATATATATATATAGTTTTGCAATTATTTACGTTTCATGGTTCAACTGTTATGAATAATAACTGATATCGATGCATCGTCAGTTCCTGTGCGCTTGTACAGATTAAAAAAAAAAAAATGATAGGAGGATAATATTTTATATAAAAAAAAAAATAAAAATAAATAAATAAAAGAAGATACGTTATAGAAACACGCAGAAGTAGAATAATAAATATGATGTTCACATTGGTATTTGCTAATCTGATATACATATATAGGCCAACGAGTGGGAATAATAATATTCATTTCTATATTACTTTATAACACGAAATAATATTACACATTGATTATTATAAAAACGTTTTCAACAAAACGTTGCCTCTTACTTTATGGATTTTTTTTTTTTTTAATTTCTAACAGAAATTATACTATTCCTAGTATTACTGATTGCATATACTTGTTTTCAATTTGATATTCCATAGTGTAAGCTTGCAATTTTACTTGCTTTGCATCTTTAGTTCTCGATTAACGTGATATAAAATTCAACGATGAAAAAAAAATTATAAAAAATAAATAAAATCCCTGAAAAACGCGTTGCTACTACAATATTTTAACATTACGCTCGCGTACCTTTTTGTTTTTCATTTCTTTCTTTCATTTTTTATTTATTTTTTTTTTTTTTTTTTTTTTATATCTTTCTCGTTTAACTTCGAAGCACAAATGGGTTTTCGTATATTTCGTTGATGTTTTTGGAATCAAAGAACAGGAGCCATCCTATACTCATCTCACTCCCACCCCCATTAACATCGTTTTACAAGCTTCTGGGGTAGACCGAATTAATTATGCGAGACGTCGCGAAAAGATACCTTTTAAAAGGTAAGTGGTATTACTTTCTCACTCTCTCTCTCTCTCTCTCTCTCTAACTCTTCATTTTCCTTTTCGTATCATCAACAGATGAATAAGTTTCGTTCAATTTAAACTATGTGGGTTTTAATTTAAAAAAAAAAAAAGAATTATTTATAAAAATCAATCGTATTTAAATTTGAAAAGATATAATTATTTATAATTTTGTTCATTTATGTATTAGATATCCAATCTGGAAATACCTTAGACGAAACTGGCACATATTCCTTTGATATATTAAACTACATGGTGTATTAATCAGAAATGTCATGCACGAACGTAATTTCTATCTCTATCTCTCTGTCTATATATATATTATATAGTGACGTTTCTCATTGACGAAGCTAGTCGCTTAGTTCAAATTTTGAAATTAGACTCCCTATAGATATCTAAATTACGTACCAATATATGTGTAATATTCATTCTATAACATAAGATCATTCTTCTATCTCACAAATATAGCAAACATAAATATTAACGAATTAACAAACAAATTACTATCACCACTACCATCACCATAATTTGGTATACTAATATGCTAGTTTGATATATTATAGATTTAACTACTATTGCAAAAATGTGTATATACTTGTCAAAACACATTATATATATATATATATATATATATATATATATATATATATATATATAATTTATTATAATAAAAATTCTAATAAACTACTAATAGAATAATATTACACTAAATATTAATATATATTAAAATAATTATAAGAAAATAAATAAAAAATAAATATATATTTGATATATAGATTAAATGCAATATTAGTGGTAAGCTGACTGACTATAAGCAAGAACGTGTATATACTTATATATACACATATATAAATATATAATATATATATATATATATGTATCTAACTCAATTGTTATATACATTTACGGGTCGATATACCACCTCGAGGCACAGCCCCACGACACTCCTGTCAACTCCTACTCCATCCTTCGTGTCATACTCTCCCTTTTCACTCTCTCTCTCTCTCTCTCTCTCTTTCTCTCTCTTTCTCTTTATCTATCTGTCTTTCTCACACACATACTGTCATACTCTCTCTTTCCTATTCTCTCTTTTTTACCCCTTACCTTTTCTAACTCGAACAGTTCAACCAAAGACCGATCAGTTCTCTCCGATTCCTCGTTCGCGTTTCTTCTTTTCTATTCTTCTACTTCTCTGCTTGCTGCACTTTCCACCCCCTCCCCATCCTCCACCCTCCACCCTACTCAACGTGTTCCTTTTTCTTTTCTTTTCTTTTCTTTTCTTTTCTCTTCTTTTCTTTACCATTCGATAAAACGTTTGGAATTTTAAAGAGATATGCCTCGATACTCACATTCAACCATTTATTTCGAATCTTTCGTAAATCCTAGATAACTTTTTCTAGGGTATTTTTATTTTACTTAAATTCTTATCATATTGGCTTCATTTTTTTTTTATAAATATTATATATATATATATATATATTTCATAATTTATTAGCACATTTCGTTTATTATTTTTTTTCTTTATTGGAAAGAAAATACGATTCCATTAATAATTTCACATTCATTCAGTCATTCATTTACATTCATTGATTGATTCATTGATTCATTCATTCATTGATGTAATATCATTGAATTAAATTTCTTTGTATTTTTACATGTTACGTTTAAAATATATTATCAGGATTAATTGAATTTCATTAAATATGTTACTAGAAATGTAATATATACAATTACGTATACGTTCTAACACCGTGATTGTTCGATTGATCGTAGAATTCAATTAAACTTGACTTCCGGTCCGATGTAAATTGATTTACACTGTACTGACAAGGAACAGCTAGAGGAATAGTTGTTGGTGAAATACCATGAGGGTATAGAATCCAATGTGACGGATGATATAGATCAATTAAATAGAAATGTTACAGGGATACATAGTAATTCAAAATCCCATAATAAATGGAATGAAATTTAATTCAATTATATTCATAAAAAAAAAAACAATCGAAAGAAAAATGTAATACAATTTGTTTAAGTAATAAATAATTATTATATCAGTAAATATTGTTCGTTGAATAAACAAAATATATTTTTCTTATTATTTTAATAAATTTAAAACAAATGTATTATTACACTTCTTTTAAAAGATTTTAAGACCACCTTGTACATACACACGATCACATACACTCATATATATATATATATATATATATATTATATATTGAAGAATTTGTTGAATGGGCCCTTTTGTGCAACGATCGCGCATTTGGTATACGTCTCGTTTCATCAGCAAAAGCAGGCCGATGTCAATAGCGTAGCTAGGACAAAAGGGGTAGAACCAACCCCCTCGAAGTATTCTCGAACGAATGGAGGTGAAGAGGACTATGTTCGATATGTATCTTTGTCTCTTCTCTCATGTTCTCATTTTTCACGACAAATTGTCTCATACGAAAAGTACGACAAATATTTTCAACTATTTTTCGTTCACATTTAAATAATATAAACTTAACCCATCAACCATAACTTGAAACCTAAACGTAACGAATGAAAGTAGTGGAAAGAGTAGTCACCAAATCATAGATGAATGTTAAAAAAGAAAAATCACATCCAATCTTTTCAAATTCTTTACTGCCTTTCTTCTCAATCCCACCCCCTACTCCCTTCCTTATACCCTTTTATGTACACATGTCAGTTCCGGATTGCTCCGGAGATTATGGCACGATTACATCGACCATTATACCCGCCTCAGAACGAGT
Source organism: Polistes dominula (assembly GCF_049000335.1). Classification (NCBI taxonomy): domain Eukaryota; kingdom Metazoa; phylum Arthropoda; class Insecta; order Hymenoptera; family Vespidae; genus Polistes; species Polistes dominula. The sequence continues at coordinate 834,621 of NW_028300939.1, read as the reverse complement.
CTAGATTCCACTTCGTGATATTGATTTTTTCTTTTTCTTCCTTTTTTTTATTTCATTTCATTTTTTTTTTTTTTTTAATCTTTCCTTTCTTATTTTTATCACTTTTTTAATTCCCAATTCTTTTCTTAAGTCGACTTTTTTTTCTTCTATTCTTTTGCATCTAATTAAGACAATGTCAATTTGATTTTTGATTAATTTAAATTTTGGAAAGAAATTTTGAAAGAAGACAAATACGATAGAAAATAAATAACAACAAATTTGATTATAATATAAGTTTGTAATTATTAATACTATACAAATAATGAAATTTAATTTAAATTATTAATACTAATAATTAAATACAAGTTTAATTGAGATTACATGGAAATGTTTCTTTCTTTTTTATTATTAATTTTTTGTATCCAAAATTATCCAAAAATTTGCCTCATTCCTTTTTTTATTTCGAAATCACTTCCCATTTCTTACTTTGTATTATATTTCTCAATTAAATATATATTATATGAGTTATAACAGTTAGTGTTTCGTGGTAAAAGAGGTTAAACAAGAAACACGAAACGAGGGAAATGTCATTTATATTTAAAACTCTTGAAAGAAAAAAAGAAAGAAGAAAAAGAAAAAAAAGAAACGTTGGAATGTAAGAGAGAAAATCGTCATACGTGTGAGTAAAAGTTGGTAGAAAGGGGGTTGGTTGAATACGGGGTGGAAGATTTCTATCGGTTAACGAGATTCCTATCTTCGATCGAATGTAGGGAAATTTTACTGCTCGTTTCTTTTTTTATTTTTTTATTTCTTTTTTTCTATTCGCGTGACTCGACCACAACAAAAAATAGTTTCGAAAATTCTCAACAATTATTTCGGTTGAATGCGTATAAAAAATTGACAAGATTCAATTGAAAAATACAAATGATCTGTTATAACGATTGTACATAAAATAAAATTTGTATTTTATTCAAATTACATTAACTATTAAAAATATATCATAATAATCATAATAATTTTCTTTTTTCCTCTATATTTTGTACTATTGTAAATAGATTTTATTAAATACTCATTTATTTAACTCACTAGGGCAAATTTAACTTTTACAGCTAATGGTAAATAGAAGAAAGTAGATGAGATGATGATTTAATGGTAGAATGCTAACGAGGATAAGTCAATTTTACAACTAGTGCTTTTATGTGTGTCAGAATTTACTTTTATATGTCTAATATATATATAATTTACTCACGTATATATATATATATACAAATTAAACTTTAAAAAATAAATTAACAAACACACACGTACACACGCCTATATTTATTTTATCTTCTATCCAAAGTTAATAGATCATTTGATTTTTCAACTGTAAAATTGATCATGTATTATTGACCCGTTTTATTATTACGATTTGATTCTTTTAAATCGTCCTGTAGAAAAAAAAGCCAATAGAAATACGTCAAATCATTGGTAAAGGTATGCTTTATCGGTGTTTACCACGTTCATTCATGAGTTTTTCGCGTTATTTAAAACGAAAATGTTTTTCCGCACGACGTGCATTCGTCGATAATGCATCGTCGAGAATATTTTTTTTATTTACTTTTTGTTTATTGGTATTCAATCATCTATCATGTTTACACGTAACACGTCGCTTGCATTTGCTTATTTGAACGTTTCTTTTATTTTTTTATTTTTTTTTATTTTTTTTTTTTCTTTCCATGCAAGTGAACGCGTTTAAACACACGTTCGTTTATAATTTCCTTGTGAAATTTATGATGTGTTTATCGTACAGGGTATGGTTATGAAATAACAATAACATTTTTGCAATATAAAAATCACAATATGATTATTAAATCAAGGATGTGTACAACCTCCCTAAACTGATTTTATTTTATATAAATTCTTGATTGCAATTTTGATTCATTTACAAACGTTTAACGAATGTTAATAATAATTTATGCAAATATTACAGTTTATTTATACCGTTTGCAATTGGTGTTTTGGCATTTGGCCTGTAAACAAATTTACAGCGTTGAATTTTACATCGAATACTATTTTCTCTTCTTAGAATACACTGATTTTACATGTATCAACATCCCATATGTTCTGTATAAAATCCTATCTGTGTGTGTGTGTGTGTGTGTGTGTGTGTGTGTGCGTCCTAAGTGTTTGGAGAATGAAGTTGAAGAAGAAAAAAAAATATATAAAGAAAAAAAGAAACAACCCTTTCACCAGAAAGATATTATCTGAAACGAACACCGTAACTGTAAACCGGTGCATTGACTCATACTACTTGTATTCTTAACTTACTATGAGTATGTCATTGAAAACCAAGCACAAAAGATTCCAGGGCAATGTGTGCAACGGAAAATGATAGTGATCACTCTTCCTATATATATATATATATGTGTGTGTGTGTGTGTATGTATATATAACATAACCAATGTCAGCCTATTCAGGTCAAACTTCAACCTTACGGGTACAGCAAGAGCGTTATCGTAACCCTTTCCTTACTTTACTTCCATTAATGCCAAGGACATGCTTAGGAAAGTTTACGAAACGCTAAGGAATTTCAATCTCGCGATTGGATTTAAAAAAAAATAAAAAAATAAAAGAAAAAAATTAAAACGAAATTAAACGTGAATGCAATGTAATCAGAAGAAGAAGAAGAAGAAGAAGAAAAAGAAGAAAAAAGTTTTCTTTTGTTTTTATACACAAAGGGATAATTAATAATAAATTAGAAATAGTTTGGAAATTAAATCTACACAATGTAAAAGAATAGAAAATTAGTAACACCAATCCCTTTTTGAATAGATTTTCCTTATTCACCACCACCAGTATTAACCTATACCCTGGTAGTTCTTGTTCCTGTTCGTTTGACTTCTAAATTTGTTACCTCCTCTCGAAACTCGTTTCATTTTCGGCTTCAATTATAACCCAGAGTTAAACTTAAACGTAACGTTTGAGCTTTACAGACACTATCGATTGCCTTAGATAATAAAACGTTAACATAAGCTAGACAAAGTACCTTAGGTCGGTCTAAAGCTACGCTCGTAATACTACTACTACTACTACTACTTTATTACGTGTAGAAAACTTTCAGATAAAATGAATTCGACGAAAACTTTCTTTCTCATCAATCCCACCCCTTTATACACGCGTAACTCGTGCTAAAGGTCGTGGCGTTCCATAACATTCTTTCTTTTTGAATTTTTTGAAGTAAAAACTTCTTTAGAATGAGAGTGATCTGAAAAGTAAATAAACGGAAACGGAGCTAATAAATAAGAGAAGAGAAATAAGAGAATGTCAAGATCCACATGGTCGTTGGTATCTGTCTCAAATAAAAATGTATAAGAATAAACTCTGAAATATTTGATCTTTAACTAAAATATTATTCTATCTGTGTTAACATATCGAATGACCAAAACGAATCTTCTCATTCAATTTCATTCTTTTAGCATTTTTAACACATCTGTCAAATATTTGGATGTATTTTTTAATGTAAATTGTACATTATTGTTACAGGTGCAAGACGTAATGATGATTACCACATGATAGATGTAGGGGGTGTGGGGGTTAGGGGGTGGGATCGATGAGCGGTCGTCACTTCGAATGATCGATTCGCGTGTCGTTTCTGTCGCATAACCATGCCCCACCGACGACAACTTCGAGAATCTATGTATAAATATATATATAAAACATTGCATATATGTATGTGTGTGTGTGTGTTAAAACGTATACGTTTACGAACTTATATGTGTATTAAACTCTTGCGTTTCGCTGCATGGAAAGAACACCTACGTTCAAACCCTACTTGCTTGCTTGCTTGCTTGCTTTTCTACCTGCTTGCTTGCTGGCCTACCTGGTTGGTTGGTTGGTTTGTTGATTGCTTACCTACAGTCCTGTCTGCTAGCTTTTTAGTCCCCCTATTATTTCCTGCATGACGTTGAATAAAATATTCCAATAAATTCTGAGAGATTCTTTAATATTTTACCACTGGATTATATTATATTATATTATATATATATTTTTATAAGGTTTTCTCCTTAAACCGCGTCAGTCATCGGTGATTGACACTATTTTACCCTTAAACCGCGTCAGTCATCGGTGATTGACACTATTTTACCCTTAAACCGCGTCAGTCATCGCTGACTGACAGTATTTTCTCCAAAAACCGCGTCAGTCACCGATGACTGACAGTATTTTCTCCAAAAACCGCGTCAGTCACCGATGACTGACAGTATTTTCTCCAAAAACCGCGTCAGTCACCGATGACTGACAGTATTTTCTCCAAAAACCGCGTCAGTCACTGATGACTGACAGTATTTTCACCAAAAACCGCGTCAGTCACCGATGACTGACAGTATTTTCTCCAAAAACCGCGTCAGTCACCGATGACTGACAGTATTTTCTCCAAAAACCGCGTCAGTCACTGATGACTGACAGTATTTTCACCAAAAACCGCGTCAGTCACCGATGACTGACAGTATTTTCTCCAAAAACCGCGTCAGTCACCGATGACTGACAGTATTTTCTCCAAAAACCGCGTCAGTCACCGATGACTGACAGTATTTTCTCCAAAAACCGCGTCAGTCACCGATGACTGACAGTATTTTCTCCAAAAACCGCGTCAGTCACCGGTGACTGACAATCTACTCTCTCTCTCCAGGCCGCGTCAGTCACTGATGACTGACAGCAGACTTTGTGTCCAGGCCGCGTCAGTCATCGGTGACTGACAAATTTACTCTCTCTACAGGCCGCGTCAGTCACCGATGACTGACAATAGGCTTTTTCTCCAGGCCGCGTCAGTCATCAGTGACTGACAAATTTACTCTTTTCCAGGCCGCGTCAGTCACATATGACTGACATGGTTTAGGGGAAACAGCGTCAGTCACTGGTGACTGACGCGGTTTTCGGAGAAAATGCTGTCAGTCATCGGTGACTGACGCGGTTTTCGGAGAAAATACTGTCAGTCATCGGTGACTGACGCGGTTTTTGGAGAAAATACTGTCAGTCATCGGTGACTGACGCGGTTTTTGGAGAAAATACTGTCAGTCATCGGTGACTGACGCGGTTTTTGGTGAAAATACTGTCAGTCATCGGTGACTGACGCGGTTTTTGGTGAAAATACTGTCAGTCATCGGTGACTGACGCGGTTTTTGGAGAAAATACTGTCAGTCATCGGTGACTGACGCGGTTTTTGGAGAAAATACTGTCAGTCAGCGATGACTGACGCGGTTTAAGGGTAAAGTACTGTCAGTCAGCGATGACTGACGCGTTTTAAGGGTAAAATATTGTCAGTTAGCGATGACTGACGCGGTTTAAGGGTAAAATAGTGTCAATCACCGATGACTGACGCGGTTTAAGGGGAAAACAATGTCAGTCACCGATGACTGTAATATATATATATATATATATATAGGTGTGTGTGTGTTTATTTGTAGGGCTTTTGTAAATATTTCTTATTTATTTATTTAATTTAGTAACTTCTAGTACTTTTCTGTAATATAATCTATAATAATAATAATTAATTAAATAATTAAATAAGCCTATAATAAAATCTTATATATATTTTATATGAAACGTAATTGAATAATAAATCTGTGGAAAAATTGGGATTACTTTTGGATTTTTTTCAATTCGATTAATCATTTATTTTTTCCCTTTAATTGTAGAATAATTTTTTACAGAAAATCTTGTATAAAACAAATTAAACAAAAAACATAATGCTTTATTTAAAAAAAAAAAAACCACACAAACCATCAATTCTTTAAATGATTGTACTAGCTATAATAAAGTGATCCTTCTGTATACCCCTATTTTTTCATAGTTTTTAATAAAATCCAAGGAAAAGTTGCTATAAAGAAACTAATGATACTTTATGACCGTTGAATTTAAACCAATCCTCTTTTTCCAGTATTCCCTTTGATCGTTTTCTCTCTCTCTCTCTCTCTCTCTCACCTTACATCGAGACACACCTTCCCTTTGACTTTTATCTAACTAAGTGTCTTCTCTTTCTCTCTCTTTTTCTGATCTCTTTTAGAAAAAAAAAAAAACATCGTGCTAATGAAAACTGAAAAGGGATAGAAAAAGAGCAATGGCATTTTTAATATGATTCTCGAAAGAAAATATTGAATTGGCTAACTCGAAGAAAAATTAAAGAACTATTCTCGAATGATAGATAAATTTGCTGTAGGGGAGGTATGGTTTAAAAAAAAAAAAATTCCTTATGATAATCTTTTAACAAACAAAAAAAGAAGAATAAGCCTATGCTGGAAGAATCTATCCCCTGCTATTTTTCGTTTAAATATTTTTTCTTCATTCAATATTCAATGTTTTATTTATTATCTGTTTGGACATTCGATTAAATGTTCTCGTGTATGGTCAATGAACTCTAAGTTTAGAAAAGTAAACGCCAAATGTAAATTGATTTTGTTAATATAATTAAGAATTAGAATCATAACAAAATACGAGTTCAAATAAAACATTGAACATTTGCACAGGTTTACAAAAGATTTTAAATATGTTTGTTAATAAAATGTTTAATTTATTAACATATCTATTTCAGATTTAATGTAAGATAAGATTAATATACATCTAATGTTGCATTTCATTCAAGATATCACCGCGCCCAGAAAAACTCAATGGGACGAATACGATATAGTTCGAAGTTTCTACCACACCTTTACAAATAAGTAAACTCCTTTTTCGAATGACGCAAACCATTGCGATTAGGTTCAATCAGAAAAGGAAAGAAAAAGAAGAAAAAGAAATGGGAGGTGTAAAAGGATCGTGCGAATGCCTCTCTGTCTATCTGATGTGAGTGAGGATAGAAAAAAAAAAGAAAGAGAAAAAAGAAAAGTCGAAGGGGAAAACATAAAAAGAAAAAATAGGTTCAGAAATATATTGGATCGATGAAGAAGGGATTGGAACTTCTCGATTAGTATACACTTTCAAATAAAAACACAATCGATTATCGAACCAGAATAAAAACATTTATGTGTGTGTGTGTGTGTGTGTGTTTTTTTTTTTAGCGATTTTAACACGTGAGAATAGTTTAATGACCAAAACGTGTTTATATAGAAATTTTTCAATATAAAATCTATTTTATTCCTAACATGAATTTCTCTATTTTATGCAAACACAGACACAAATCGATTTTTATTAATTTTTTTCTGTTTATTCTTTTTTTTTTTTTTTTACTTTAATTAATTACTTCTTATAACACTTTGCGTAATACGCTTTTGAAGTAAAACAGAATTTATGTTCGTTCTAAACAAATGTGGAATTATTTCAAACAATAGTTTTTGTTATTGCAAAAGTGTATTCGCTATATTTTAATCGTTGAAAGTTATAAGGGGTAAACTTATGGTTTAACGATTATTCAGTACTAAGTTTCATCCAAGCTTCTATATTCCTCATCTTAAGATCACTAAAGTAAAACTTTCAACGTTAAAGAGGGAGTGGAAGGGCTGGGTTTGCCATAACACAAATTTAAACCATCAACTAACTTACTTGACTTTCAGTGCGAAAACCGTTTCGAGAGCTTATGGTTGCACGAGGTTATATATTATTATACATAGTCACTCTTAATCGTTCTTCTCGTCATAATCATCATCGTCATAATTTTTATATCTCCAAACAGATTGTGTTTAAAGAATAACAAAATAATATATAAAATGTGTTTATCCAAAATCTTAAATTTAATTCTCGTGAAAATTTCATTCAATGATTACTATTAATCGAAATAATTGAATTAATTCCAAAGTATTAAAAAAGTTACTTTTATATTTTATACAAAAAATTTAAAATCAATATTTTTAAGTATTTAATAAAATTATGAATTCGAATTAAAAAACGATAGAACAATTATTAGTGTTTGTTTCCAATGTCTTCATTCGATAAAATATCCTGTGAAATCAAATTTGAAAAAATAAAGTTAAAATATTTAAAATATAATCGAAACAATAAAATAGGATATAGGAATAATTATACAAAGGATTCACATTGTGTTCTTAAATATAATTATTTAAAATAATCCTATTATGGATTAGGATTTTATCTTTTTTTTTTTTTTGGTGGAGAAAAATCATGTTGTTATAAAAAAAAAAAGGTACACCAAAAGAAATGACTGTGATGCCTTTTATAAAACGTCGTAGATCTCACTTTTATTAATAATCTATGTTTATAACACGTGTGTTCGCTGGTTTTCTTATATTTTTTTTTCTTTACTTTGTTTTTTTTTTTTTTTTTTTTTTTACAAAATCAGGAATCATTTTTACGCAACGCGTACAATAAATTTATGCACATTTCGTGTACATTAGCATCGTAAGATTATCGTAGTATCGTAATTCCGCGTTTTTTCTTCTTCTTTTATTTATTTTCTTCATTTTTTTCATTATTAATATTAATATTATTTATATGTATATATTATTTTTTTTTTTAGGAGGAGGAGGAGGGGTATTGTTTTATTCTTTATTCGTATGATTTAAACGTAGTTTAAATCTATCGTCGCATTTATGGACATGAAATTCAATTTCATCGCAAATAATTCAGAATACTTTTATACATAATAATAATAATAATAATAATAATAATAATAATAATAATAATAATAATAATAATACTAAATGATTCATATACATATAGATAACTGTCTCATCGCAACTTCCTTTACATATTTCTATCCCATTTTTTTCATTCCTTACACATTTATTTTCATTATTGTTATTATTATTATTATTATTATTATTATTATTATTATTATTATTATTATTATTATTATTATTATTATTATTACTATTCTTTCATTTTTTTTGCTTTTATTTTTTATAAGGAGACAAGATTTTAAAAAAGAGAATAAAAATTAGAAAAAAAAATAGACACACATTGGGTGAAGAAAGAGTAGTAATAGTAGTAGTAGGGTGAATCGTGGAACGAAAAAAAAAATCAAAGGGTAAAATACACGAACGTTGCACGTCGAATGGAACAAAGATCGATGCAGTGGCAAGCCAGAAGCCGAGGGAACGAAAAAGGGGAGGTCACGAGAATCGTACAATGCTCATTATTGAGCCATCTAACCACCCCCAACCTCCTATCATCCCCTTCCCTCGATTCCCCGTGTCTCACGCACACACAAACATCCCCCATTCCTCAACCCCTCTCCCTTTGCAACGTGTAAACTATCGGAGATCGAAACTTTCTCTCTTTCTCTCTTTTTCTATTTTTTTTTCTTTCTATCTTCCTTTAGCTTATTGGAAAAAGCTGAAAGAAATATCTTCTTTATTGTGTTCTTCTGGAAATGATTATCTCTCGTTTACTTCGTTATCTTTATCGTTTAATTTCTCCCAGACACGAAACACAAATCCACTTATACGTTTATCGAACTTTCTAGGGTGAATTGTATAGAAAAGAAAAAGGGTAGTTTAGGTGTAGGGTGATGGTGATGGTAAAATTTTTCAAAATATTCATTATATTTTATTTTTATCATTTTTTTTTCTGATCGCGTTTAAATCAATTAAGTTTTATTAAAACTGATTCTAAATGTTCTCTCTAAGTTTAATGTTTTAAAAATAAAATAAAGAAAATATTTAATATATTAAAAATAATATAAAATATAAATTTTAATCCTTTATTCAATCATTTCTTCATCTTCTTCTATTTCTTTTTCTTAATATTTTTTGTCTTTTTTTTTTTCGTTCATTTATTTCTGAAGTTGACAGAATGCAACGAGAGGTATTCTGCAACTGAAGGATCATCTCACTGTACTTTCTACTCCTTCCCCTGCCCTTTTTTCTATTCTATATCTATTTTCTCTTTCTCTTCTTGATTCTTCCTTCCTTCCTTCCTTCCTACGATAAAAGCAACAACGAGGAAGAAATAAAAAATTTCTGTTCAGAAGAATACTCAAGTTTACCCCACGTACAAGTTTTGTACCCCTCTTTGAGTACATATTCCTTTGTAAAATTATTTTGAAATATTATAATAATTTCAATTAATATTAAATATAATAGAAAAAATTAAACATTACTTTGAAATAAAACCAAAATGAACTAAATTTAAATCTCGTTTCAGTTTTAATGACGTATCAAAACGTCATGTGCAACTTTGCTCAAACAAATGCATGACGTATTGATACGTCAAATATGTACTCAAAGTGTTAATAACAAATCTCAACATAACTTTACCATCATTTCTTTCAGATTGTTAGTTCGTTCGTTCGTTCGTTCGTTCGTTCATTTGTTCGTTCAGATACCCTTTTTTTTAATCTTTTTCTGTAATCTAGGTTACCTTACAATTAAGGTCAGAAACAACCCCCACAGTTGCAACGTGCGAAAGAAATAAAATAGGGAAAAGTAGAATTCTTTTTTGGAGGGGGAGGAAAAGAAAAAATGAAGGGGAAAAAAAGAGGAACTAAATGTTAGGCTGGTTATTATTAGGCTTTGAGGGTGAAAAGGGGAGGAATAAATTGCACTCGAGACTAAGTCTAGGGATATATATTCAAAGTAGAGTGGTACTTCTCTTAGAAACTAAACTTCCAACCAAAATTTCCTTCTCAACTTTTCTTTTCTTTTTCACATTTTAAAATAATAATAATAATAATAATAATAATAATAAAATATTTGACAGTGTTACCAAACTCAACGAGTCTATATTTATAATATAATTCAAAGTTACACACCCTATATAGCAATTTAGACCAGCTAAATGCTCAAACACTTGGGTATACCTATGTTTAACTTTTTTTTTTTTTACATTATATTTATTTATTAATTAATTTTTTTTATTTATTTATCTATTTATCTATTTACTTACTTTTCTTCTTCTTTTTTTTGTTTCTTAATAATTTCACTCTCGTACCCACCCCCTAATCTTTTTCTTTCACCTCCTCCACCTTTCTCCCTGTTTTTACCATTAACGTTTTTTTTTTTTTTATAATTCACTTTTTTTTTGTATCAACTATATTTATAAGATCATCCCCTCTGGGCTCAAAGCACAACTCGATTATCCCTAAATCTAGTTATTTTTATTTTAATCGCCTAACTTTTTATATTGCACGTATGTATATATATATATATAAATATGTGTATGTATCTTCGTATGTATTTTTATTTCACATGGGTACACGTTTCGCATTCATTCTTTTGTCTGTGTATTTGTTTATTTGTTTATGTGTACGCTTGTTTCTTATATAACTTTTTCGCATAATTTGGATTTAAATAGAGTACTCTAGTTTTAATCAGTAACAATTATTATACAAATAATAACGAAGACGATGACGATGACAATAATAATAATAATAATAATAATAAATTAAAATTAGAATCTTAATTATTTCAATTAAATTAAAAATAGAATCGTATAATTTCTCTTATTAAAGAAAAAAACATTTATAAATTCATTTCAAATTTTATTATTATTTATATCATTTATAAATCATTTTGTTCTTGTTTTTGTTTTTTGTTTTTTTTGACGATAAAAATTAACCCATCTTAATCCTAATTGTCGTACGATCATATAGGAACGATAATTGATAATCTTTAATCGCATTTTATGGGATCACGTTATGGTTTTTCTCTTTTTTTTTTTTTTTTATTTCTCGATAAGTAATCTTTTTCTTCGTAATATAATATATATAATATATATTTTGACGTTAAGCCAGCATCCGGCGCAATTCACTTATTGAAAAAAAGAGTATAGTACAGGGAAACTAAATCAAAGGGATTGGGAGAGAGGAGGGGTGGTTATGAAGTCGAAATCTAAGTGGAAAAAGTAGAAGAAAAAAAAAAAGACCAAAAGAAGAGAAAGAACACAACAACAAAAAAGAAAAAAAAAAAAGATACGAGGGAAAGAAACGTTCCCACGAGAAATCTCGTATCAATCTTGAATACGTTTCACGAGTTTGGATCATTTGAAGAATCTATTTTTTATCTTCCACAAAAATTTCTTTTTATTTATTTGTCTTCTTCTTCTTCCTTTTTCTTTTTTTTTTTTTTTTTTATGTGAAAAGTCGATGGTATGACTGACATTAACCGTGGTGTTGTATAAAATATTTAAAACGACGTTTTACCCAACTTTTTTCTTACTGTTTTTTATTTTTTTATTTTTTTCTTGTTTGTTTCTTTTTTTTTTTTTGTTATCTCGAATAATTATTAATAATATATACGTATGTATATACATAATATAATGCGTGTATATAAACATATATACATATATTAATTCCTAAGTATGAACGCTTTCTAATTACTCTAAAAATTATTTATAATATTATATATATATTTATATGTTATGTATATAATGCATGTATACATATCTTCTTCTATTTTTCATGTTTTTATTATTTTTATATTTATTTTTCATTCCATGTTCGGCATTTCCTTATGAATTTTTTCTTTGAATTTTTCGTTTCGTTTTATGTTGTAGAAGATAACTTTTTATGGTTTTTTTTTTTTTTTAACTTAAGGTATACATACTTTTTTTCATTATCCTTTTATATAATTTTCCTCTTTTTTTTTTTTTCTTATTTGATTTTCTTACAAAAGAGACGCACGTAAGGTAATTCATTATTTTATATTTTATTATATTTTTTATACATTTTAATATTTTATATGCATATGTGTATGTATATATATTTATATGTTAGTACATATACGAGCGTCCCTTAACCATCGCGTCGAGAATTTTCAATAAAATTTGATTGGAACCATTTTATTTATTTATTTATTTATTTATTTATTTTTTTGTATGATTGCCCGGTTGTGTGACCGGTTTCATCCGTTTGATTAGAGTTGCAGAAACTTGGCAGTGCCTATATAATTAATTAAAGCAAAGGAGCGTCGGTCTCATGGGAGATATTTTTTTTTTATAACCCCCCACCCTTACCCTTTCCCTTTCCCTTTCTCTAATATCTCAACTGGTTGTCACTATCCATCTATCTATTTATCTATTTTTTTTCTTCTTTTTGTTCCAGTGTTTCTAGGAGTCCCTTCTTCTTTTTATTTTTTTATTTCGATAAATATTTTCGAATGAAAAAGTCGACTTTTTTAAAAGCTTACATTCACTCACTTACTCCCATGAGAACGGCACCACCATACTTGCCGTTTGTTGTCACTTATTGTTAGTTCAAACCCCCCTGTGAAACCCCCATGGTGACTAACGCGCCTCCTATTTTTATTTTCTTTTACTTTTAAAGCTAATCATTAGTTTATTTTTTTTTCTTTGTCTCGTTTAATTAAATTTTAAACCACCAACTCTCATCCCCTTGTATTTTTTTTCTCGTACGTCCAAATTTGTTCTAAATCTTTCGTTCCTAAGTATTATTTTCATTATTTTCTTTTTTACAACTTTTTTTGGGGGATTATTTCTTTTATTTACTTTTTAATTTTTTATTTTTTTTTTATTCTTTTCAAATATTCATTTTACTTCCAGTTGTTCGATTTGATCAAATATCTTTTCTATCTTCGAAATTTACCCTCCAAACCCCAAACCCCTAACCTTCTTTATCTTATTTAGCCTCGAGCGTAAGATGAATCGATATAATCGAACATATAAATCGTTTCTTCGATATTCCCTAACAATTCTCATCACTTTCATTTTCTTTTCCTAACACCCTCACCCTCATCCTCGTTTTCTCTTTCTCTTTCTCTCTTTCTTTATCATCCCTTTATTTATATATATATGTGTGTGTGTGTGTTTTTTTTTATTTCTCGCTTGGAAAGAAAGGAATGAAAAATTGTACGATAGTACAAACATCATCGCGATAACACCAGAGGGCTTGTTTTTACCCCCTCAACCCCCCCATTCCACGAATCGTGTTGAATATTTTCATCGATTCCACGAAATCTCTTATTTCTACACAATATGTTTTTTTTTCTGTTTTTTTTTTTTTTTTTTTTTTTTTTATTATTATTAACCCGTTTTTCTATAATATTTTCTCCGATAACAATGTTAACTTGTCTTTTTTTTTTGTTCTACGCCTATCCCTTTTCCCTACCAACCCTCTTGGAAATTACTAGTCACCTTTCCCCCCCCCCTCCTACTATTCGATCAACTTAGTATTATATATCTAACTTAGTATACTTTATCGATCCTTTCACGAGTTTAAACGTTGCTAGTAGAACAGGTAGAAAATAGTTGAAAGAGAGAGAGAAAGAAAAAAGAAATAAAGAGAGAAATAAAGAGGGAGAGAGAGAGAGAGAGGGGGAGAAAAAAGGAAAGATAGAAGAGACACGATTTAGAAGAAAATCTTTTTAGGATTTATCTCATGAAAATGTTATATTATCTCGAATACTCGCTAAGAATTTTCAAGTGAAGTTACATATACATATACATATACATATACATATATATCTTGTGAAAGGATCAACGTAGAAATTTTCTTCAAGTATCGATCGTTAAAAGAATGACACGCAAACCATAAACGAGACGAGCACGTGTGTTATCGTAAATCAATATTTTTCTTTTTATATAATATATTTTACTGTTTTTCCTTTTTATTTTTTTTATTTGTTCATTCTGTTTAATATTTGTCTTCACACGAGACGTTGATTTTCGTTCATCCCCTTTTTTATTGGATTGTACCAGAAAAAAAAAAAAAATTCGTGCTGATTCTTGACAGAAAATTGAAACGCAACATATTGAAAGTGTTTTTTTTTTTTTATTTTTTTTTTTTTTATTAAATTATATGTGTCATTATGTTTCACAATCAATTCTCTCATCTTTATGGGTAATTAAAAGAATTTCGTTCTTCCAAAATTACTCAGATTTTTCAACAACAAAACTGTACGTCGCCTACTGAAACCAGCACGAACATTCCAGACAACCCAATAATATATTAGCCAAATTATTTTGTCAATTGCAATTTTCATATTGTAGAAACATGCAAAAATTAACGACTCGTTGTAATCGTAAAGTTTAAAAACTTAAGAAGAAGAAAAGAAAATAGTCTCAGAGAGTCAAATTAACTTTTGCATTAAAACGTTTCTGCACGTTTTATTATGTTTGGATAATAAAAAAGAAGAAGAAGAAGATAAAGAAGAAGAAAAAGAATATTAACGAAATGAAAAGAAATAAAAAAAAACACCCCTAAGAAATAATAAGAAGAAGAAAAGAGATAGAGAGAGAGAGAGATAGAGAGAGAGAAAAGAAAAATAATAAAATAGACAAAAGGAAATAAAGAAACGAAATTTCAATCTTCGTTGCAACAATGCGCATAGTTTGTTCATAAATGCTCCCACGGGTTTGCATGTTGGAACAAATTTCAGTGGTTTAGAAATACATGGGAGAGGGTGGAGGGTGGCTGTGTGTTTACTCGGATAAGCGAAAAGAAACACGCGAAGTACACGCGTTCTTTTTTCCTATTTTTTTCTGTTTTTTTTTTTTTTGCAACCAATTATTATTGTTAAGCATACCGAAAGAGAGAGAAAGAGAGAGAGAGAGAGAGAAAAGAATCAACGAAGAAACAAATAAAAGATAAAAAGAAGAAACTGAATAGAAATGTAAAAAGTAAAGAAAAAAATGTAAAAGATGAAAAGGGGTAAGTTGTGGTGGTAGTGGTTGTGTATAGATGTGGTTGATAATAAGAAGTAAAAAGTACGAAAAGTTAAGAAGAAAGTAAACGAAAAACAACTTGCAATTTTCCCCCACGGTTTATTATTAATTCTTTAAACAAATTAAACAAATTATTGCATCGTCGTCTGCGAGAGAGTACACACACTTTAGTCAAATTTTATTCTCGTTATTGTTGTTTATAAAAATGATTTATCTATGCATATACACACAGAGATAATGACGATTATTCTTCTAACACGTGAAACGAAGATTGTCTGATTATATTATCTATGGTCTGATTAAAAATTATTTACCCTGATATTCAGTTCACGTTTGATTTCTACCCCCCTTTCATGATTCAATTCATGATACTGTAAAAAATCAAATAAAGTATATTATATATATGTGTGTGTGTGTGTATCTGAAATAAAAAAATAGGGATGAAAACTATATCGTATTCATCGTTAGATTAAATTATACATAATTTTGATTATTAAATCCTATTGTCACTAAGTTATTTTTTTCCCCTAGAATAACTTTCCCCCATTCGTTTACTTTTCCATTTTGTTGTTGTTGAAAATTTCGACTATTTAGGCTATGTTTATTATAATTAAATAGACTTATATAATAATATAAGATTATAACGTCATCGTTAATATTAGAATTGAATAAAATAAAAAACATCCTAATCCCTTTCTTTCATAAGCTTGTTCAGAAACTTGCTTTTAATATATTATCGCGTGCTTGTAGGTAATTCGTTTGATATTACACACACATATACGTATTCTAACATATGTGTAAATATTAATACACATATGTGTTTATAATATTCACGTTCTTCTACTTGCAAATATATATAGATATATGTCTCGTGTTTCGTAATTTCGCACGTAAACCGGGACTTTAGGATGTCGAGCTTTACGCGATTACCGTAACACCTACGTTAAGCTCACATTACTTCCGCTTGCATACATCATTCGTGGAACGAGCGTGATTACTAAATTTTCATAATAATCATTCGTGTAATACTTGTCACGTGTAAAAAAAAAAGTGATCGTTCGTGTAAGTATTTCTTTTTTTTTTTTCATCGTATGGAAATAAATCAATACGAACAGTTTGTTCTATTTAAATAAAATAAAATAAATGTTTATATTTTTTTTTCTATCTCTCTTTCTCTCTCTTTAGTTTTGTTCGAAGAAAAATATTAAATAATTTTGCAATATTTCTATTTCTATTTTTTTTTTCTAGATAATAATTAAACATGGAATTTATGTTCGTTTAAATTAATATCAAATGTTTTTTATTATTATTTTATTTAAAAAAAAAAAAAAACGTTTAACTCGTTGACAATTGTTTGTTAAAAAATAACAAGATCACTTTCCATTAATTTTAAATGATAATTAAATTTGCCAAGAGATTTTAAATAATTTTAACAATTATTACAATTACATTCATAATTATTATTATTTCATTTTTAAACGTAATGATCATTAACCTGTATTTGTTTCTTTCGAGTAAAACGTTCTTTAAACAATTCAATCAATTTATGAATTTAATGCAAACAAAAAAAAACAAAAAAATATACTTATACTTTCTTCACTAAAATACCTACACATATTCTTATATCACATACACACACACAAAAATGTCAAGAACCATCGTCCATAATTTGATTGAAACACATACAAGATGTTACCCCTTTGGTTCTTTTCATATTCTCAAAATCTATCGATACTATCATATACTATTCTTGAGACATGTGTTGGAAGCACGACTAGGGATATAAAAAAAAAAAAAAATGTACAAGAGAGGAAATATCCTAGGATCGATATAAAAGTGGTATATTCTATTATATCGTCGTCATTTTTCATATCCCCCCAATCTTTCTTTCAAATCCGGATCTTTAAGTCCATCATCATAGTCATCCCCTAAAATTCGTGAGACCTAAAACCTCTTGGCAACTTTCCACACACATACACACGCACGTTCCACTTATAAAGTATATGCTTTAGTAATATGCAAATGAAAATAATCCTGAGAAAAGGTCGAACGGGGTTTTCGGCAGGTAAACGTGATGGGGGAAGTTGAGTATAATCTATAGAAAGAATATATATATATATATTATATAAGAATATATTACATATATATATGTAAGATAGAAAGGGTTGTATAATCTTTTTTTGCCGAGTCGGCCAGCCGCTCGAACAAAATTCTTCATCGTCATGCTGAAAAATGATTGGTTGGTTGGTTTGTTGGTTGGTTGGTTGGTTGTTTGCTTCTTGGCAAATGCCAGGTTAACAAAATACGCGATACACCACGTTCGATTCTTGTAACCTCGCCAAAAACTTCGATCTTTTTAACTGTAGGACATGTATCCCTTGTTCATTTTCTTTTTTTTTTTCTTTCATGATTTTTTTCTCTCTCTCTCTCTCTCTCTCTCTCTCTCTCTCTCTGTGTGTGTGTCTCAAAACGAATCAGATCGAACCATATCACTAAGAACCTAGTGATAAATTATTTAAGAGGTTTTGATTACTTTTTTATTCTCACCCTTCTTTTCTTTTTAGATTTTTGATCGTTGTTCTTTCATCGTCATAGTCGCGATCGGCTTTAATCTTCTTTTTCTTGTTTTTTTTTTTATAATACATTTTCCACGATATTATTATCATCTCTCAACCTTTGTCTATCTACCTATCTATCTATCTATCTATCTATCTAAACTAAATCTATCTACCCTTTTTATCTATCTATCGGCTTGAATCTTTTATAGAAAATGGTCTCAGGAATGCTCGAACTAGATTTTATGAGCACCTATTGAAAGTCTGGCTGCTCGTACTACTTTTTGGAACACTTTGCCTTTTATTCTTTTGTTCTTTTTTGTTTATTAACTTTCCCCATTTATTTTCGAATCTATCGAAGGCAAAAGAAAAAAGAAAAAACAAAGATACAATGTTAAATTAAACTGCACATTAAATTTCATCCCTTATATCACCTTCATAATAATTATTATTTTCTTTTTTGTTAAACTTGACGCAAAATTTGTGATAACGAAGCAAATATTATTCAGGGTGAGTTTCCTTGTGATGTCTTCTTACACGTGATGCAGCAGCAGCAGTAGCAGCAGCAACAGTAATAGCAAATAGGCATAGTTATTATCATATACGAGATTGGAATAATTTTATCATCAAGTAACCAACCCTATAGTGGTACCCTTCGAATAGGTATCATGGTAATTATTTCTTGATCATGGGTTTTATACGACATAATGATATAACAAATATGACGAAACTTTTTCAATCGTAGTTCGATTTTCAAAAATATTTTAACGTTTTCTAAAATGTGTGCATAATTCTGCGTGTATATATATATATATATATATATATATATATATATATATATATATATGTTTGTGTATGTGCATGTTGATATATACACTTTCGTATGTTAAAACTGTTACTAACATAAGAAACAAAAGAAAAAAATGAAATTAAAAATGAAAATAAATTAATTTTAATTGGGAGGATATTATGGAAGGAAGATTTATATATATATATATCGATTATAAATCCTAAAAATCCGACTGAGAAGTGATCAAACCACTCTCAGCCGTTTCCTCGCGTCGTCATAAGGGTCTGGTTACTTCACCGCATTCACATTCACAGTGCATCGGATAACCTCGCCTATCCACGCGGTTGCTGATAGAGTGGTCGCTGCAACAGAAAGAAGAATTGATAGTCAAGATTTGAAAATAAAACGACAGATAACTAGACTTTTTTTTGTTTTGAGGGCAGGGGAGAGGGGGCGGGGTATTTTCTTCTTTTTTTTTTTATCTATTTGACCTGACCTATATAACAAACTAGAATATTATTCTCTTTGCTGTTTACGTCGATGTGTTTTCTTTCACGGACATCTGTTATCTGTTATCATCCTTCGACGAATTTATACGCGTGTATTATTGTATTCTATATTTGTATATGTATGTATGCAGGATATTGTTTGTTTCGTGTAATATTTTGGATAAAAATATAAATCTTATTACGAATACTACGATTTACTTATTATTAATACGAATTCTAAATTCTAAAATAATCAAATGAACTTTAAATTGTAAATAATATTAATCCTGTAAAGGTAATATTGATGAAGTATAAAAAACACAAGCTAGGAAGAAAACAAGAAACTTTTCAATTAGGTTTAGTAAATTTAATTTTTTGTTCAAACGTGCTTTTTCTCCCAAAATGTTTAACTAGAAAATTTCAATAACCGATATGGCCCAATGAACGTGCTAGAAACGGACGTAGTTAGGAAATATGGAACGTGTACGTAATTGTCGGTCAATGCAGCAACGTAATGCATAAGTAATGTACTACGGAAGAGCTACCGACACATCACGAATGTCACATATTCAACCTGACCGACATACTTACGACTATACTGATATATAGAATATATATATATTCATTATCGTACGTTTCGTAAACCTATTCGATAAAATCGAACGATCGAACGAACACAATAATTCTGGTTAATACGTTCAATTGAAAATTTCAATGAAAATTAATATTACCCCAACCATCCTAGACCCACCCCACCCCCTCATCTATTCAACCTAACTCACACGAGTGAAATGATTCAATCAAAGATCATTCTTCTTTTATTAACCATCGATCGATTCCAATAAAAAATTTCAATATCATTATACGTTCCTTTTTAAATGAATTCTCACTCTATTGTAACGAAAATCTCAATAGGATAAAATAGAGAAATGTTTTTAACCTGAATTTCGTATAGTGCGCTAGAGAAGCCCCTTTTACTTATTAGCAGCTAGGTGAACGAAAGAATAGATGATGGCCAAACTTCGTTCACAAAAGGGGTTGTTCTTCTTCTATTGTCAGAGGTTACTTGCAGTGGATAGGCAAACGTACTGGTGTGTACTTTCCTTCGACAAAACTGAACAAACTAGAAGTGTCTGTTATATCTTTTTAGAACTATCTCTCTTTCCTATTCTCACACACACATATTCTCCACTCACTCTGACTATGCAACTGGAACCTTAAGAATATTGCATATTCATATCTGAACAGTTTCATCGTGATAACGCGTTCAATAACACACATACACTGATTTTGTCTATCACTTTTTCTCTTTTTAACTCTTTGTGAAAAAGTCTACTTCGGCCTGTGAGATTTTACAATGGTTGCCGCAGGGGTCGTAAAAGTCTACATAGGCCGAGTGGGAAATTAAAGAGGAAAATCGAAAGAAACCCACAACGACGACGACGACGACGACGACGACAACGAAGAAAAGAAAAAGAGAATATGCGAACTAAAAAAGAATCTGAGAAAGATAGATGATTGTAATCTGTGCTCCTAGATGAGAAAAGAAGAAAGATAGATATATAGATATTAGAAAAAAGAAAAAACAGAAAAAAGAAAAAATTATTCTAGATAGTCACGCGTAACCCTGACCCACATTATATATTCAAGAGAAGTGTGTAAGAACGTATAACTATAGTACATTAGACTATACCATATAAGCCGATTTTATCAGGTGGATAACGTCCACTATGTCTTATGATTCAATAATACTCGAACAATGATTTTTACCAACTCGTAATATCGCGTGTTGCACGCATTTTAAGAACACCTATCTGAAAATTCAATTACATCCATCAAATCTACGAGTTTTTCTTTTTATCTCTTTCTCTTTTAATATTCTCTGCAATTAATTTAATTTTATTTTTTTTTATTGTGAAACAAATCAAATCTCGATGTGCTAACGATTAAAAAATAACTAAATAAATAAAATTAATAATTACATTTGAATTTATTTAAAATGGTTTTTTTTATTTTATTTTTTTTTATTTTTGTTTTTTTTTTAACTACGACAAGTAGAGTTGAAATATTGTTTAATAAAATTGATGACAGCTAACGATTCGCATAAATTTAAAAAATACCCTGGAATCTTTCCACGTGTCATTATTATTTCTTTCATCCATTCGTTCATCTATTTCTTGTTCATATTCTTCTTCCCTTTTTTAAACCGTTGACAGACATAAAGACGAGTAAAAGTATTTTGCATAATCTCATATAGCTTTGTAAATTTATTCCGGAACATTCAACTACCAACACACGCGGCCGTTTAGGAGCAGAAGGTCGAGAATTTTATGCAAATGAATTCCAGTTGTCCAAGAGACAATGGTGATGGTAGTAGTGATGGTTATTGTGGTAGTGGATCGTGATTTTTAATACCGCGTTAAAATCCATAACTTCAAATCGAAATCGTGACCGATGGTTAAGAGATTTCATTAATTTTTAATCTTAATTAAAAAAAAAAAATGTTCAAATTAATTTTTAAAATCCAACGAGAAATTTCAAAATGTTTCTTTCATTCTTCTTCTTCTTCTACTTCTTCTGAATAATTTTTCAATCATTATTATTATTATTATTTTTGAATACTATTTGGAAACGGACCAAACAATGTTGCATAATATCAAACGTTTAAAAAAAAAGAAAAATAGAATAAAAAATAGAAAAAAAAATAGGAACAAGAGAGAAAGAAACAAAAAGAAATCTGGATAACATAAAATTTGGGTTAACTACTAGGGCTAGGACAACAAAGCTGTGCCTTCCTCGTCGAATCTCGCGAATCCCTGACCTATATCCCTTCCTAGGGTAGGGAACAGTTTCATGGCGTTCTAAAATGTTCTACGAGAGCTTGGAAATCGAAATTCACTGCACGTGTAATTTTTTTCTATTTTTTCTTTTTTTTACAAGTAGACGTTTAATTAATTTTTTTTTTTCTTTTCTTTCGTTACTACGTTGATATCTCATAAACCACATATGTATCTCACAAGCACATATTTCATAACACACGTATAAAAATTTAGTGTCACATTGTTGGTTTCCAAAAAAGATTTGAAACTACTGAACAGATTTTAATTGAAATTTTGTTTATTTTTTGTTCGTGTGATTTTGTTCAACTTAGTATATAGAATAATTTTTTTTTTAAGGATTTTGTATTATTATTTTATGTGTTGTTATAATTTACTTCTTATAATAAATAGTTTAGAATTATATTAAATTAATATTTTGTAACAAAACCACAGCAACGTGTGTATCCATTATATATAAATATGTAGAGTTCAACGTTAATTGAATATTTAAAAAAAAAAAATGTATAAGAAAAAAAGATTGAAAAAAAGTTTAGTTTATCATAACGATTGAACACTTTTCAATCAGAATTCTTCCTCGTCCTATTAACGTCCACGTAATAACGTCGAGTAAACGTCACGTTCTACCTTTTCTCTAATAATTAGCTTCCGATAATTATTGGCGTTGCGGCCGATCACTTGGCAGTCTCTTCGTTCATTAAATGAAATTTTATGCTTCTATTATTTCCAACAAATATATGAACAAACGTCTAACTTAGTAATCATCCCAATTTGTTGTTCATCTTCTCTCAACATTTCTTTCGTTAGGATAAAAAATACATTTTGAAAATGACTTTATTGGAAAATTATTATTTCTTTATTTATTCATATCAATTTAGATTATTATTATTTATTTGAAATTATTCATCGTCCCTTTGGCTATTTTATTTTTAAATAAAATTTGTCCATTTTTTATTACCATTTGAAAACCTCTCGAACGTTAACAATTAATATTATCTAGAATAAAGTTATTCAATTTAGATGGAATAATAACCTAGTATATTTCATTTTACCTAGTTTATCCTATATGTACATTTCATATAGATATATGTAGTTTTCTCGTGGGACAAATTTATCCGCTTCGTACAAATGGCAATTCGAGAACGATTCGACAAATGGCGCTTTTAAGGTCGGGACCGTTAAGTTTTACTCCGTGAGAGTTTAATCCACACCGGACTGCCACAAAATTACATCCACTTTTTTTTTAAGTACATCCCCTCTTGCACGTACGTCCCCCTTACGTCCTTATTATTATTATTATTATTATTATTATTATTATTATTTTCTGTACCACATTTTTACACGAATACCTTTTTTTCTTTTTTATTTCTTTAACGTAGCAACTAGAAGAATCTAACAATTATTTACATTTTGTTCAAACCAAACCATTCAGATGAAGCTTTTATTGTTATTAAAAAAAAAAAAAGAAAAGAATAGAAAAAGGACATTCTAACGGGGTAGGAAAATAAATCCACAACGTGGTGAAGTTTTAAATCCAATCCCCAAAGGATCCAATGTTGTTGCTAGGACGAATTCGTTTTACGATCATAACGAGAAAACATATTATGCAATTATGGTAGCTTTTTGCGGTAGTCCACTTTATGCATATGCAGTAAACGTTATAGTAAGGTACAGATTGCGAAGGTCGTGACCCGGTCAGCGAACAGGTGCGAAGCCGCCGCTTATCGATTTCCATTAACCGAACGACGACAGGTCGAATTCATTCGTTCATTCGTTTGATTTAACGTATTATATTCGATTTCAATAACTGTTTGATCTTTTTTCTTTTTGTTTTATCTATTAAAATATATCAAATGACCATCTATTACGTAGACTTATTATTAAAAACCTACTACTACTATCTAATCAAAAATTAATCATTTATTTTCATAGAGATATACTACACATAAAGCAGACAAGCCAGCAATAAAACCTGTCGGCGAAATAAAAAGAGATAAAACATGGGAGGTTGATCTGTTGTCTCTCTCTAACTTGCGAGTCTTTTGTATAACCCATGAGTTAGAAAGAGAGACAACATCAACCTTTCGTTTTTTACTGCTATATTCATGCAGAGACATTTCCACTTACACAATCGCCTATGGTTTGTCTACTCTACTATGATTATTTCACATCCACGTTATTATTCAATCTAATTGTCAAAAATGAATCGTTAGATAATTATTGTTATTTCAATATTATTTACAATTCATTTTGTATTGAAATGTAATCCTTTAAAATATCTCAAAACATGAGGATATATATTCCTTTAAACCATTTTCATAATTATGGGGCACATATATATCTTGCCTAACTCATTACTTCAATCTTCTTTTCTTCTATGTTACCTTTTTTCTTTTTTTATTCTTTTTTTTTTCATAGTATTAGCGTACCTATACAACGAAAAAAAAAAGAAAAAGTAGAAGAAGTAAAAGAAGTAAAAGAAGAAGAAAAGTTGAAGAAAAGTTTGTTAAATTATTATTACATTTTGCTACGAGAAAGAGGAGAGAGAGGAGTACTTTACTTTCGATCTTGGCTCGTTAACGAAGCAAAAAAAAAAAATAGGAAAAAAAATAGGGGAAAAAAAAAGTTGGAAATTTAAAAGGAGGAGCCAATCGAGTATTGGAACTCGTCCAAAAAACTTTGGTGGAAAAATAAATAAGGTCCTAGTGAGAGGCAGGCGTGTTCGTTGATCACATCTAAAACGCATTTAGTTTCATCAATGATATTAATTTTATTTTTTGTTTTTTTTTTTTTTACTTCTTCATTTTCTGATTATTATTTGTGTCCATTTCTGAAATCCTATTTCAAATAAATTTATTCTAATCAAAATATTGAGATTATTAATGAGATTATTATTGAGTTATTACTCTCATTTGATTATTATCAAACGCAATCCGGATGAGTAATACACATCACACATACACATATTGCTAATTTATCGAATAATTTATCATTATTTCAATATTAAACTCTTTAACAAATCTAATTATTTTCATTGACTATTATTATTAACTAATCAATTGCATACGTTTCGTAGTATATACACGTATTATATATATTATCAATTAAAATTACAAACTTGATATTACTTTTCTTACGTCACGTCAACAAATATTAAACGCATAACGAATAATAATAATAATTATTATTATTATTATTTAATAATTTATAAGTAACAAGAAGTGTTTTCATTTGAAAAGAAAAACTATGATTTCTTACATTTTTATAAAAAAATAATAAAGAAAAAAACTTTCTTAAAGTTAAATGAAATCATAAAGTGCGTGTATACAAAAAAAAAAAAACTAGTTGAATAAAATAAAATTTGAATTTTGTTGGAGAACAATCTAAGAGATTAAAGAAAGGAAAATATGACGACTAGGAGACTATGACGATGACTATGACGACTAACAGTAACGATAGGTAAGAACTTAGTATGAATAATATATATCATTGCGAAGAGAGAGAGAGAGAGAGAGAGAAAAAAATTTGCGTCAATAGAACTACGTGACTCTATTTCCGGTGGGGAAAAAGACAAGAACTTTGTTCTTGACCGAACAGTATAATACATCGAAGTATAATATATCTTTGACTATAAGAACGCGATTAAAAACTTTTTCGAATAATTTTTTACCATCGTAAAATAACACATATTTATATTTCTTTAACTTTAAGAACAAAAAAAAAATAAAAAGAAAAGAAGAAAAAAAACCAAACTTTTGTATTACAGAAATATTCATTAAAATATAAAAAAAAAAAAAAATAAAAATAAAACGATTGGTACCTGGTTCCATTAATTTTCAAAGGAACATCGATAGATCAACAGTGGTCATATCGTTTTGTCAAAACTACTCACTCATCTGTTGAACGAACATATATATATATAGATATATAGATAAATACAGAGAAACATATATGTACATATATACAACAAACATAGAGATATATAAACGATAAAATAATTAGTCACATAGAAACGTTCTATATTCCAGGTGTGTGTGCATATATATGTGGGGGTGGATGTCGTCGTATATGTCAGTCACTTTGCTGTTAAAATTTATCACGCACGCGAGACCTATGGCCCTATACCCTAGCTAGTAAACTTCCCTAGACTAATGAGAAACCGACATTTAGACACATTCAGTATAAGCACGCTTTCCGCTCGTTATTTGTCACTGATCTTGCTTTGATAAAGTTTTTTTTTGTTTTTTTTTTCAAGATTTATCATTTCTACGATTGATTGATTGATAGATATTTATATGAACAAAATATATACATATATACACGAATACAAGAATAATAAATCAAACACGAATGAAACTAATTGTAAATAAAAATTTAAAATTATCTTAAATAATTTATTTTCCGAATAAAAGAGAAATAAATATGAAAAAGATTATCTTTATCAAGATGATAATAATGGTATAAACACGTTATTGATGATTTATTAATTAAAGAAGTGAGATTTGAAATGATCGATCGAGAAATCTATCGAAACGTGAACGAGATTTTGTACGAAGACGATACTGAATAGTAGTTAATAGTAGTAGATAGTAGTAGTAGTAGTAGTAGTGTAGTTTCCGATGTCGTCATATCCTTCCTACAGCTTCCACAAATGAGATAGCAGATTCATCGAACGAGAACAATCTAGGATATCCGGCCTATCAAGAGGATTTTAATGAACCTCGATGTGAGCTTCAATTTTACAGATAATCTTTAACCCAAAAGTGACGATTTAAAAGGTTAATAATAATAATAATAATAATAATAATATACTATAAAAATATATAATTAATAGTATAATAAAACGATCACTAATCAAAGCTTTAGTTTCTTTTTGTTCACATCTCTTTTCATTCTTTTAAAATTATTTTTACAAATCCTAAAGTTATTTCAACCCAATAAACAAAGTGTTTTTGTATAAACGCATACTTTGAAATTCAATAGAAACAATTTGAAATCTTATTCACTGTGTTGTCGTCTTCAGTTCGAAAAAAGAAATATACAAAAAAAAAATGATAAATACACCAGAAATGAATGAGTAATGTTAAGGGTGGTGTTGAGGAGGAAGGTGTTTTATAAAACATGAGTGAATAAAGAAGAATAGAAAATAAGTAGAAGTAGTAGAAGAATAGAACATAAAAAAAAAAGAATTTGTTAGAGGAGTGTGTAGGTGTAGGTTTGTGGTGGTCGAATTAGAGCAAATCCTCTCGACCCCATCATCATCATCATCATCATCATCATCATCATCATCATCGTCTTTTCTTGTGTAAGTGAAAAGTAGCTGAAGAATAAAAACGAAGTGTTCGCGGTTGGTAGAAACGCCTAAGGGCGTTGAAATACAAAGTACTGGCTGGCTGCCTGGCTGGGTGGCTGGCTGGGTGGCTGGCTGGGTGGGTGGGTTAAGGCAAAAGTACATTCTCAACGCCCACGGCAAGACTGTACTACCCTTAGCACCTCGAAGGGCAAACCTTCTCGCACGTTTCGTCTTACTGCTAGTGGTGATGGTGCAGATGTTAGCCGACAAAGAAGAAAATCCCTTGAAGAAACTTGGAAACTCGTTTTTCGCCTATTCACTCGACCCTTTTTTTCTTCCTCTCCTTTTTATTTTTATTTTTTATCGTCTACTGATCTTTCTTTTTTTTTTTTTCGAAGTGAAAGAAACTTCTTTAGGATGAGTGTGGATGATTTCAAAACGGATAAGACGAAAAAGCGACAAGTAGCGGATAAATAAATCAAACAAACGCGATGAAACGAAGAAAAGTATTAAAAATATTAATTACATAATTAAAGTTACATTTTTATTACTATTTTTATAATTTACACATTTAAATTTATCATTTATTATTAAAAATATTAACGCCTGTAGGAATGAAACCCTTTTCTAACGTACGTAAGTATAATATTGACAATTTATTATACGATAGTTTACAGTGAATCTATTTTTATCAGACTAGACAAAATGACTGCTTGAGGTATATCTAATCTATAGGCAAATAAGAAAACGACGAATCGATAAATTTTATTCTTTAGACATCCATAATAAAAGTTGATTTAATTTGTTTTTATATGCAAATGTGAATTATAAATTAGAATAATTTTGTATAATAAAAGTTTCAAAATCAAAACTTAACTTTCAATGTTAACTAATATAATATTTTATCTTTACTTTAATCTATATCGCTAAATTTGATATTCCGTGTTAAGTATAATTTAGAATATAAAATGATTAAAGTTTAGATCATGTTTAAAATAAATTAATACTATTACAAATTTTTTACTCAATTCATTCTATTTCTATATTATTTCATATTTTCATATTTTTTTATTATTCAAACGATTAAAATTTTGCAGATCAATAAAATTATTCTAAGTGACACGTTTTCGTGAGTTTAGGTTTTCTTGTAATACTTGAGAATATAAGCTAAGTCCTTTCACTTCAAAAATAGTTACGAATTGACACCCATTTCGGACAAATCATTTCCTTCCTTTTCCCTCTTTCATGTCTTCCGATTATATTCCCACGTGATTTATCGCACCAATGCATTTCGATTTCTACTATCACGATTCGATATATAATATTATCTTTTACCATCAAAAGAATTATTGACTCGTTTCGATAGATGACCTCTAAGTATCTTCGTATTAAAAACATTTTTCTTTTTTTCTTCTCTCTCTCTCTCTCTCTCTCTCTCTCTCTCTCTTTATATTCATACAATATATCGATCGATCTATCGAAACTATACATGCTTTAGTACTACCACTTTGTTGTTGTATTTGATTTACGTAATGGAAGAACACTTTTACGTAACCAAGATGTATGCAATGTAATTCATTTTCCTTTAAAATTATTCTTTCGATCTTCCTACCCTTTCCCTTACCCTTACCCTTACCCTTATTTAGTCCCATAAAAATTCTTAGAAATTCAATCGATTAAATTATATTTGTCGTACTTCAATATCGTACACAATTTTTCCATAATAAACCATAAAGTGCTTTTATTAATTGTATGTATGGAATTTTAACACACGACTGGGGTTCACGTAATATTATTTTTCATTCTTTTTCTTTTTTTTTTTTTTTTCTTTTCTATTTGGATATTCCATGATGGACAAATGTATCGAGCAAATTAATTAGACTTA
Source organism: Polistes dominula (assembly GCF_049000335.1). Taxonomy (NCBI): domain Eukaryota; kingdom Metazoa; phylum Arthropoda; class Insecta; order Hymenoptera; family Vespidae; genus Polistes; species Polistes dominula. Next base: position 805,245 of record NW_028300939.1, on the reverse strand, counting down.
ATGGTATGTGAATATTCAGAGAATGAAAGAATAAGAGAGAATGTATATATTATACATATATAAATGAGATTAATAATATATTGATTACAGTCATTAAATATCTCATGACAACTAAAGCCATTAATAAATTTTTCACCATGAAATTTTGATTATTGATTATTTCAATTTAATTAATAATTATTAAACGATAACAAAATGTACAGAAGCGACAAATAAATATAATTTATTTATATCAATGAATTTATTTTAACCAATGAAAAAGATAATACATTTTTATAAATTATTATAAAATGTATTATCGTACTTTGGTGAAAATATTATATCGATATATTTCATTTTTACTTAGATCTTTTTTTATAGTTTAACAAAAGAAAAAGAACCAAAAATATAAAAGAAAATTGTTCGTCGAAATATTGAAAAAAAAATATATGATATATCGTTTGAAGGAAATATACGATTCTAGGAAAAATTTATCTCGAAAAGTTTGAAGTGTTACGAGCCAAAGTTATAGGTAGGTAACAGATGTTACTATTCGTAGGATTTAAAAATCATACTGATCTTCATAAAAAAAAAGTATAATAATAGAATTTTAAAACGATTCTCCAGGAAATTGTTTCACATCAATTTTAAATCATTTTCAAATTATATTTTCTTTCTCACGATCAATAACACCGGTTGTTAGAATCATACTAATCAAAGAATCGTTAAAATAGAGATCAATGATTTATCGAATTATAACCAATTTGAAATCCGTAAAATTCCATATAAATTGAGCACGAGTTAGTAATAACGCAAATCGTATTAAAATTTGATCAATTGAAATCCCACTTGATATGAACGAGTGGTAGCTCATTTTGTTAATTTCGCAATCGTTAGCAAAAGAAATTTTATTCCCCTATCTGATTAATTATTAAATTGTATCATCCATCCCACGTACGAATCTTTCTTCTTTTATTTATCACATTTGTTCTTTTTTTTTTTTTTGCTTGCTTTCTTTCTTTCTTTCTTTCTTTCTCTACCAAATGCATTTAACCTTGTGCTCTTTCTTTCATTTGTAAGAGAAGATCTTAACTAGATTTTTTTCCATTATCCTCGAGATTTATGGGTGACCGGTAGGACGACGTCTAATGTACGATGGATATTTCAAAATACGAAGCCATGACCTGCATTCCGATTTTCTCTTTCCCTTCTCTCTCTCTCTCTCTCTCTCTCTCTCTCTCTCTCTTATTCTCATTCTCTCACAATTCGTCCATCTCAACTCGTTTACGTCGTAGTAGAAATTCCCCTAACCGATCGACAGGAAACTTTTCACTGCACATGGCAATATCGCTGGAAACGTTTTCGAGTAAGATAAACAACAACAACAACACCACCATTACCAAGAAGAAGAAGAAGAAGAACATAACAAACTACAGAATATGAATTACAGTAATACCGAATTTTTTGGAAGAAAGGGATGATAAATTAGGAGTAACTCGAACACGTAGAAAATAAGTCATAGTCAAAGTCTTCATTACAAGCTCACGTTGTTCATCGTCATCGTTATTTTTAAGTAACTCACGTACGTTCTGTGTATAAAATTACAACAAAAATTCGCGTTAACCCGCAAAACAAATTATTGTTAAATACGTTGTTTCCTTGTTACGAACAAATTGGCACGAATAAACGAACATAACCGCGATAATATAGAATAAATACCACAACTGGGATTTAGCTTTTACCCACGTACAATGCACGGAACGGGACGTACGTCAAAAGTAATTAAACTACACTCGTGCCTAATGGCAAGCCCAGATAACCCTGCTAGGTTCGCGAAGCAAATGGCGGATCTGCTGATACGTTTCTCAAATGTGAAAACGTTACAAGCAAACGAATACTAAGATTTCTAACTCGATTCAAATCGTTAATTTAACAAAGTAGAATAACTTTAACTTAACATTGAGTTGATTTTATATTCGATACAAATACAAATAATCATTCTAATGAAATTTGATAATTATCTGCTTTTTCATCTTCTTTCTTTTATTTTATCTTTTTTTTTTCTTATTCTCTTAACATCCCTTCTATCGATCGCGGTTTAGGAAGAGGATAACCGGAGAATTTTGGGTAAAACGTAATTTATCGGTTTCCTACCTTATCCTCGTGGAATTCTACGAAAGGGGTGTGGGGGGGGGTTGAATCATATACGAGGAATATAAGATAAACGTTATATACTTTAGGTTGAAATATTTCTGCCCGCGAATTTCTCGTCCAATTTCAAAGTATCTTATCTTATCTCGACTAACAGGAGTTTACCTAAGTTCGAATTATTTCTAATCAAATAGTATAATGTAATTGTCTGGTTTTCTTCGAGTATAGGAACAATTAAAATCAACCCTTTACGTATTGTGATCTATCCCCTGTCACAAATGGTTAACCCTATTACATGAAAAGCTTCATAGTACAATTGAAGCATTCATTTTACCTCGACCTAATCTAAGCATGCATGCATGCATGCATGCATGCATACATACATAGATACATGCATGCATGCAACTATGTTGTTTACCTATGCTTGGTGATCCTTCTATCTCTCTCTTTACTTGTAAACATCGTGCGGTTACACAACACGTAGCAATTAAGGTTTTAAGTTCTTTATCTATCCTTAACAATTCATAGTTTTCACAACAAAGTTGAAAAAAAAGAATCGACTACGATTTCAATCAGAAAAGAAAAATAAGAACTCGTGTTTTAGTAGCTCGGGAATGATTTATCGAGAAATCCACTTTAATGAGAAAAAAAGAAAAAGAAAAAAAGATAGAATTCTTTCTTCACAATTTTTTATCTACTAAGTTTGTTGATATATGAACGAGAGAACAAGTAGTTCTCTCACTTTACTTAGGCCATTTGCATTCACCTTGCATTTTATCTCAACCCTTTTTCTTTCTTCTACTTTTCTCACCTCACCACTTTCTACAACCTCAATCTCCCCTCATTTTATCCGGTTTTCTACCCAAAAATCGTGGTTTAATAGCCCACCCATTCGCCAACTACGAATGACAAACGAGTTGAAAGAAAAAATAACAAACTCGGCAATATATTCGCCTAACTCATCAGAATGAAAATGCCACAGTGAATTAATCGACCATGACATTTCAACGTTTGACCTATTCTCAATTTTTAGTTCAACAGCACATCCCCGTTGTTATTCTTCTTTCGTTAAGAAGTTGTTAAAGTAAGTTATAACAAAACGTATTATTAAGAAATATAAAAAAAGTCGAACACACGTTTGTTTAACTCGTGTAAAACTGACGATTGGATATTACAAAGTTGAAATCGATAAATCTTATTGTTAGTTTTAGAAAAATACCTGTCGATCGATCGTTAACTCAATGTGTGTTCTTATCATTTTTCTTCAAAAGCTTTAAAAGTTTAGACCGCTTTATCATAACTGTCGATTATGACCAAACGAATGTTCTAACTTTGTAGAAAATTCAATATATATATAATATAATTTATATAAAGTTCATACATAGAAAAATCGAATGGGTTATTATTATGATTAAAATATCGATTAACGATATAACTTATATGTTAGATAGGAATTATGGTTTAATAATATTTCAAATGCTTTCTAATAAATCATGAGTCAATTCTCTCTTGTGTATCCAGATAATCGAGATTGCAAAGGGTTGAAGGGGGAGAGATGATGATATTGGTAAAAGCATTACCTGAGATCGTTAGCTCGATGCATTCTCATGCCACGCGTTGGATGCCTCGGGGGTGGAGTACACCTGCAGTCACAATGCATGACGCAAAGGACTACACTAGTTGCTAGAGTTACGACCAAGGGTGCTGCGAATAGTTGAATGATCGTAGCTACCTGCTCCTCTCTGTTATACGATGCCATCACGATGCTACCGTTAACGCGACTGTAATAACACGGAAACTTAGCACCTTCGTAGCCCATGTCACGAGTAAAATTCTCGCAATCTACGACAGGTGGATAACCGCAGCCTTTGATATTAACGAGTAGTACCGCTTCGATGTCGCCGACATTCGTTGGTGCTGTGAATGAAAAACAAACAAACAAATAAAACTGTAGATCGAGAATTTAACGTAAGATTTCGTGCAGGTATTCATAATTTAACAATTTCATTTATCTCACGTGCGCACACGAACTATCTACGCGTGCGCATCGATAAGTACTAACTTGTTGAGTTACTTAATATAAAAAAAAGGGGATTAAAATATGATGGTTCTTACCAGGGACAGAATCAGCGGTAGACGTGGTTGTGGTGGTGGTGGTAATTGTCGTAGAAGGCCCGTTAATTTCCGTATCGTTTTTCATACTATCGTTGTTCCAAGGTGAATACGTTACGTATATATGAGTACACCTATAAACGTCACTGGTACAACCCTCCCGACAAGAACTCCATGTGCAATTGAAAAGACCCCAAAGTTCCTCCCTTCTAGAAGTAGTACATATAACCGGTTCTGGTGAAAAATCAGCGGCTAGGGTACTGATAGCCGGATCAACGTAAAGCGGTACCAGGAAGAGGAGGGCGGCTCCGCCCGAGGTAGCGACGAAGGCCAACGCCGAGGTCGCGTAAAAATTAAGCCGCTGACGGCAGGTGCGCCGTGGCGGTCGGCGCCTAGCAGCGCCAAATCCTAACTCCAACAGTTTGCGACGACGTAATTCTCCTTCTTTGGATTCGCGCGGTTCGTTTTTTTTCTTGTAACGTTCCTGCCTATGATGATGATGACTATGATGATGATGATGATGATAGTGGTGATGATGGCGGTCGTTACCACTTCCTCCACCGCCTCCACCTCCTCCACCACCACCGTCCCCGAGATCCCCACCTGCGCTCGAACTGCCAACACTCTGTTGACCACCGTGATAACGACGATGATGATGATGATAATCGTTCTGGCACTGACACTGGCAATGGCAGTGACAGTGCCCACAGCTCGCCTCCAACAGAAGATCCGAGCTGCTACCCCGCATCACCCACCCGCGGCTCTCAAAGAGGCGCCAACCTGATCCACCTCGTCCTACTCGTTCCTTCGAACCCCCTTCTCGTCGTTGTCCTATTGGCCAACCCCAAACAACTTTCTGATACTCGCCACGACTCGATGCCGCGATTCCCTCCTCTTAAATTCTTTCTGCTAGGACTCATCGAGTGTCCTCCTCGATTACCAGACCACCACTACCGATCTTATCTTCTTCTTCTTCTTCTTCTTCTTCTTCTGCCCTTCCTCCCTTCCTTCCTTCCTTCCTTACTCTCGTTTGTATTATCTTTTTCTTTTAAATATAATTTCTACAAACGATATTATCGATCATAATCTCTCAAGGATTACTATTACAAGATGCTCGTTTAAACGAGAGGAACTATGAAACATTGTGAAATGGATCATCGATCTGTTTGATCTATTACCACGAGTATTAATTCTCTTGGAATCGTTATCTCTTTGAATGATCCGATTTCATCTCAACCGTACTAGGTAACAACAGAATTCGATATTTTTAAATCCACGACGACAACAGGCGCACGTTGGTGTGCGTTCAACCGCACCGGGAGCTTTACGAATCGAATACGTGAATCGTTGCTAAGCCGATCGCATGAGTTAGGCACCTCACTGGGATTCCTCCTCTTACTAATTTAACGGAATGTTCATACCTCACTGAGATTCGATTTACTAACAGAAGGAATTCGTTGATTTGATGATCATTACTATCTTCGAAATTCCATTATATAAACATATATATCTTGGACTTTTTTTTTTCTTTTTTCTTTTTAGATTAAATATCGTTGTCTCTCGTAAGGATAGGCCTCAGAAGGAGCAAAAAAAAAAGAGTAAACTTCCCCCACGGTAACTCTCGTTGAAAATCTTCATTAATGATACAAAGAGGGTCAGAGTCGTCGTATTTTCCTTTTTTTTCTCTTAGGGCCAGAGATATAAAACTCGAGTCAACTAACTTGGTCGTTTGCCTTCAAATTCACGATGAATATCGTTCTAAATTAATTACTATCTTCTCTCCCTTTAAAAAAAAAAGATATATTTATATCATATATCTAGCTAGTAGATAATACTATCTGTCAGGAATGTCTTTTATCAAAATGATTCTTCCTATTTATTTATACATGCAAATATAAAGAAGTAGTAGTAGTTGTAGCCTTCGTAACAGGATTACCAAATCCTTCTTCTTCTTCTTCTTCTTCTTCTTCTTCTTCTTCTTCACTCTCTCTCTTTTGATATTTGATTCTATCAGTCTAGAATTACTTATTTCATTTTTTATCTATCTTATCCTTTCCACTTACACAGATTATTTTTTCCTGTATATATACAATCTTCCTTGTTGTGTTTGTTGAAATTTTCCAAGATGTCCCGCCTTTTTTTTTCTATCAGTTGTCTTCTCAAGAATTTGTCATTGTAGATCAAAACAGATGACCATTGAGAGAGAAAGAGATTAGGCAGAAATAAAGAAGGCAAAGTTAGATAGATAGATTCAAAGTACGTGTGTCTATCCTGTGTATATTAGAGAGAGAGAGAGATAGACATAGACAGATAGAAAGTGAATAGGAGAATATTGAATCACGCGTTAGAACGACGTTATCCTACGATCGATCCTTTTGCACGAACCACCTGTACAGATGTATATCCACGAGAGTAGTTTTCTCTCTTCTCAGTCGCGCGCTTTGTCAGTACGCGTGTATACTACTCTCCCTTACATGAGAAAAGGGATGGATGGACAAGGAATGACATAGACAAAGATAGAAAGACAGAACGACAAAGAGATAGAGAAAAAGGAAAGAAAGAAATAGTTGAGATCAAAATTAACAACAACTAGAGATTGAAAATATATCAACAATAAATTTTGGATTGGTCAAAAAATATTGTTGAACAAGGATAATGACCGATCAATCCGAGTAGGAAAAATGAAAGAAAATTATTATGCAAAACTGGATTCATATATGTAGGCAAGATTTAATTTGACTTTATACGAGAAGAATGGAAAAAAAGGTGAAGAAGAAAAAAATAAGAGCCGCACTTTTTGTTTCGTTTCTGATGATTATCTTGCGTGTCCCGGCACCATCCGCCTCGCGGACCGCGAGTTAAAGCGCGACTAGTAGTCCTCTATCCCCTAACGTTGTACAAAAGTCCTCTCGATGGGGAAACAGGCTTTCCTCGCGAAACGACAGGGCGGGGTTCAATACGCGCATGACCGACTGCCATACCACCCCCTACAACCCAACCCCTCAACCCCCAGCCCTACCCCCTACTAACCACCCTTATCCTACTCTCTCTCTACGTAACATAACTTCATCGCGGCACCACGGTGCATCCTCCTTGTTTATGCTCTCTCAGCGAGTCCTTCCTTTTCCACCACCACCACCCCCATTTCCAACCACCCTCTTCCTCCCACCACCACCTGACTCTTTCTACCAACGAACCAACCAACCACCCACCAACCAACCCACTCTCCTCAATACCTCTGTGTTCCTACTCTATCTCTATCTTTCTCTCTCTATCTATCTATTTATCTGTCTATCTATCTATCTTTGTCTGTCTGCTTTTTTCTCTTCCTTTCCCTTTTTATCTCTCTTTCTCTCTCTCTCCCCTGTCTTCAGATATTTTACCATCCCCTTCTTCGTATTTTCTCATAGAACCCCCTATTCTTCTACCCTCACGAAACTTCGTCATTATCGTTCTTTAATTTCGTTCGATAATTAAGCTAATTTTTGGTGTTTTTTTTTTTATGTTTTATTTTATTTTTATTTATCTCGCCATCCTTTATTCTGCTTGTCCTTAAATGAAATTCGTCCTGTTGGTGCAACAGTTTAATGAATTTCTACGATTTGTTCACGGATATTTTCTTTTCTGGTATTTTTTTTTAAATAAATAAGAGAGAGAGAGAGAGAGAGAGAGAGGAGTAAATGTTAGTTCGATCATGATGAAATATATTTGTACAAAAAACAGTATACAGTTCTCAATCCTATTCTCTGAGGAATGCTTTTTATCATGTATATAGAAAATTCTCTCGCTTATCGACGCTCCTAAAGAGTGCAAATTCTCTCAGGAGAGAGTAAGAGAGAGAGAGAGAGAGAGAGAGAGAGAGAGGGAGAAACCTTTCCTGATTATTCACACGGCCGAGTTTTGCAAGAGAACCTAAATAAGTTGCTTGGAATTCCCATGAGTTATAGTTTCTTACTAAAAGGATAGAATGTAATATTACTATCGTCTAACATTCTAAATCATTATTCCTAGTAATATTAAAATTATAAATAATTAATGATCCATACTTTAATTATTTATTATCATTATTATTATTATTAATGTTATTAAAATTATAATGATTATTTATGACGTTTAAAATAACCCCGTGTTGACTATTGATCATATTACTAGAAGAATATTACAATTGGTTGAAAAATAGTGAGAAAGAATAATATATGTTCGGTGATAAGAATAAATCAATGTCGAGTAAGAAGAGAGAATAGAAAAATGCAAGGTCTGTGTGAAACTATGACGACACGCATGAAAGTGAGAACATCGTCATTCCGACGTTAAATATGACGTCATGTCGAGATGGGAATCAACGTAAAAAAAAAGATAGCTTTAGGAACACGTAACTAGATGTGTACCTAGACTAAACTAGAGAACTTCATAGTAACTTCTGACTAAAGTTGGTAATATTGAAAGACGTTTATAGGTGACGCTACCGTAGCAACATTGAAGTGAACGTCCAATCATATAACATTCCTTACCATTTATTCATTTGATTACTAACCTATCAGAATGCAACAAAACTAATTGTCCCAGAATGCATTGCACCGGTTAAATTAATAGCCAAAGAGTGGGGGATAAAATGGTCTAGTGGGTTCTGTACATCGTTGCGGATGTCTCTTTGGTCTCGGGCAGCCGAACTTGGTACACGCAACTTCAACGAGGACGACTGCTAGAAGAAGAAGAAGAAGAAGAAGAAGAAGAACAAGAAGAAGTTCCTCCATTATAACAAGCACGCATCAGCATCAGCAGAAATAGCAGTAGAGGACAAGGGAGGTGAGAAAAAAGGAGGAAGGTTAATTTTGGAAACCAACTTACCTTCCTCTGCTCATCCTCAAAGATTATTACGACGTTAAAAAAATATGGCGGGAACCGAGACAACTAACGTTAAACCAGAAGTATTAAATCCATCATCCGAAACGAACGAAAATAATGCAAGAGAAAGGAATGTTCAAGGCGGAGGTGGAAGTGGTGGAGGAGGTGGCGGAGGAAGTGGTGGAGGCGGTGGAGGAGGAGGAGCAAGTGGAGGTGGAGGAGGTGGTGGCGGCGGCGGAAATAATCGTGGACCTCGTGGTAGAAAAGGAGGAACAAGATTCTCTGGTGGACGACTACCTGTAATTGGTGGATTCAGAAACGATGGACCGGTAAGAAAATCATATTTTTTATCTTTATTCTTTTATATATTTTTTGATATGTATATGTACGCTATTTTCTACCTTATTACCAGCCACGCGGTTGTTCCTGCTTTTCAATAAATCCTCCATTACTATTCATATCTTCATTCCATAAGTTACTCAATTTAGTTTTCTTTATAACTATACACATATCGATTCGTTTTCAGAAAAATTCTATTCAAAATACATATTTTTCTATTAATTATACATATCTATTTTATATACTATTTTTGGATTTTCCAAAGTCTTTGTTTCATGCATATCTTTGTCCCTATTACCTACCGTCTCTAAAGTAACTAACATTTTGTTTCATTTACTCGTACGATATTATTAATAGGTTTATCTTTTTTCTTTCTTTTTTTCTATATTATTTAAATGCTTTTCAGTTATATATAATTCTTTGAAGTACCTAAAATATTAAAATTTGAATAAAAGGAAAAAAGAAGCGTCAGCGTCGGGTTATCGATCTCTTTTATAGACGCCATTAGTCATCGTACATAAAAGGACGGCTCAAAATGGTTGCATTACCGACGCGATGCTGTTATAGGACGTAGATAGCAGCACTATTCAGTAACACGTGTTTTAAAATGGCTGTATTCCGATGCGATGCGGTTATAGGTGGCAGCACCACTTAGTTCTAGTAGCACGTGTTTCAAATATATAATATATCTTATTTAAATTAAATTAATTATATCTTACAATAAAGAAATCTTGTTATTTAAATAGATAAAATTAAATTATTATTACATATATTTTAATAAATAAATAATTCAATAAAAATATATATTCCAGATAAAAATGAGTGACTCCATGATTGAAGGTGGCTTGGATAATGCAATGTCCGATGGTATGGGAAATATGGGAGGAATGGGAGGATTAGGTGGTATGGGACCCCGTGGAGGAGGTGGTATGCGTGGCGGTGGTGGAGTAGGAGGAGGTGGTGGACGAGGTGGTGGTGGTGGCGGCGGCGGTGGCGGTGGTGGAGGCAGAGGCGGAGGAGATAGAAATATAGGCAATCGTTCTCAAGATGTAAGTTGTTAAACAAAATATATTTCGATTAAAAATAAGATCTTGTGAACATAGATTTTACAAACAATTTTGTTACAGGATCGATTAATGGAACGAATAATGGCCATAAGTGGTCCAACACATGAATTATCACCACAAGAAACTGCCGAAAAGAAATTCAGTGGACGTAATCGTTTGTACATTGGTAACCTTACTAATGATGTTACTGAAGACGAAATACAAACGATGTTTACACAGTATGGTGAAATATCTGAATTGTTTGTTAACAAGGAAAAAAATTTTGCATTCCTTCGAATGGTAAAAATAACTTATTTAAATTTTTTGTATAGGTTGTGTATTTATATTTTTTAATATGATTATAACAATTACCGTTTGATATAATTATGATACAAACATCTGGCTGCAAATTTTTAAATGATCTTGTTAATCATACATATTTTAATGATTATTTTAATTAAATATGTTCTAATCAAATCAATTTATATGTTAGGATTATCGTGTTAATGCTGAAAAAGCAAAACATGAATTAGATGGTACAATGCGTAAAGGACGTGCACTTAAAGTACGATTTGCACCTCATTCATCTACAATCAAAGTTAAGAATCTCACTGCATGGATTTCAAATGAATTATTGGAAAGAGCATTCAGCGTATTTGGAGAAATTGAACGTGCTATCGTAATTGTTGATGATAGAGGGAAGTCAACAGGTGAAGGTATCGTTGAGTATTGTAGAAAACCATCAGCTCAACTTGCTTTAAGAAAGTGTACAGAAGGATGTTATTTTCTTACTGCGTAAGTTTATTTTTTATTCATTATTTTATACTATTGTTTATAATGCCCCGAAGCCACGCTTGTGATAATTATTTATTTTATCAGCAAGTGCCATAAAAATTTACTAGGGGAATAGAAAAGTAGATTCCACATATATAGGAACCATGGTATACTTATATTGTTTGTTACTGTGTGCCAAAAAGTGGAATACATTTATTTCTTACTTCATTTTATTTATTTATTTATTTTATTTTATTTTTTTTTTTTAAGTAATTACACATCCAATTGATATATTTTAAAATCCTAAATATAATTTCAGTTCTCTTCGACCAGTTGTCGTGGAACCTTTTGAACAACAAGACGATATCGATGGTTATCCTGACAAAAATTTACCCCGTAAGAATCCAGAATTTTTCAAAGCTCGTGAAATTGGACCAAGATTTGCTCAAATAGGTAGCTTCGAACATGAATATGGTACAAGATGGAAACAATTACACGAATTGTACAAACAAAAAGAAGAAGCATTGAAACGTGAAATGGCAATGGAAGAAGAAAAATTGGAAGCTCAAATGGAGTTTGCAAGATATGAGCATGAAACCGAGTTATTAAGAGAACGTATGTTATTTTTTTATTATTAAAGCTCGTAATAATACATTTGTATTTCATAATTAATTATTTTATAGAATTACGTATGCGAGAAGCTGATAGGGAAAGACAGAAGAGAGAATGGGAGATGAAAGAAAGACAAGCTGAGGAACAAAGAACACGAGAAGAAGAATTAAGGAGACGTCAACAAGAAGAAATGGCAATACGTATCAGAAGACAAGAAGAAGAATTGCATAGGCGACAACAAGAAAATAATTTGTTCATGCAGGTGAGATTTTCAAAACAATTACTGTGAATTAGTTTTCATATTATCATCCTCCATTATTAATACAATTGTTTTTAATTTTATATAAAAATGTAATGTTTAACAATACTTAGGGTACTTCTCTTTTTATTTTTAAGGAGCAAGCGATGAGAGGCGGTGGTGCAGGAGGTGGTGGCGGTGGAGGCCTCGGTGGTGGAAAGAATTATGATTCCGTTAGTAATAGTGATCGCGACGGTTATGGCCAACCTGATGGTAAGTTTTTACCTTTTCATTATAAATTAGGAAGATTTAAAAAAAAGAATCTAAGTTTTTCATTTCATATTTAAACTCAAATTAATCAAATTTCAATCATTTAAATTACATTAATCTCTTCCCACCCACATAAATAATTCATTAAACACAATTAAAAATAACAAAGAAACACACATTGTTTTTTAACATATATATCATCGAATATTATCATTTCTTAAAATTATAATTATTGGACACAGTTATTAAAAATATTTGTTATTATTTCTAGGTGGAAGCAGCATGCCAGTGGTAATGTATCTTTGATCTTTTTTATTCTAGTTTTATAAGTTCTTAATCTATAATATCCCTTTACACTTCTATCTTGAAACATATATATGTATATGTATATATATATATATATATAGTTTCTTCTTCTTCTTTTCTTCTGACATTTTTGTTTCTAGTCTGACGAAAATTATTTTACAAAAAAATTAGTCAATATTTTTATCATCGTTATACTAATTTTATTATTATTAATAATCGTAGGTCTTTTTTTATATATTTTATTTTATTGTTTTAAATATTATTTTTAGTTATTGCATGAGATATAATGCAGTTCGTCGTTTTGGAAATTGCCACTGCCAATATATCTGCCAGTATATATTTTTTTTTAGTGGTATATTCCAATATTATCCCTCCGTGAAGCATGCTGTCTGACATAAACAGAGTTCTAATGTCTGCAATACTGCCAGATATTTATCGTAATTTTATTTTCTATGAATTTTTAGTTTTATATACTACATATATACAGATTTAATATATTTATCAATTGATTTAGTTAAGTAATAATATTTAAGGTACATTAACATGTGGAGGAGTCAACGAGCATGTAAAAACGAAAACACATCTCGTTATTATTATTATTAATTATTTATTTATTTATTGAGTGTCTCGAAAGATATACGAATTTATATAACATTTATTTAAAAAGTAAGAAATATTCTGGGGATATTAACTTAAAAAACAAAGTTACAGCAGCAACTATACATCTTTCTATACTTAATAGAAATACTGAATGAATATATTAGGACAATAATTTGAATCATATTCTTTGCATTATAACATTGAACCCAATATTCTTCATTTTTATTATCATATAATGTATATTATATATCTTCTTAACTCTTCCATATATATATATTTTTTTAAATTCATGACAAAATTGAAGTGTGGGGGAAAAAAGTTTTAGAGAAGCATCGCTATTTTTGAAAATTTGCGAATGTTGTATCTCGAATTTTGATTATCATCTCCACATGTGTTTTTAGGGTTGTCCAAGTTTTCCTACAAGTCGATAATATCAAAAATATTTTTCTTCGTCGTATTTTTCTTCATTATGTATCCTAATTTTTTAGTTCGTTTAGGGAATTGGGAAAAAGGGCAAGGAAATATATTTCTAAGTTTTTTTTGTCTATTCTACTGATGAAAAAAAAACACACGAATTGTGTGATGAACACATTTGATATGTGTATGGGGACAAATTTTCTGTGTGCATTTTAACGATGCACATTCTCTTTGGGAGAAATTATTAATAATATTGGAAAACCGAAAGTGAAAATTGTTTCAAAAAGATTTCTACGAGCATGTTTTTACTCTTATTTGGGGTGACAACAAAAAAATAATCATAATTGTTGAAATTATATTTAAGATGTTGTAATAATTATACTACGATGAATCTTCTCTTGTGTAGCTCTGCAAAAAAAGAAAGAAAAAAATATTTGTTATCTTCAATCGTGACGATATTTAATTCAAATCTTAAACTTAAGGACTGAAATTGAAAAAACTTGCTTCGTTTGGTCTCTCCACATGCTTGCAGACAGGAGACTCTGTTCTTTTTTTTTTTCTCTCTATAGTTCAGTTAAGATTTAGGTGTTTTATATCTCAATACTATGGAACTTTTCAACATAATTATATCTATGCAATAATATTCATTTAATTGAACAAAGTTAACATAGAAGTTATATATTTGATTTGTCTTTCAATATATTAAAAAATGCATAAAAATAAATTTTGAAATGAATTATAGGTTCCATAGTAAAATTACTTGCTGACCAAGCAACGTGCCCAATTTTATCAGACATATTTAGAAAATATATATTCTATATATAAGTTATATACTAATTTACTTCTCAATATTCTGTCGGGTTTTATGGCAAACTTTTTATTTCTATCTCTATCTATCTCTCTCTCTCTCTCTCTCTATCTCTCTACATAAACATGTGTGTGTGTATCTATAAACATACCTATAGACCATATATAATCCTAAAAAAATAATTCTTAATTAAATGATAGTCAATTTTTAGAGTCTGTAACAGTACGTAGAGTTTGCTTGGAGATCTTGATCAAATCTCCTTGCTTCTCATAACGTGTTCAGACTCTACACATCAAAAAATAATTATTTTCAGTATGTTGGGGTAACATATATCTATACACTATAATTATATACAAATCTAAACATATATAATATATATATAAACAAAAAAATTAAAAGTATACTTTTAGATTTAGCACTTGAATTACTTAATCATTAATGAACATGAGAAACATCTAATCTATCTGAAATATCTCATAATTACATAACGCATAATTTATTATACTATTTTCAGCGCGTATGAACATTTCCAATGGATGAATAAAAGAAATTTAGGTTTTTATAAGTATAACATAACACAAAATAATCTACTTTTTCTAAGTGATACTTTAATCTAATGAAAATAATACTACATCTTCTAGTAATATGATTTTAAAAAAATGCCTACAATCACATTTAGAAACCTATTTTCTTCGATTTAGGGAACAAACCTGTGTTCTACTAAAAACTCGAAGCTAAAGGTCCAAACATAATCTCTAATTCTAATAATATCACATGCCATTATTGTGGCTTCTTGTTTAAAATACATTTTTATGACATTGACTAAGACGATTAAATGACGTTACAATTTCTGGACAAATTCTAATTCAATATCTTCGTGTCTGCATTGGGCATTTGCTTGGTCTGATTAAGTAATCGATGTTTACAATAATAAAAAAAAAATACGAAAACAATTTGAGAAAAAAAATGCGTACTTAAACGAGTACTTAAAAAAAAATCATATCCTAAAATGATATGTAATCTCACGTATTCAAATACGCTTATATACAAATAATACTATATTATTATTTATTATTACTACTACTACTACTACTGCTACTATACAAACTACTACTGCTACTTATTATATAAAAAAAAAAAAAAAAAAAAAAAAAAAAAATAAGCACGCTAGCTCAACATCTAACATTTGTTTTTTCCCCTTTCTTTTCTATGTGATTTGACGATGAAAATTGTGACGATGACCTGTGTACGCTGCTGTCAAACAAACAATGTGGATGCTCGACTTGAAAAAAATTATGTGCCATAAATCTCTCTATTTATGGTTACATCAAAAAAAAAAAAAAAACATTCTTCTTGTCCTGTTTTATCTGAACTCTCACATGAAACAAACCACAAAAAAATCTACAATTGTATTGTAATCGTTTAAACATCCCACGGGGTGAATATCTATCATCAACGTATGTGTGTGTGTGTGTGTGTTTGTGTGTTTGCGTAATGTGGGGGCTTCACACACTTTCACGGATGCTACTTCATCATTTTAACAAAACAAAATCAATCAACAAAATGACCAATTATGGATTTATCGCGTAAACAATTAATTCCGCGCGTGTTACGATTATTAATTGTTAATTACGTTATTTATTATTATTATTATTACGTCGTTATTTTATATATATATACGTTTATATATATATATAAAAAAAATATAAAAAAATCACATTCGATGCGAATGTTAGGATCCAAAGTCGTTTATGGATGCATACAATAACATGGATCGTGGTAGTCGTGGTGGTGGTTATAGCGATGATCGGGGTCAAATCATGGATTTGATGGATATGAGAGTAGATATGGGTAACATGGGTGGTGGTCGTGGTGGTAGTGGTGGAGGTGGACGCTGGCAAGGAAATGATCGTAATCGTCAAGACGATTATCCTAATAAAAGGAGACGTTATTAGAGATATTAAACAAAACATAAACGTATGACAAACATTTTAAGGAACTGAAAGGATTTATTATTAAGGAAAAACAAAAAAAACATACAAAACAAACAAAAAAAAGATTAAAAAACACTTTAAAAAGTAAAAAAAAAAAAAACAAAAAAATAATACAACTATAATTATATAACTTACAACTACAAAGTTGCGAAAAAAAAGTATGAAAAGAAATTAATACCAGTAAAAGATTTTATTATTACTACTTATTATTACTTTATTATACTACTTATTAGATTATTAATACTATTATCTAACTTTACTATATGCACGTCAACCATATTCTTTTTATCTATCTTCTAACTTCCATATTTCTCTCTCTCCTTTTTTAATTTTTTTTTTTTTTTAACATAATGCAGATCATCATTTTTGTTGTACGAATTCGTATTCGCTTTAATATTCTTTTTTTTTTATCAACAGTGTTTTTCTCTACCCTAATAGCACTAAATATTGAGGAATATTGAATACATGTGTGTTTTTTATTTTTCAATATTTTGTGTTATTAGGGCCCAGGGGATCGGCAACCTGCGGCTCTTTAAAAATCGTTGAGGATTAGGCCCCGATGAATAAATAGATTAGTTTTTTTTTTTTTTTTTTAATCAAAAAGCTTTATTTTAGCAAGTATTATGTATTGTTAATAAGAAATAATTTTGAGGGGCTCTTTAAAAACTCTAACATTTTATAAATTGTAATTTTTGACTCTTCCAACTCAAAAGGTTGCTGACTCCTGTACTCTCTAGGGTATTTTCATCATTTCTATTCTCTTCTATCACATACATCATCTTTCTATCTCTAACCCTTTATTTTTTTTCTTTTTATAATGATTAGAACATTTGCATCACATCGTACAGAAACATATACATATATACATATATATATATATTAAATATAAAATATAATAATTCGACGATTAAATAGAAAATATTCTTTATTATTAATTTATCATATCTTTTTGTTATATTATTTAACGAAATTTTTAAAAACGTGTTGATGAAAGAAATAACTCTTTTACGTTAAAAGTACAAAATTTAGGAAACGAAATAAAGAGTTTACTTTCTTCTTTAAATATTTTTAAAACTTCTATGTGTGTTTTGAAAATTAAGAAAATAAAAAGAGTCAAATGAAACATTAAGGGAAAAGTTTTATTAAGATTGAAATTAAATATAAAACTATAAAATGAATAAAATAAAAAAAAATAAAAACATATTATATATATTATATACTTTGAAATAATTATGTGAGAAAGCTATAATGAGATAGATATTATACATTTATATATATACATACATAATACAGTATATATTTATATATAAATGTATTTGCCATTAACCAAATATGATTGATTATTCCATCAACAGGAAAAGTGAATGTCAGTTTCTATTTTAAACAAACACAACAACAACAAATTGTTTATGAAAACCATTTATGAAATAAATTAATATACTTATATTATTATAAATTAAGATTTAATTGTACTTTTTGTGAATGGCGGATTTGATTTCGTCGAAATTAAGTTAAACAAAATTATTCAGTCATTGTGAAAAAATGAAAATAATAATAATTATAATATAATGAAACAAATGAGAACAAAAATCATCATCTCTTTAAAACCATCATTTAATGAATAAAAGTATACACATACATACAAAAATAATTTCTATGTGGTGTTTCTACCAATTTAGATATCGTACAAGAGAATACACGCGGTTTTTCCTTATAAATGTTTACATAGTCTTAGATTTCTTTATTATAACATTTCATTTTTTTTTATTTTTATTTTTTATTTTTACAAATTAGAAAATTTGGTTGATTCATAATTTAATAATATTTAAATAATTTAATTAATGATAAGAGAAAAAATATCGTGAAAATTTCAAAATTTATTTGATATTCCTCGTTCCTAGATTATTTTTGTGTTGTGTGTATTATCTTCAATAATTATTTAAATAATTATTCATAATATTTTTTGTTTATCTTATCAAGAAAATGAAGGGACATTTGTGATATATTTACCACGAATTAAACGATTAATAATTAATCTTGATAATTAATGGTAAATGTGATGAGACACTTGTTTAAAGAAAAAACGATTCTACTTATTCCTTTTTTTTTTAATTTAGATTTAACATTGTTGTGGATATTAATATAATTATTTATTAATGTTCTTAACAAATGATGACGACTACTACTACTACTACTACTACTATACTTTTATCATACAAACGAGATTCTCTGATAAAGTTCATAATCTAATCAATTTTTTTTTCTTCTTCCAAAGAAACCATAACATTAATATTTCCAGGAAAATCTTTTTAACATAATCCAACCCACGACAACATATATATATATATGTATGCATATGTTATGTACAAGGCATATTTCTTTATAATTTCTATTTAATTTATATTATATTTTCCTTTTTTTTTTATAGTAAATTATAAAAGAATTTAAATATACATATATCAATTCTTTACTTGTTAAGTTCTATTAATTCTAATATAATTTATTGCTATTATATGTCCTCTTTTTTTTTTTTTTTAGAAACACGATATTGAATTTAATTTTGTTTTGTTTTGTTTTGTTTTGTTTTGTTTTGTTTTGTTTTATGTTTATTCTTTTTTATTTTTATTATATACTATCTAGGAAGAAGTATCGACGAAAAAGTAAAATATTAAATCCTGCATAACGTGTGATTTATTAACATTATGATTATTATAACTAATTATATCTATTTATATTTGATTATTTAAACAATTACTACTTATTCTTAAAAAAAAATATAAGTAATTATTATTAAATAATCAAATATAATGAATTAATCTGTTGTCATGTTTTTTAAAAGATGTAAACATTACGATAGTTATTATTAATCATTTTGATTTACTTTAATACAACAATTTGTATCCTCGTATAAAATAAATTTATATATAAAATACATAATAATAATAATATCATTGACCGCGTTATACAGGAATATATACTGTATATATTATAATTTATCAAATAGTATAGAAATTACGTAGTTAATTATTATTCAATTTCTTGTAAATTGACGTAATTTGTTGACGACACAACGTAAAAAGGAACAATCAATTGAATCCTGTAAATACATAAATATTTAAACATTGTGTGCGATAAAGAGAAAATAAAAAAAAAAAAAAAAACAAATAAAAATAATACGCGATAAAATAAAACTTGTTCAGTAAAGAAACTATGTGTGTGTGTAAATAATAAAACTTCAAAAGATAAAAATTTTCAACAAACATAAAACAAAAAAAACAATTTTTGTCTTTTGATGATAAAAAGTAGAGGAGAAGAAAAAGAAAAGATAAGAGAATTTAAAGTACAGCAAAATATTAAGAAACAAAAGTAAAAATGTTTAATTAAAATATTCAACGTTATCATTGTATAATTTTTAATTAATTATCAAAAACAACTTCTTGAATACTTTTTTCGTGAAATTTTATCTTTCACGAAAAAAAAATTAAAAAAAAAAAAAAAAAAAAAAGAAAAACCAAAAAAATAAAACGAGAGACGATTACTTTGTTTCTCAAAGAGAAAGAGAGTATAACAAAAAAAAAAAAAAAAAAAACCCTGCATTCAGATGCCCTGCGATTACAGTTACAACAATTCTACATATGCAATTAGTGTGTAAAAAAAAAAACACACTGAAAGAATATTAATAAGAAGAGTTCTTTTAATGGAGGAGAGAAAGAAAGAAAGAAAGAAAGAAAGAAAGAGACAGACAGACAGCACTCACAAGATAGGCTTCTTACTTACTTGAAACTGCTAGTCACAATGTGAAACTACTGTCACGAGGTGAGTAGATTTTGATAACAAATGTTATTAAACATAATTTTTTATTTTTAACATTTCGGGTGGGATGTTTTTTATATCAGAAAAGAAAAAGAAATAGACGTTTGTGGCAAAAAAGAAACAAAAAAAACTATAAATATAATAAATAAGGAAATTAATTAAAATTATTAATATAAAAATATAGTTGTGTGTGGTAAAAGAAAAAAATCACTTCTTCTTATCTTATCAATTGTATTTTTTTTCTTTTTTCCGCTTTTATTTACAGGAAAAAGCTACATTTGATTTAATGTAAAACAAATCTCTGTATATAATATACATAATAATATATGTGTATATTATATTTATTAATCGTTATTATAATAATTAATTAATTAATTAATTAATATTCATTGCCATTAAGAGAGAAAAATTACAACACAAAAACTATATTTATATTTTTAAAACTGTAATACTGAAGTTATTCTAATGATACAAATATTATACTTTGTTATAAACTCTATGATTAAGAAAAATGATAATATTTAAAAAAAAAAAAAAAAAAAAAAAGAATATATAGCGAATATTTGAAAATACAATTTCTGATTTTTCATCAGCCTGGAAACTTGTTTCTTTCTACTCAAGATAACCGATCTATTATATATTTACTTATACTTTAAACAATGGTTGTCTGAGTTTTATAAATGTGATCTCTGGGCTGTGTGTGTCTTTACGAATGTGATTATTACTTTAATATATTTGACTGAATTAATCGATTAAACCAACACATCGTCTAATTTAATTAATTTATGGGGGTGTCATATCGAAATTACGATTTTAGAAAAATAATCCTTATATATACATAAAGTTTATTATTCTCCATACATATGTATGATATATATATATATATTTAAAATATATAATGTATATATATATTATACATTTTTATAAATCCTGTTAGAAAAGATATTTAAAACTTGCCACAAATTATATGAAGAAAAATTAGAAATAATATATTCTATAATTTATTTTATAATAATAATAATAATTAATTAATTAATTAGGACGTTTATCGATGACAACGATGAAATTATTCATTAAATATTTAATATTTATGATGCTGTCCATCTACTAATGAAAAATAGTCCAAAAACATACTTTATCAAATCTATAAAACTATTTTAATATAAATATATTATAATCACACTGATATCTAGATGATAATTATTTTTTTTTTTATTATTTGAGTCATACATTTTAATATAATATCTAAAAAAAAATATGAAAAATCATTGAAGTTTTATCGTTAGCTATTATCGTGATTAATTATTTCTATAAAATTATTATTCTCTCGAGAATATAAATATATTATATGAAATAAATAAATAGCATTATTTCTATTTGTTTGACGATAACTTATTATAATTATCTATGGTTGCAGATTATAGCAGTTGCTGTTTGAAGAAATTGTAATTCGATTTATTCTTATCAAGGTTGGTTAATTAACATAATTAATATTATAATTTTAATTGATTTATACATTATTATGAACAATTATTATATGATTATTTTCATTTACAGGTTTACTGTAATGAAGAAATAATGTGTGATATCAGAAATCACCTGCGACGATGATAAAAATTGGATCAAAGTAATTCAAATTACGAAAAGGATAAAGTTTTTGAAAGAGTACGTATTTTTAAATAAAATAAAATAAATGTTGAGAATAATTAAAAACACATCTACTTATCTTCGTGAATAAAAATAAAATGAATTAGGTCATCTGTGCTAATAATGCTTACAAAGAATAGTTAAAAAAAAAAACATACACAGTGACGAGTGTCTCAATGTTTCGATTTTGAACTAACACAACATTGATTTATATATTATTATGTGATGCACCATGAATATTATTCTAATACGTGAACACGAGGATAAGTGTATGTGTTGTATATACATGATGAATATTATCAACTGGATTTTTTCTATGACAGTAAATCTCAACGTGTTCTGATATTTTAACATATTTCAATTTTGTTATTTTATTGCAAGTGTTTATATTTTTTTTTTAAACTGGTATATTAAAATATATAAATGTTATTTTGTTTATAGAAAAAATGTGGAGTGAGTACACTTATTGGATCGAATTAATTAAGAAGAAACCATGGATGTGATGGATTGTTTATGAAAATAAAGGTAAAACTAAATTGCATTCTTTTTATTTATAAATAATAAATTAATAAAGAAATGATGAAAATACTTTCGGGGCTGAAGCCAATGCTGACAAACTTAAAAAATCCCAACGTGTACAATTTACTGAATTTATAATCAAATTATATATTTATTATTTTAATTCAATATTATTATACTTTTGTTATAATAATTTATAATTTTGTTTAATAGAATCTGGGAATACTTATTGGATTAACTAAGGAAAGAAGAAGAAGACTGTTCTAAGAAACAGAACGCTGTTTCTAAGAAAATGAAGGTAAAAATAAATTGCATTCTTTTTATTTATAAATAATAAATTAATAAAGAAATGATGAAAATACTTTCGGGGCTGAAGCCAATGCTGACAAACTTAAAAAATCCCAACGTGTACAATTTACTGAATTAATAATCAAATTTATATTTATTATTTTAATTCAATATTATTACTTTTAATATAATGAATTATAATTTTGTTTAATAGAATCTGGGAATACTTATTGAGTTTACTAAGAGGAGAAAGAAGAAATCCTGCAGTTTCTAAGAAAAATAAAGGTAAAACTTAAATTGCATTCTTTTTATTTATAAGTAAATTAATAATTAAATGATGAAAATACTTTCGGGGCTGAAGCCAATGCTGACAAACTTAAAAAATCCCAACGTGTACAATTTACTGAATTTATAATCAAATTTATATTTATTATTTTAATTTAATATTATTACTCTTATTAAAATTTGGTATCATTGATTTGTTACAGATATTTCATTTGAATTTGTAGATTTCAACTGAATAAAAATGAATTATCCAAGACAAAGATTATTTTACTTAGATGATATTAAGGTAAATATATATATAACATTTTAAATTATAAGTATACACACATGATGAGCTAACGAAATTTTTCAGATCACATGTATAATTTAATGATTTACAAGTGTCCTTGTTGTGTAAATGGTTGATACTGGTGTGTGTAGTTCGATAAACTAAATTGTTTATAATAAAATGTAAAGCACACCATAAATTCGCAATTTACAACTACAGTGCTATTAGGTGATTAGAATTTTAACTGGAATCTGAAATGTATCGTTTATAATAAATTATCCTTCATTGTGGAAGATGATAATTATATGATGAATAATTGGCTAGAGTCCTGATATTAAAGATGACACTTTACGTTCAAAATAACTGATTTAAAATATATCAAATTTACAATATTTCATACTTGATGATTGTGTTTCATATGTAAAAAAAGAAATTGTTACAGAAATGAAATATGCAAATGGACCAACAAAATCAAGAAATTTATATTAAGGATTGTCAGTCATGAAAGATTTTTGAAGACACTGCCCTCATTATACTTACACTTGGAAAAAACCAGATGCAGTTTAATTCTATCAAAAGAATTGAAAAAAGAATGCATCCTTGTTATTATAAATTAAGAAATCAAATTGAAAACTCATTCTAATCTGTAGTTTTTAACATGTACTAAAATTTATTACTTTACATCTTTTTGGAAATTTGAAAACCTTACTGTGTATCAATTAGTAATAAGTTATGCAAAAAACACTATTGTTTATAATTAAGAAATTGTCTTGTCTGAAAATTGCTTATGTTTATGAAGTATATAATGAAGGAAGTAAATAAAAATTAATATTATATCACACAAGTATTCTTTTTATTCGTATGCATTTGTTTAACCAAAAGTCTATTTTATACAATTTATATTAAAAAACTGATATAAACCTGATACTACCTCTTGTATCATCATGTGCTCCTGCTACTAATCTTTAATTTTTGTGACAGGAGGAAAACGATTGAATCCACCGGAATCATATGATTTCCATTGAAAATTGAAAAAACGTCGAAATTTTGACTGGCGGGTGGCATTTAAATGCTTTTCACAGTATATATAGATATATTAAATATATTAATAGATGCATTTTTTAATACTTTTTAACGCTATTTATTAATTCTTATAATTTTCTAATATAAATTGTATAAAATGGACTTTTGTTTAAACAATTGCATAGGAAAAAAATTAAGAAAGGGCAAGGTATGAACATAATTAAATCCTTTCATTATATTTCTTCTTCTTCTATGTTTTGTTTTTCTTTATATATATATATTTTTTTTTTTATTTCGTTATTTTCAGCAAAGTACAAAACGTAATTTTCAGCTTAAAAATAGTTTTTAAATTATTTATCATTATTCTGGGTTGCGTTTGCTTTCTCTTTCTCACTTTCTTTTATATCTTTTGAGCATACAGGAGAAGAAATAAAAACAAAATGAATTTTTTTTTTCGAAAATACATTGCCGACGTGATACTTATACAATCGTAATACATAAATACACATTCATATGTATATCCAACATTCGTAAAATAAGTTAATTAAGGCAACTCGTCTGTCTCGTCGTTATTATTATACACATTAGTCTTTTCTTGACTTGAATATATTACTATTCTCCATTGTATATCTATTATATATATACAATCTTTTTTTATATTTTACGTAAAATCCTTATTATCTTTATAAATAAAAAATACAAAATATATAACTAACAAACTAACTAACTACCCCGACTAGACTAGAGCAAGCAAACGACTTCAAGCCAGATTTATACGTAATATTATTATTATTATTATTATTATTTTTTTTTCTTCCTTTTCAATAATTATCGTCGATCTCTTATTTACATAAAAAAATAATTAATTAATTCTATCGTATAGAAGAGAGGTACAGGTTGCGCAATATAATATCGCAAAAGGCGAACAATAAATTAATAACTTAAGATGAGATAAGATTGAGGATTAAGTAGATTAAAAAAAGTAACAAAAATTCTTCTTTTTTTTTATCAAAAAAGAACGCGCGATAATTTATAAAAATGCGAACGATATTTTTTTTCTTTATTCTAACGATTTCGCGTATCACCTTTATATGAGCCTTTTACGAGTTACAAAAGTAATTCAATTTATTCTTAGAATTTTTTAATAGATTTTTGGTATATTAATGGCTCATATAACTTCATAGTACCTTTTTGGTTCCATGGTTTCTTTTTTTTTGCTTATTTTATTGATTTTTTTTTCTTTACGAAGAACAAAATATATTATTACGCGATTTTTATATTCGATAATCGAGACTACGTTATATAAGGCATTAATATATGTATTTTATATTTAATGTTTTAATCTTATTGCTCATCAATCTTAGCAGTCGGTTTGATTGATAAATAAATGTGTGTAAATATAACTAATATTGTGTTTTTTAGATCAGAGAGCAGTTTCTAGGGTTGGTGCACTCGGACTACGAACAGTAGTAACGTTTTGAGAATTAACGTGCTTCGGTGATTCTGATCTTGCACGAAAACGTTTGCCAAAGTAAGCACTTTGTCCTTGTCGATTATTAGAATTCGGTGTGCTGGCTAGAAATTGAGCTCTCGCCAATTGATTGCTCAATCGTCTGGATTCGATCGCGTTTACGGCATCTAATCCTTTCGAAGTTATTTGTGCAGAGTTCTGCGAATACTGTTGAGACATATCTGTATTATTATTATTAGTAGTAGTAGTAGTAGTGGTAGTGTTGACAGCACTGTTTTCAACTACGGTAAAAGAAGATAAAACTTTAGGTTCGGTCTGTGCAGTTCTTTTCGGTGTGCAATTATCTTTCTTGTTATCAAAGTACGAATTGGATATCACGGAAGACAATCTACCGTCACAGGATTCAAATGTATTGTCCTCTTTCATCGTATTTCGTAGATTATTAGGTTGAGGTGGATCGTTGCCGAGATCCAATTGTCTTTTGCTGTTCAATCTCGAGATAGGCGAGGTATTCTCTGGGGACGGTTTCATAGCCTTTTCTTCAGCTGCCGTATCTTCGATAATGGTCGAGGACAAGACGTCAGTTCTTGGGGTTTGGAATCTCCATACCGATCGAGGACTCATTACTTTGGTCAAAGGAGTTTGCGAGAAATTGACGATACCAGGTGAATGCAGCAGTTGTTGGTGATGTTGCTGTTGTTGTTGTTGTTGTTGTTGCTGCTGTTGCTGACACTGTTGTCGGGAAAGTTTTAATTGTTCAGCTGCCGAGAGTCTTGTAGGTCCAACTTTAACGCTCTGTTGAAGAAGCAACCGTTTGAAATCTAATCGCGAAGTACTCGATGGAGAATGAATCGCTTGAGAAGTGGGTATCTGAAAGATGAAAATAATACAAGTGTTTTTACAGAAATAGAGATGATTATTCTTCTTCTCTTTTATCAATTATCTTACCTCAGTTTGTTTTTGAGATTCGGGACTCCAACTGTGTCTGTTACCTGGCGGTGTTTTAATAAGAGAATTCATTGAACCGTAAGGTGACATGTTTTCACTGTCATCTTTAATGTTCAATCTCTTCTTTGATTTATGAATCGCTGTGAACAGTTCCTCGTTGGACATTGTACTTTTGCTTGGCGATAAGATCAAATTCGTCGGTGTGTTTCTACCGGAAGAAGAGGAGCCTTGAACGGGTGTACTCCTGCCGGAAGAACTTGGTACGGGGGACGGAGAATTGGCAGTTGTTAAAGCGAGACGTTCGGCAACGGTTCGAGACGATCGTGCTATAGGAGTGGATGATTCGAACCCATTACCATAACCAACACCGATGGGGGAAATAGAATCGTGATTTAAGAGATGCGTACTAGCCGGTGGCATCGCGATGGGTTCGTTGATGGGAGAGAAAGCTAAGAATCGATATCCAAGTGCGGATTGACTCAATGGCGTTGTGAATCTATAACAAACACAATTTTCAAATGAATTATAATCAATGAGATTTATTTAGTATTTAAAATTTGAATAAAACAAATCAATGATTAGATCGGTTATTATTATAATTGTCGATCCATCTCACCTATTTCTGACATCAACGTTCGGCGTTGTTTGCTGTTGTTGCATGAGTCTCTTCCTTTTCTCGAATTCCTCCAACTTCCTATTACCTATCGCGAGACGAACCTGGCCGGTAACCTGTTCGGGAACCTGCTTAGGAACCTGCTTGGTAACCTGCTCGGCAACGGACTTTCGTCCTTGTCTGATTAACATGTGCATTGCACTGAGGGAACCATATCCAAGACCTCTCGTGATGTCCGGAGTGACGCTTCGTGGTGGTTCGATTTCTCGTTGAGCACGTCTCGTGGGTAAAGTATAGAATCTCTGTTGATCACAGTGAGCCCTTCCGGCCATGTTAAATCCTTGATTCTTTGTATTTTGTATTTGAACCGGTTGACGCTCGCAATTACGTAATTGGTGATCACAGTAATTTCTTCCTATCCTATTCTGTTCGATAAACTTTTCATCGTCATTATAACAACGGTAATGATCCTTGCTGCTATTGTTTCGAGTACATGTATTATTTTTCTCATGGTATACACGTTTTTCATCGTTATTTCCTTGATTTCGAATTTCTTCTTGATACATTCTTTGACGATGATTACCTTGATTGGTATCCTTCGTTATTATTTCTTTGTACTTGTGTGATTTTTCTTTATCCCCTGGCACGGGTTGTGGTCCGATGTATGTTGCAGATTGTTGCATCACTAGAGATTCCGACGGGACAACTAAATATATACCATTATCTGAAACAACAAATTTTAATTATTAATTCTATTTTTATTTCATTTCACACTAACAACGTTTGTGTTTTGTGTTTGTGTGTGTGCGCGCGATATCTTTTTCTTTTTTTCATTTGATGCATGACACATATCACGTTTTAATGAAATATTGTTAGAAACTTTTCATAAAATTACAATTCAATATTAAGTACGTATTAATAATCAAATAATTTTCCATACTTTGCAGTATTTATTGTGCAATATATTGATTTCATTTATTTATTGTTACTTATCAAAAAATAGATAGATAAATAAAGCGCGTATCGTACTATATAATAAATAATAAAATCATATATGTGTTATAATATCTATGGGTTAGTGTAAAAAGCATAAATGCAAGCACGTTGCGGATAAGCGTGTAAGATAACGATAAATGTGAAAATAATTATAAAACATAAAACAATGACATGCAATACACATATATAGATATGCAAAAATGCGTTTTAAATGCATAATAATAATAAAATATATTTTTTCGTCATAATATACTCACAACAATTGATTGATTGATTTATTTTTCTTGCCAAATTATAAAAGTGCGTACTCACCGAGCAATGGAGCAAGGGAACATGTGATAGTGTGGGTGAATTACTATTGAAGGATGCCACACGTGCGTTAGGTGCATTCTTTTCTCTCTCTCTCTTTTGTTTTTCTTTTTTTTTTCTTTTTTTCTATAAAACTATAGGGTGTATATATGTACAGTGATACAACCAATTGAAAGAAATAATACGAGGAAAAGAAAGGGTTGGGAATTTGGGTTAAAGTGAACCTTAATCAGGTAAGATTAGATACACATGTATATATATATATATATATAGATATGTTACGTTAATACATACAGAGACAGAAAAAAAATGTTAATAAAAAAAAATAATATCGCAATAATAATAAATAATAATAGTTAAGGGGGGGGGCTGGTAAAAGAAAGTGAAAAAAATAATTAAATGCAATTTCATTCATTTGTTTGTTCATTTTTTTTCTTTTCTTTATCATCTTCATTAATAATGACGTTTCTATTCACATTATATTTATAAAATAGAAAAGATAGTTATATATATATATATTTATAATACTATTCACATACACATACATTCTCGTAATGGAAAAAAAAATAAGAAGAAAAGAATAAAAGGAGTTCGTAGAAATTCGAGTGATTTTTTCGTTCGTTCGTTCGTTCGTTCGTTCGTACTATTTACAAAAAATACGCGTTCAGGATTATAGACACACATTTCGATGTTTTCTTACATATGAGCTTACTGTTTTTAGTTGTCGTTGAAGGAAAAAACCAGAAAAAATAATATACATATTTATAAAAACTTACATAAAAAAAAAAAAAGAGAATAAGAAAGAGAGAAGAAGGTGGGGAAAAAAAGTAAAAGGAAATAAAAAATAAGAAGAAGAAGAAGAAGAAGAAGAATAAACAAAATATAAACTTAACTCTTTGCGGCATAGAATTTCAGATAATAAAATAGCATAATATATGAGCATGTGTAGCTATTGCAATAATATTTCGAAGGTGGGACTTAAAAATGTCCCACCAAATGTGCATTACGGTGTATCAAAAAGGTGAGACACACTTTTAATCTCATCGTGCCCCAAAGAGTTAAATGTTAAACGCATATAAAACACGAATAAGTATACATGATTAGAGCATGCTCCCCTGCCCAGATCGTAAGTACGTCCCTGTATATGTTCATGTGTGTGTCTATGCGTTATTTTAGTTGCAAAGCTCGATAAAACAAATAACACTAATAATTAATTATTCTCATTTTGTGGAGAGGTAGATAAAAAGCAACAATATGCATAATCCAAAAAAAAACAAATATATTTATTTATATATATATATAAGTAAAAAAAGAAAATCCCTTTAGTAAATTAACTGTAAAAAAAAGGATTTCTTCATAGTAAGTTTAATTCGTACTTTTTAAATTCAATTATGTATATTTGTTTTTTCTAAGCTACTTCGACCACCTGTGAACATAATCATTAAAATTGTGCACGTAATAATAATATATGGGTGCAGATGCATGTAAAGGTGCTAATAAATTATTTGATACACAGCAGGTGATTTGTGATAAAAAAAAACCATGAAAAAAAAATTTTTTAAAACAAAAAAACAATAAACGGTGCAAATTGAAAAAAAAAAGTTAGTTTTTTGTTAGTGCTGGACGATACTTACAAAAATATGGAGAGGCGAGCACGCAACATGAGCTTAACAACAACACATGCGATAATAAATAAAATACACAGGACAAATTTCAAGGCACATTTACAACTAATATTTCAGACTCATGCCCACGATGTTGTTTCTTCTCGTGATAGTTTTTTTTTGTTGTTCGATGTTTTTTATTTACGATATAATCCAAATTTTTTGCAATATTTATCCCACCCCCCTTTGCACTCGAAGTATTTTTTTTTATTTTTCATTTCTTATATTAACCAACAGCTCACAAAGCAATTTCAAAATAGATAAATCATATTCACATATTATGTTGTAAACCAGGGGTAGGCAAGAGCCTTTTGAATCGGAAGAGCCAAAAATTACAATTTACAAAATGTTTTCTTGCCAACAATAAATAGTACTCGCATAAATAAGGGGTTGCTGACCCCTGATTGTAGACTAAATTGAATTTGCTTTTTTTTTTTTATTGTCTCAATAGCGGAACCCTCGAGTGCAAAGGGTTAAAATACAACGATATAATACAAATTTATGTATACGATTAATTATTATACATTACGATGGCGTATCGCGATAAATGTATTCTTCTATGATATACGAATTATCAAGTAAAAGAGAAATAGAAAGAGACAAGGAGAAAGAGAAAGAGAAAGAGAAATAGAGAGAATGAACTAACATCTTTATCACTTATTATACTAATTGTGTCAAAAAGACAAAAAGTAAAACGACAATTAGATTGACATTTACAAGCTGTATATTTTATAACTGAAATATATTTTTAAATAATTTCAACGAATTGTCAACATGGTAAATTTAATCTAAATAATAATAATAATAATAATAGTCACGCTATTTGCAGTCGTATTTCTTTCTGTCTTCAATTTGATTATTCGAAAATAAAACAAAAGTGAGATTGTTCATTCGCCATCGTCCATGTAATCGTTAACCATAAATTTAGCATTATTTTTATGTGTGTTTTATTTTTTTTATTTTTTATTATTATTTTTTATTTTGAAAAGTCACATCGTGTAACACAGTCACGACCTGTAAATTAATTCGTGGTTGTGTTGACTTCGACGAAGAGGCGAAACTCAATTTTTCAAAATCTAATTGGAATAGAAGAAAGAGAAAAAAAAACTTGTTGCAAGAAATTCGATACGGACGGTTAGTTCAGTAAAGGAAAAAAAAAAAGGTTTGTCTGTTTTATAAAAGAGAACGAAGCAGTGAATTATTTCTAATCGATCAAAAAAAGAAAAAATCACAATTTTTGATAAATAATAACAAAACAATAAAATCTCACCAGAACGATAACGATAATCGATATTATCAATGTCCCTGAAAGAAATAAAATCGAATGTGAAAGATTATAGGGGAAAAAAAGGAGAGTAATGTGTGATAATCCAGATTCTAAAGTATACGTTTTGTGCTTTTTTTATGTTTATGCTAGGACGAGATTCTCTTTCATATTATATATATATACAGAGAGAGAGAAAGAGATAGTATGTATAGGATTTATCGAAGCTGCAATTCGCGTGACTGAAACGATGCACGCTGGAAACTCTGGTAAAAGTGCACTTTTATAGATAAGAACGCACGCGCCACGAGATTTTCCTATTTCTTGCTTTTCTTGTTTTTGTTACATTCCGTCATTCCGGTATCTAACATAAGCCGCAGTAGAATAAGAGACTTCTTGAAAAAGAACAAGAAGAAGAAGAAGAAGAAGAAGAAGCAAAAGTTCCACCTATCGGTGGAGAAGAAGGAAGGAAGGGAAAAAAAAATTAAATTTTTTGTCTTCAAAGAAGTCTCGTTCGTAACTCGGCGTGTTTCAAAGTGTGTGTGTAGCAGCTTCTTCCTTTTAAAATAGAAAACGAAAGAGAAGGTTTGCAAGAATGTTGCAAGATGCATTTATTTAGGTAAATATTTGTTCATAGTTTTTTTTTTCCTTTCTATCTCTCTCTCTCACCCTCTCTCTTTTTATCTTTCCGTCTGTTTGATTCTCTTTCGCAAGGATTTTTGTTCTTGTTGTTGTTATCCACGAGCTGCTACAATTCCATAGCGTGTCAATATAATGCGCGTTTACCAATGATAAGAGAAACAAAAGTTTGAAGTATATTACACTGAGATAAGGGAGAGAATTTATGTGTGATTATAGTAGTAAGAGTTCGCGTGGGTCGACTTGATCAAACGATGATGTCATCGATATCATTTCTAACAATTACGATGATCTAATGAATCCTCTATATATACACATTTATACTACATTTAATCAAAATATTCGTAATTGATATGATCTGTCATTTAAATCGTATGATTTTGATTAAAAATCTTTCAAATGATATTCGAGATATGTTAAAAAATTCATTTCTTTTCTTTCTTTTTTCTTTTTTTTCTTCTTCTTCAAAATAATTTTTGTTCTTTTATTTTTCCTTTTAAATTCGCGCGAAAATAGCGGATTTCTTTTGAACACAACGTTGATATTGAATACGACGCGACGTGACCCGACTTTACGATGATGATAACTACCAAACGAAATTTTCCGTTGCCGATTAGCAAATCTTACGAGTTTCTCTATGTGAATATGTGTGAGAGAGAAAGAAAGAGAGTTTATAATGAAAGTATATATACATATATGTACGTATAAGTTTAAATGGGATACATCGTTGTCAAGATTTAGGATGAAGTTTATGTACAAATACGTACACATAATCATCATCTTTTATATTTAATCGGTTAACTTTAAACAGACATAGATAATTGTGTGATAAATCTTTCAATGTCCCCTCGTGAATATGTTATCTTAGATTTAACACGTAATATAAAAAAATCTTTTCTTAGATATGAGGAAATGAAAGATTACATTTTAATTTATACATGTATAATAAATAAAATAATAATAATGATTTTATTTTTTTTTTTGTAAGGTAGCAGTAAAGGCTACTAATAATTATAAAAATAAAATGGATATGGGTTTCCATGTATTTTTATTAAGGTCTTTAAATTGTTAATCATTAAAAATCATCTTTAGGTGCATGTTGATAACGAAACACGTAATCTAGTAAATGACATGACATGACGACCAGACATTCGGGCGACGTTATGAAAATCTAAATCGAAGAAATGTGATAGGAGAGATCGATAAGAGAGAATCGACGACGACGACGACGATTATTCGCATAAACAGTGTCGATAGAAAAAATTCAATTTTTTGTTGAAGAATAGCCTGGAAAAAGAAATCAAGATCATTTCGTAAAAGGACACATTGAAATTTCGATTGAATAAGAAAAAATAGGTCGTGTTATTATAATTCAATTAATACGAAATTCGCGATAACTGGAGTTCATTTTAAACGACCATCAATTTTCGTCACGTTTTTTGACACGAGTTTTTACTCTTGCTTGATAAGGATGTGATCCGCGAAATAAAAAAAAAACAAAAAAGAGTATCTTTCATAATTAATCTGTCACATTGAAATAGTATCAAAGAAAAATATTGACACATTCAATATCTTATAATATTTGTATATACACGCGTGTATAAACATATGTTCGAATTTACGAATTACATGAAACGAGTAGTTGCTGCTTTTAAAGAAAAAAATAAATAAATTTCTTAACGTAAAAAATGTGAAGTTCCCCTACTACCATCTGTGGGGGTTTGAAAAGGGGGTAGCCAATTGCATTTTCTTGGTATTGAATATCCATTGAAATTAAGAATTTACGACGTTTCTTGGCAATAAGATTTGCTAGAAGATGCGCCTATTGCTTGGTTAGTTTCAAACGGGAGGAAGGGAGAGGAAATATATTATGGTATACGGAAAGGAATAAAATTATGCGAATTTTCTTTTTTTCTTGCCCTTTTTCCTTTTTTTTTTTCTTTTCTAGCGAGTAGATACTATCGGGTTAAAGATAAAGAAGAGAAGAGGGGAAGGAAGGAAAAAAAAACGTTCCGGAAAGTGAGTTCGACGATTCGCATGGAATCCGCCTATGAAATTTGCTTTTTCGAAAAAGTAATAACAGTAAAAAATATAATTGTAATATTTTATATTAATTCTAATATTTTTCTTCAATCATACATTTTTGCAATTAGTGTTTCTATGTATTTTTATGAAAAGTAAAATGTTCTATTGATTTTTCTTGAATTTAAATTTGTATTTTTGTTGAGATGTTTCGAAAATTCGATAGGAAACGATCATTCCATTTATCATTTTAATTTTTTTGTAATTTTTGTATGATACATGCATAGACATAAACACACACACACAAACACATGCGAAAGTTTCTCTTTGTGCATCATCGTTTATTTTATTTGCTTATTAGTTATTATACGAGAGATTACAGTACTTGTAATAATAACTTCTTGGTCGTCTAAAAATATTAAAAGATGAAGAATTATTATTTTATTATGCCAAATGATGATTTGTTCGAACTGAGATCAATAAAGAAGGAAGGGTCATAAAAGTGATAGAAAACAATGAAAACAATTTGATGTTATGAATAAATGAATAATAATAACGTTTTTGAGAAAGTAACTTACTTGATCGTCTGGTAGCAATGAATAGAAAATGTCTCGCCAACATGTTTAAAATATTGTAAAATAATAGTGTGATCGTCGTCGAATTGGTTAAAAGCAAGAAACAGCTGTTCAACGGTCAGATTTGATAGGAACGAGTACCGAGACTGGCGGCTGTTTGTCTACCGAACTAAGTATTCCCCACGTTCACTGATTCACTGATTCACTGATTATGACTTATCGTAGAATTGCGCGGGAAAAATTGAAATTTCATCCGCACGGTTAAACAATAAAAGATTGTTTTATTACTCGTAAGCATCGGTACGATTTCAAAGTTAATCCGAAATTTTGTTATTTATTGTTAATAATTATTTAAAGATATTTTTTTATTAACGTCAGGATGATTTATCTTGAAATTGTTGTAACCACTTATTACAATTCAGTTGATTTAGTTCTCTAATAGAGTTTAATTAGACTGAAGAAAAATAGTGCACGGGAATGTTAATGCACACGGTAATGCAACGAGTTCGGTGGATCGAGTTGAACTGAAGTCTGGTAAGCGGGTTCCAAGGAAGTATTTCTATCCCCACGAAATGAGAGGGGTTAAAGTTTTTTGTTTATCAGAACCTTTGGAATTATCAATTAGGATAAACATCGGCCGTCTGATGCAACTTCGTTTATTATTGAATCACCAGCTAATGACGTTGATAAGGGCTAACAAAGCTCCATTAGGGGCTCTCCCTGAAACTTTCCTAGCTTATAAGAGACCCCGAACTTTAACCCTTAGTCGTCGTTTACATTCCAACGGAAGATTTTTGCCCTATTGAACTTTGAATTTGGCGACAACTTTCCTCCTTTTTTTTTCCCCTCGTGTGAGTCATCAAACAACGCATAGTTTTTCATTGAAAGTAACGTTTATACACGAATTCGTAAATAAAAATAAATACGGGCCACGTTTTTTATCATGAATCTGGATTCGCCAAGTGTGTATATAACTTGTACATATATACGACAAAGATGAATGAAAGTTATTCGAAAAAGTAGATATATATATAATTTATCTTTATATTAATCTTATAATAATTGGAGTCTTCGTTGGGGATATTTATCTATGAAAAATTTATTGATATAACTTTTGAACTCTGAAATTTTCCATAAATCGAACAATGAAACAGATCTATAGAAAATGACATTTATCTTTCTACGAAATGTTCAATACGAGAGGATTCATCAGATGAATGTGTGCAGCTTGCAGCTGTCCAGACTCGAACGTAATTATATAGAACTAATACAATGATGATTTATACCATATCTCTTTGCTTCTAACTTTTTACTAATGTAAGAGAGAAAAAGGAATCGTTAAATCTTATTATCTTGACCGTCGAACGGTTCGTTTAGCTCATGCATGATGCCCCTATCATCTCGAGACAATGACACTCGTCTATCGACACTTCCTTCTTCTTTGCATAACGCCAATCCCGAGATAACTTTGATAACTTCGAACTATACTTTCCGCACTAATTATAATTACATGTGTAATTGGTCCTCCTTGAGTCTTGTTTGAATTTTTACTGTATAAGGTGGTGTAACACAGCACCAATTATTTTTTATTAACACATGGAACGTATTCATTAATTTTTACCAAATTTCAGTGTCATTGCCAGAATATTCGAGAACTTTGACAGGTTGTAAATCCAAAGCTCTAGGTCTTGGGCTACTCGGTATTGTTATACCAATAGTCATAGAAATTTTTTTGTTAGTTTCGTAATTAATGTTAGATTCGATTGGTGGTTCTGGACTAGAAACCGTTTCAGGATAATTTATTCTTTCTTTCAACAATTCCTCGCGCAATTCTTCGGAAGGTGTGCGAAATATTTTCGACGATTTTTCATTACCGCTTGAAAATTTTTTGATAAACATTATTGGACTGTTAGCCATGCGATAACTTTCGCTACGTTTTACTTTACGATCAACTCTATCGTCTTGTTTCATTTTCTTAGTTGAATTATTAGAATTAGATTCGGAATTATTTGTATAATCAACGAGAAAATTTTTATTTATCGAATCGTTATCGTTCGTCATATGGAAAAATGTAGAAAATGTAGAAAATGTTTGTTGCTCACCGTTGATAATTCGTTCAGATTCTATCCTATGTTCTATTTCGTTTTGACCAATTATTTTTCTACAAAAGTTAGGAGTATCAAAATCGGAAATCAATAATTTTCTACTTAATTTAGGCGTGTTACCGCTAGGTTTTAAGATTTTTGGACAGAATGAAGAAGGTTTTTCTAAATTCTTGGTATTTATCAATTCGAGATTACCAGAGTTACTGTGTAAATTTAATTGTGTTCGTTGATTTATCATTTCGACTTTGTTCGATTCGACAGGATGATTGTCATCAAAATAAGTCGTTCTGGTGGGATCAAAATTAGTTGCTAACGCGACACTGCTAACACTGTTACTCTTTTCAAAAGCAAATGGTTTCGCGTCTTCATCGTCAGCGTCATCGTCATCGTCAGCATCATTATTGTCATCGTTATCAGATCGATTACGATGCGATGTTTCCAAATTTCTAATAACATTATCGGAGTTCGCCATAATCTTACCTTCGTCACCAGCTTGCATGTTGACGTAAGCTCCCCGTACTTGTTTGTGAGGACTGGTGGGACTCTTAGGACCCACCACGGTAGCGGGTGTTCTCACGTAATCCGGACTTTGGGCCCTGTCCGGGCTTTTCGCCGCCCGAATTATGAGTTTACCCAATTGTGGTGACGTAGGCGGTGACGTAGGCGGTGATGTAGGTGATGTAGATGATGTAGGTAATGGTGATGGTGATGGGGGTATGGGTGATGGTGTTTTTTGTTGACTGCTGTCTACGGTGTCGTGACTTTTGATCACTGCTCGAACGTTTGGCATTGCTCGACGCAATAATGGCGATGGGTTAGGTGATATTCCTTCTCTTACGAATGGACCTAACGTGATTACATATTATTTTTTTTTTTATTAATATTTATATTACTTAGTTGTGTACGTTCAGACAAATATCTTGCGAAAAACTTACCTGGATTGAAAGTTGTGTGAGCTCCTTTCCTTCTCTTCAAACTATCCGAAGAATAAACAACCTTGCCTTCGGAATCGAGAGTAACTCTCGCCCCCTGTCTCTTCCTTTCCAACGAAGAATCCGGTTTTTTGGGTAATTCACTGAGACAAACGTATTCCGCGTCTCTTTTGAATAAATCAGAATTTGCATAAGTGACAGGCGCAGAACGAGCTAAGGAGCTTGATTCCGGTCGTTTGTCGTTGTTGTTCCTCACGTCGGCTATTGTAACATAGTCGCCGGAGTCCGAATTGGTCAAACCATGAACAACCGCGTTCTTCGTGACGTGCTTCCTACCTGGAAGTACACCTCGAAGTTTACCTAATACTCCGCTCAACGGACTGATTTTCATTTGAGTTGATTGATGATTGTTCGTAATAGGTCTGTCATTGCTGTTGCCGTTACTATCCTGTCCATTGTTGTTGGTGGAAGATGGTATTACGTGTTGCACGGTAGCATAAAGGTTCTTATCTTGTCCATTGATCACTTCCATTTTTGAGGTACCAACTGTGGCAGACATCAATACCGATCCTGTTGCTTGTACATCATTTTTATTTCTAATTTGATTTTGTTTATCCGACAAATCTACATCTTTGACGTGTTCGTCATCGGAACATGGTGGTGTTATCACGCACATGGATGGTATTCTACTCGAATTGATAGCAGTCTTCGAACGAATTCTTTCAATCCTTTCACAACCCTCCAAATCACTCGACTCGGAATATTCGAATTCCGAACAAGATCTTCCGGTGCATGCTGGACTCGAAGCTGACTCGACAGGCGAGGAAGAAGTGTTATGACCACTGTCAGGTGATTCTCCACCGTTTTGATTTTCTCCATGAACCTAAAAAACATAATTAATATGATGAAACATAATGAGAAATAATTTTAATCGATTTGAAGAAAAGAAAGATTTAATTACCATAGCTACTACGGTTAGACTTGACTTTCTTTCAGGCGGTGGAGGTGCTAATAGGGCTGTACAAACAGTTCCGGCTGAACTGGTGGTAGTCGAAGTTGATCCTCGACCAAACAATTCGTACTCGTTTTCGATTATCGGCGAGGTAGGATCAGAACCAATGCCGTTAGTTTTCGTTAAGGGACTTTGCGGTAATGGTTCCTCTTCCCTCAAAGTTTTTAATCCAGAATCAACGTGGAAGGAAGTATAGTAACCTTCTGTGTCGCATGAATACACGGACGATGTCTCGCCGTCATCGGAAAATGGTACAACAGCAATGTCTTGTATGATGTCGGGAGTTAAAGTTCCTTCCGAGGTAACCGAGGAAGATGCCGAAGTGTCCCTTCCCTTGAGACGTCTCGCGTGACTTAACGAAGTTGATGATGTACCAATAGATGCTGTTGTTGTAGACCTGTTAAATTTCATTCAAACATTTATTTTGAATAACCCCCTTGATGCATATTATGATAGGTAATAAAGATAAGATTGATCGATCACCTTGGTTGATGAGTCGTAGTTGTGGTCTCGCTTCCGATACTAGCTCTACCACTTTCCGAGGATGCGCTCCAATTTCCGGAACTTGAATGAGGTGCGTCATCGCGGCTGCTACCTTTCCTTCTTTCTCTTCTTTGTGCCGCACTTTCGCGAAGTTTAACGTTACCCTGTGCCCTCTCCGTACTCGACGGCCTCGATACGGTCATCGACGTAACAGGAATCGACACCGGAATCGACGAGGTACTTTTACCACTGGAACTCGACGAGCTCGGTTTCCTTTGGTGAGACTTGTCCTTTTTACGTCTACTGTTAACCGTCTCATAAATATTCGCATCATCCGTTGACGATTTTGATTGGCTTTGACCCTGTTCAGATCTGTTTGCGTTAGATTCGCTCGCATCTTGCAACTGTTGTTGCGAACCTGATTTAGTTTGACCACCACCGATCGACTTCAACCTGGACATTCCCCAAGCCTTTAAGGTATTAAAGTGGGATTTCTTTTCCGTCGACGTATCCTTTTTCGACGAACAACCTAGTATGTCCGTGCTAGCCGAACGATGTGCCCTAGGTGTTGTACTAGGCATTGCTTCTTCCGGCTCGTCTCCCGTCGTCGTTTCTCTGAACACGTAGATGCCAACGTTAGTTTGGAAAGATATTTGATTTATTTAAAATTTAGAAAAAGATTTGAAAAAATTGCATCTCGCAAAATTAATCTCACACTCGAGCACGGTGTAACAAGATCGATCATGGTTGGTGTACTGTTAGTACGATTAATCTCAAATGTGCTTGCATCGTTTTTATATAATCAGTGCAAGGAGGGATGGTGTTGGAGGACATGCGTATTATCAATTCAAATATTTTTTAATTATTTCAATAATACCTTGTTAAATCAAATTGTTCAGTATATTATTTATTAATTGGCAACAAAATCAAAAATAGGAACTTTAAATCAAAATTCAATAGAGATATTATACGAGCAGGAATTAATAAATATAAAAGATGCACACACACTTCGTTTGAATTGTTTAAAAAAAAAAATAAATAAAAAAAGCATGAATGATATTTCACCATGTTCTTACCGCGTAACGGTGACAATGAGACATGCGAACCGACCAGTAGCGTCTGAATAAAGCGAGATTCCTTATCGTCAGTATCTATTTTCACAACTACACTTTTACCTTATCGATTTGAGAGAAGGAAGTTTTGCTTTTAACGAATAATAACAATAACCATTACTTACCCTCCGATAGCTTGACGAATTTCCTTTTGATCGGTGCCAGCTATTGTATTTCGTCTCTTCCCTCTTGGCCTTCGTGGTCTCGAACGTCTCTTCACGTTTGTCTCTTGTTGCATTTCAGGACCTGATAGCAAGGACCTTCTTCTCATTGACATCCTTTCGAAACCCCTTCCGCTCACATCCACAGCTACGATTTCAGCCGGGAACCTGGATTTTCATGATTCACGTTCATCTCATTTGTACATAACATAATTTATTTAAATACTAAGATATATATATCAGGACACAGAGATTTATTTGACGACTTGGTATACAACGACATTTAAAAAGAGAAAGTTTGCATTAAAAGAACGCACTTTGTTAATGTATATCCCTCTCTTTCTGTTTTCTAATTTTACCACGTAAATTATACGATACTATCGTCATCGATACTACTCGGATATTTTACCTCGGAAACCAAGAGAGAGAGAGAGAGAAGAAAGATAAATAGATAAATTTATCGGTCAACGTTAGAAATAATTAGAAATTTTGTTAATTAATGAAATAATTATTCGTCGTTATCAAAGAAGAAAAAGAGGGAGGAGGGGAGGAGGAGGAGGAGGAGGAGGAGAGGGTATAAAAGTAAGGAAACACGTCTCGAGGGATAGTTAATTTTAGTAGGGTCCGAGTATCGAGTATCTTTACGAGGACATAAATCCAGTACTCACTTAAGTGCAACAGCCTGAACCTGTTCCTCCGGACTGGGCAACTTGTGATCCACGGCATCGTCGTCGGCCGTGTCTCCGAGGATTCTGGACATGCAGTCCGGTGGCACGGTGACGTCTCCCAGTGCTTCTGCTGATGTCCATCTTCGTAGATCTTCGATAGCAGCCGGCTAAAAGACACAGAGAGAAAGAGAGAGACAAAATTAGGTTTGGTGTGAAATCAAATGACAGAGAGAGAGAGAGAGAGAGAGAGAGAGAACCTATATTTGATTTTATATTTTAGATTTAAAAATTCAATAAGTAGTGATAGATGATGACGTTTAAAATCGAGTTGCTAAATTGCAAAATTCCGAATGAACTTTACCAATGGTTCTTAGGATTTATACTTGGAAATGGCTGCTACCTATCGTCACCGCGGGAGTCCTTTATCGAAGTTAAGATGAGAAGGATTTTACCGCTTGCTGACATCCCGTCAGTGTACTTTTTTCGTTTTTTTTTTTCTCTTGTGAAAGACAGAAACAGAGAGATAGAGAGAGAATACTCGTCTTGCCAACTTGAGAAAATCTTTCGAGAGAATATAAATCTTCTTATGATTCTTTTCTTGTCTTTTTTCTTTCTGTTCGTATCTATCGAATATCCCTGAGTTATTTTCGTCGATTTCTATCAAAATTTTCTAAACGATAAGATGATATTATACATGCACATCACGTATAGCTTTCTTCATTCCAATATATTCGTAGAAGAAGATATACAACATGTACCAAGGAAGATATCTCTAATCGTGTTGGATCGACGGATATTATGTAAGCAAAAAGGTAGGAAAGAGAAAGAGAGAGAAAATTCGAATAGTTCGAAGATGGTTAGCCTCGAGGGTATCTTACCAGTTTCTATGGAGAAACTCAGGTGAACGTCTATTCCAAAAGGATCTGTACTATATTGCTATGGGAATTACGATTTCGTTCAAAATATAATATATAATTCAACATCGAAAAGATTACGTTACGTCCCTTTTACGATACCATATGGTGGTTGTTCAGTGTTCCGAATTCAAAGCTAAAAACAATTCGAAAGCGTTCGTTCAAGCCGAAAGTAAAAGCAAACGTTGTTTTTGATTGGGTTCATTTTTTTTTTGTTCATTGGTTGACTTCAGAGAGAAGAGAGTACAGTGTTTACCCCCCATTCCCTCTAATCACAATAAAAAGAAGAACTTTGGCAATACATACAGGGATGTACTTGGTTAACATTAAAAAGGTTTTATACATGTGCAAAAAAAATAGTTGCTTACGACTCTAGATTCGATGTCGAGACTTTGGTCCCGTCTTCTCTTTCCAAGAACGGGAGTGCAAAGGAACATATCCATTGAGCTGCCATCCCTTCTCAACGAATCCAAACTTCTGACAGCAACCACACCAGCAGCTTCGTACAACTCCTTGAGTGCCTTAGGTCTCGTGTTAGACGTGAACAATGCTGTCGATGGTTTGTTCGTAACATGAAAGTGTTCAGTTCGTGCCGCGAACGTGCAAATGTCTGACTCCGCTGTAATCAACATCATAAACAATTCAAAATTACAATTATTGTTTTGTTTTGTTTTATCTTATTATTTAATTAATAGAAACATTGGTAGATCAGAAAATGAAGGAGAATTTTGTCCCACTTTCAAAATAAACGGACCATATGATGAAAGTTTAAGCATACGGTTATATAGTACATAATATAATACTCGTTTGAAGAATTCGACACCACGTGGAGGGCATACGTCAAGCGTATAATTCACGCCACCCGTGTCCCGTACGTAGGGAACCCGCTTTATTCAACATTTCCGGTTGTTTTCGGGAACGTTGCTTCCGTGACGGATACCGTAGCTTTAATTTCTTCAATAGTTTCACTGATGTTTATATAACTAATTGCTTATTCAAATCAACTATATTCGATTTTATTTCGTAGATCCAATCAAAATGTAAATTTAACAAAATCTACAAACTAAGTAATCGTTAGAAATTCCTTTTAATAAATATGCAAATTATCTAACCAATCTTCAAAACTCGTTTCTAGTAGAAATAACCTATTACGAAATTGACATCTTCAAAAGGTTTCAAATAAATTGTCTTTTATCCCTTTCTTGTATTCTTTAATTGCTGTCACTCCTACACGTTCAATGGTTAACGTTAATTCATTTCAGGACAATGCTCTTTCTCTATCATCAATAGCAAAGTTCCATCCATTATCACGTGTACATTATTGTTGTTGTTGTTGTTGTTTTCTTCTCATTTCGTGTTTTGTTCAATACAATAGAACTAAGGGTTAATCTGCATTGTTCCTAACATGCGATAGGGTCGTAGACGCTTTTGACGAAGAATTTTACATAGATTTCTCTCTTTCTCTTTCACACTCTCACAAACAGAGTCCAAGTGGTCTCTAACAACATCGACACGGTCCCGAGAGATTATGGATTCGAATCACGAAGTTAACTCACAAGCTGATTCAGCGAACTTGATATGCGGGTGGGTGGTGGTGATGGTACTACCTAACATACACTTCTGTTTTCGTTAGAAACTGATCTCTATTAGTGGATTAAAAGCTACAGT
Source organism: Polistes dominula (assembly GCF_049000335.1). Taxonomy (NCBI): domain Eukaryota; kingdom Metazoa; phylum Arthropoda; class Insecta; order Hymenoptera; family Vespidae; genus Polistes; species Polistes dominula. Next base: position 761,355 of record NW_028300939.1, on the reverse strand, counting down.
TACACGCGCGTTTAACGTTCGGTGGTACTCGACGCTTGTAAGAGAAAAAGGTTGTGTGTCTGGGAGTCATATATCATTTCTGCTCCGCCTTCTTCTCGATGGATTTATTTTTTTCTTCCTTTATTTATTTCTTTTCTTTTCTTTTCTTTTCTTTTTCCATTCTATATACTTATATTGCGAAAGTGTGTAAAGGTAGAAAAGAGGGTGGATTGGAACTAACCGAGCAAGCGATCGAACTATAAACGACTTCCGAACGGGGTTTCATTACACAAAGAGTCATACCTACTACCTACTAACGGTTCGTTACGACAAAGGTAGTAATATTCGAGGACGAAATGCTTTAGGGCATTTATATGCCACGGTATATAAACACGGAGTGTGAGATGCGTGCACGTTGAACGAACGGGGCCCGAAGCACCAACCAGAGACCGGACTACGAACCAGTCTGATTCGATACAATCGCCGCCCCGTGGAATATTTCTTACTAACCGTCTGTAACCTCGGAAGCTGGTGTACATAACTATAATCGAGAGAGAGAGAGAGAAAGAGAGAGAGAAAGAGAGAATGAAAGAGAAAGAACATATATATATGGTCGGCCTTTTCTCTTCTTCGTGGCTTTGGACGAACGAGATTGACCTTCCACGCAAGATATTCTGCAAGATCACCTCGGTGGGTGCAGTCCCACAAAGAATAAAAATAAAATTCACCGTCGTCTTGGAATAAAACCAAAAAAAAAAAAAAAAAAAAGAGAACGTATAACGTGTGCTATACTTTGTGTGAGTTATTGTCAAAAACTATAACTCTCTCTGTGTCCTGTTTTTTTTCTTTTTTTATTAGGTCAATATTTTTCGTTATTATTTCATAAGATGTAAAGATATTTTGATGTAGAATTTGTGAGATCATCGTAACGTCAGTAAGGTATACTTTCAAGCGAGTAAGTTCGCTTTGATAGGTTTGAAGGGCATTGTGGTGGTTCTCCTTTGCGATAAGTGCGCATTGAACGGGCATTAAAGCGCGTCATGGTTTGCTCTTTTTCTCTCTCTCTCTCTCTCTCTCTTTCTCTCTTTCTTCTTCTTCTTTCGATAAAAGAGCACCGGACGCGCTGCCATTTTTTACAGACACGAGAGAAGAGAGCGAGTTACGAGTCAAGGCCGGCTATACAGGTTGCTCGGTCATGAGAATAGAAACATGCGAATGCCCGATTCCAAGTACGCAGGAGTACGCACGTACCAACCATAATTGACCAATACATTTATTCTTATATAAACTTATGAATAGAAAAATAATCAATTATTTCATGAATATAGGCAATATGATAAAAGTCAACGTTATTAGTTAAGTAAGAAATTGAAATTGGATAAATTATAATAAAATAAAAAAAGAAAGATCTCGAGAGGAGAAGGGGATCCTTGGTAAGATTCCAATTTCATAATTCACACTTTCGTCCTTGGTCGTAGTTGGTAGGTAGTAAAAATGTAGTATCTTCATGGCGGTGTTCGACGAATCGCAAACGGGAAAGAGATAAAGATAAAGAAAGGAGGTAAAGACAAGGTAGAGAAGGACATAGGACGTAAAATGAAGAAGAAAAAAAAATGAAGAAGAAGAAGAAGAAGAAGAAGAAGAAGAAGAAGAAGAAGAAGAAAAGGTATCTTGGATGGCTCGGAGCCGGTCAACCCGTGGGAGGTCCACTATAGCCGATGAGCCTCGGCTATGCAAAGTGGCCCGAAGGGCCTCTCGCACCGGGGCCCTTCTTCAGAGAGGCCGACGATGCTGCTGCTCCTGGCTCGACGAAGCTGTCCAACAGCCGGCTCACCACCGGTTTCCTTGGACTCCTCTTTCTCTCTCTTTCTCTTTCTCTTTTTTCATGTTGTTCGAACCGTTCAAACCAAGATATCAAGAAAGCGAGTAATTCATGGCTGCCGCGTAGTTCACGCTTGAATTATCCTTCTTGCTTAAACTCTCAGCGCCACTGTCTACGACCAATTGGATTTTTATCCAAATTTCGATATATTTATTGATTTATTGTCTAAAAATTCGAAGCATATGATCTGTTATGTAACCACAGTCAACCGGACAAATGGACTTTGGCTACTTTATAATATATAATAGAAAACATCGAAAAGTTTCGTGCAAAAGATTTGTTGTTCTTTCTTTTCTTTTTTTTTTTTTTTTTAATATATTTTACTGTTCCATTAGAAAGAAATATTGCAAGATATCGATAAAACGAGTTTAATTAGCATTTGGTTATTCTATATTCACATTAAAGAAATCAATTCACCGAGAGATAAAGATAGAAAGATAGGATAACTATTAGTCAAACAGCAATTAGCCAAAGCATGCGTTTAACCAACGCGATATGTTAATTTTGTCAATATCGGTAAAGAATCTATGTGTTACTCTTAACATGAAACAACCTACTCGTTTCAACGAGAGAGAACTCGTATCGCCTTGAAAGTTGTTAAAGGTTTACATAGATCTGATCGAATCCTGTCGTGTATTACATAAAATAACACACATGCTCGTGCGTTAAATGCGTTTTATCGTGCAAACGTGCAACCTTCATCGGAATAATCAAAACTCGTTGTCGTACTTTCTTTTTCCTTTATTTGCACATTTTCTACATAATATTGTTAGTCAAAAAACGTGCGAATAAAAAAGAAAGAAATAAAGAAAGCAATCAAGTCAAGCAAACTGCGGTAATTGCGAAAGAAAAAACTTTCTCGGAATTATTTTGACGAGAAGATCGATGAACCTTTCCGTGACTGGTCGACTTACTCTGGGACGTTGTTTGGACGTTAAAATGCAAGACAGGTAATCGTTGAATGATTATCCCGCATTTACTATGCCCGAAGTAAGCGGGAGGATGGTAACGTCGTGCACTCTTAGGAATCATCCTTCTTACAAAAAAAAAAAAACAAACAACAAAAACAAAAAGAAAATAAAAATCAAAAAGTAAGTAGAGATACGCGTTTGACAGTTTGGAATGACGATGGTATCGCGTGAAAATAAAAAGAAAATACAAAAAGTTAATTAGGACAATTTTGTGTAATTGCGAATAAAACGCGCGTTCGTTTGCGTGGGCCCAATTGAAGGAAAATAAGTTTCTCTTTCTTTCGTTGAGTTTTTGGGACTACGAATAGAATTCTATTCTTTTATTCGAGGCGTTCGTAACCAAAAAAAAAAAAAAATAGAAAAAAAACCTAAGAAGGAAGGGACCTTGATGAAGAGAAGGAAGGAGATAAAACTACGAAATAAGAGTTGAATAAAAGATAAAGAGAGAGAGAGAGAGAGAAGAGATGAAAAAATGCGGAACGAGCGTGGAGAGAGAGAAGGGCTCGCTTGGGAGCTCCGAGTAAGTAGGGGTAAGGAGGGCACCTTTGCGAAGGGGGTGGTAGAGGGGCAAGGTGAGGCAACGGAGGAATGCGGTTACGGTAGATCGCGGACCAGTCCTCGTACAGGTCTCCTGCAAGGCCCAAAGGACGGCGGGCACCAACGAAAAACGAACGTCACGAAAAATCTTTAGATCATCCTCTCAGGTGGCCCTCTCTCTTCTAATTTGTCCGAGGAGTGGAAAAAAGGGGACTGGATAGAGGAGATTCTACACTTTCGTGGCATTTGCTAGTTCGTTCATTCGTTTCTATAAATTTCTATTCGTTTTAATATGTATTACGTGAACTTGGAAGAAAGGTATCTAATACACCTGTCTATTACTCTTCAATTCGTGTCACCGAAGTTCCATTTTTTTCGAGTAGACAGAAGAAATTCTTTAGAATGGGGGTGAATTCAAAAAAGCTGTACAATTTTTAATATATAAAGCTCGCGTGCATATAAATAACGCCGTTTTTTTTTTTTGGTTTTTATTTTACGATAGAAAATAACGTATGAACTATAAGAACGATGACGCCAGAGACAATAAGATCCTATCGGATCGTCTGCCTGGCTGAGCTGACATGACTGGAAAACTAAGATGAAACGATAAGTTGGTAACAGAAAGCGGGGTCAAGAACCAGTAAGAGAGATAGAGATAGAAAAGAAAGTCATTGCAACGAGTACTTGGATGCAATAAGAGTAGCGGCCGGTCTTGGCAGGAAGTGCATTCTGTCATTACCTCTACTTAGGCTACGTTTAATCAAAGATAAAAGTCTATTCTCTTCATTTATCTCCTAATTATTAAAAAAAAAAAAATAAATAAATAAATAAAACATTCGAATCTAAACAAAAGTTAGTCTCATTTGACAAATTAATCAATTCCACGAAAAAAAAATTAGATAAAATAAAGAGAGAGAGAGAGAGAGAGAGAGATTTTTGTGTAGCCTTTGAAAGGCGACACCAACGAAAAAGAAATTAATTAAAGGAAGAAGCTTCATTATGTGTTGCTTCTAGAAGATCACTGTGCCGTTGCGGTGGTGGTATAACATCTTACCGCAGATACCGCATCCCGGCAGATGTGGGGAGAAAAAAATGTTCGTTTGATTGACAGAATTAGAGACAAGTCTAAACCTCGGCGTATAATTTCATCTGACATTTCTAATCCTAGTCGGAAATAATCTGGTTTAATTCTTTCTTTTTATTTTTTTTTCTTCAATAAAAGTGTATCCTCATTATTATAGTAAAGAATATAATAATATTGCTTGTAAATTATATATATAGTGTACGATGTTATCTAAAACGAAAGTAGGATCCTATCGATTTATACGTGCGTGTTATGCGTATCCATGGTGAAAGACAATGCGATTCACGATATGAAGAAGAAAAAAAAAGAAAATGGAAAGATAATGGTACGATACCTGGTAGAACGACTACTCGATTACATCAAATATTAATGGAAATTTGCGTTTGTAGTAGTACAGGGTCGCTAGAATAATGTCAATTTCTATTTTATCATAGAACTCTCGTAAATACTGATGCTTAAACATCATTTTTATTGATTGACGAATGACCCAGTATGATCTTTGGGAAAGATAACTTTAGTTGTCACGTTTTTTAACGTGTCACCAAATGAAATTTCTATAGAACAATTACGTTATAATGGTGTTAGAATTTTTACTAATGTGTGTTATATCTCGATTAGTTCATTCTTATCGAAATTGTAACAAATTTGTACGGTGTCGTATTGATCGATAATAATATTGTTATTGACACCCAAGAAAAGTAGAACAGTTATCTATTTTGTTTGTTCTTATACAAGAAAAGAAGAAAAATCTAAAATAATATTACAAACCGTGATAGAAAGAAAATGATAAATAATAATAGTAATAATAATGCAAGAGTGTACAATTAACGCGATTCAAAAAAATGTAATTACGATGCACATTGACTTACGGTCTGTCTCCCTCGTCCATTAAATAGTTCAACTGAAATAAAAATCAAAATCAAATGACATTGATTCGAATTCCCTTCTTCTACTTTCAATCGATCGATCGATCGATCGATCGATCGATCTTTGCTTCTTGTCTTGTTTTGCTTATATTTAAATAATACTCGTTCCAATAATAATGAAGGCAATTACTTTTGTTTGTTGGATGCGTCAGCGCGTTCGCGTTCACTTTGTAGGGAGCAAAAAAGTCAAATACCTTATTAAAGAGAAGAAATACGTTCTTAGTTTTTATCCTTGCGAACGTCATCGAGTAGGATCGTATCAACAAGGTTTTTTATATTTTTTTCCATTTTTTTTTTACTCCTTACAGAACAAACTTCATCGGTTATGCGCGACAGACACACGTGAGTTTATCAAACGAACGTAGGAAAACGTAGAAAACGTAGCCTATGTTAGACAAAGTTGTTCTGGTCTTGGAAAAAAAATAAAATATGCTTTCTTAGTATTTATTCAACGACTATGGGGAAACCCATAGTAGGGTGGGCTTTCTTAAATCCAAGTTAGACCAATATTTTTGACAAATATGTCTATTTCTGTAAATATTTTTTAAGCACGGAATTTAGTTTGAGTTTTTAAATAGAAAATTTCTTCTTGCATATAGTGAAAAATTCCATAATGGTTACTAAGTTATTTAAGAAATAAATGACTCTTGTATTATCAACAAATGAGATTAATTTTGTTGTTGACATTGTCATAATATAAATCTAAAAACTTTGAATGTTCATACCGAACATTCTTAGTACCGATTTTAAAATACGTTTTCCCTAAGTTTCTCTTTCGTCTTTAGTCGTATTTCTTCTCTCCGACGCTCAGTTTCCGTGAGTAGTTCTCTCTCTCTCTCTCTCTCTCTCTCTCTTGTAAATCATACACGCATACTACACTACGTCATAGCTTGGTGCATAAATGATAGTCTATAGTGCGCAAGGTTGGTCTCGTGGCGTCGAGTAAACTCGTGGTTACCGTAGTTATTTGCATAAACGAGTCACGTCACGCAAACGCGCCATGCTGGATGACAATGAACGAAGGGAGAACAAAAACATCTCTCTCTCTCTCTCTCTCTTTTATTCTTATATATTTTCTTTTTAAAATATAAAAAGTATATTTTATTAAAAGTAAATTCATGAAGAAAATTGTCGAACGTGTGAGTTGGTGATTGACTGTCAAAAAATATTTTCAATCAACGATATATTTTGAATGAATGACGAAAAAAAAGAAAAGAGGTGAAACGATGGATCAGTTTTCAATAAAACTTTTCACTATCGATCGATATAATCGTTCGAGAGATAAGTTATCGGTTCTCTCTTCTTGACACCACGATAAGACTCATCTTTTTCAACGTTCAAGTATTCGAGTTATTTCAAGTGGAAAAAAGAGTAAGATAGAGATAGAAAAATACTTCAGACGACAAAGATTTTTTCCTTTTTTCACACTCTTCCCAAACATTCTGACAGACGTAAGGAAAAAGGGTGTGTAAGAAGAAGGATTGAGAAAGGGGTACCTATGTATATTTAGATCGGAAACGATACGAAACGATCTATTGAAAAATCCTCTTGACACGTGTACCGTCAAATGATACGAACTGTCATAATATTGAGTTGTTCGGAAAATAATTTTGTTTTTCTTTTGTAAAAATGAAGACAATTTTCACTTCGAGATTAAACCTAGGCCTTTCAGGTGGACATTAACAGTTGAATTTAACAAATTTAAACTCTCATCGATCTCATGTGTTGTTATTTGCCGATTTGCATTCAACTAATGCTCTCATTGTGTCAGGAAAAAAACAAAATTACTTTCCAAACACAACCCAATAGTTAACATTCAAGTTTACATTCAAATTGTTCAAGTTTCGTATGATCTTTTTTTTCTTCTATTAAAATTAACCTGTTATTATTATCAGATATCGGTGACAAGATATTCAATTACAAATCTTATGTTAGTTAACTGAGAATGACTTTTCTTCCTGGATATAATATAAAAATGTAACCTCTTGGATTATGTATTTTGCATATACCACATAGATACACATAGTTTAAGTCTGGTTTTCACGAGAGGTGACGATAATGCGATGAGATCTAGTCTCACCGGGTGTGAAGCAACCGCAAACTGTAATATCATTCATAGGTTGTTCCGTGGTCCACGTATAAATCTGAGAAGCTCTTTTAACAGTGTCTGAATGCTTCTCTCTCTCTCTCTCTCTCTCTCTCTCATTCTCATTCTTTTAGTATCTTTTTCATTGTGTATTAGCAACGTGTTGTATGTGTGTGTGTAAGTTGCATGGCATACGTGAAAGAGGCGTGGGCGGATGAAGCCTCCGGCCTGTTTGCCCACACGCTGTAATTCTTACACAGCGCGATATCTTCGCTGGTTACACGTCGCTAAACTCTCTTCGGTCGTAAGGTGAAAGGCGAACTCTTCGGCTACCAATCGATTGCTCGATTTTCACCAATTAATGTCATTCCCAAATTTATTTTATATCTCACCCACCTATTACGTATATTTCAATCTGTTACAAATAAATATACATGCATGTATGCATATATGAGAGCTTTATTTTTAGGGTGGCCTATTCCTCCATTTTTCAAAAAAATCAAGGTAGCTACGATAATAATTATATTTTATATTTTATTACATAATCTTGTCATTCTCAAGAAAATTTTTTATTAATATATTTAAAATCGTTAAGATTTTGTAACACGACAATTTGCTAATTAATTTATTTCAATCTCAATAAAAAAATTACATTAGAACATTATAATCTTAAATTCACTTTATTTGGAATATTATTACCGTTACTTTAAACACGTAATTCGAACATTTCATACTTATAAATAATTATTCAATATTCTATAACATATAACAACAATAACAAAATGAGAGAATGGTCCACGGAAGGAAGTTGTTCCATGCGGTGCTTCCGTTCAATTCGAAAGGAAAAACTCACGCGGCTAACTCTACTCGTTTGAAATGAAATAAAAAACACACACACACACACATATACACAAGAAAGAACAAAAAGAAAAAGAGTTTGATACGTTCGATAGAGAGCTGCCGGAAGTAAGTGTCGTGTCGCCATTAACAATTTGTTTTTTCGATTTGGTTTGTGCGGGGGTGTAGGCAAAACCTTTCCCGAGTACCATAGACGAGACATACGCCTACGTGTTTTTATACAGAAACGAAGTTATATGTTTTTTTTTTTCTTTCTTTTCGCATAATGTAAAATATCGATAGAGAGAAATTTTATTTGCATCTTTTTCTGTATAGAATTTAGAATAAAAAAAAAGAAAAATGCTGTTAAAGGTTAATGGGAGAATTATGTTAGAAAGTTAATCTTATGAATCCATGTTAAAATCTTTCATAATGGTCGGATAATTTTTAAATAGCACGCGTTTATTTTGTTGTCGTTGAAATTTTATATTTTCTTTTATCATTACAAAATATTTAAAAAGTTAAAATGGAGACGCGGCTTATCAGACCTTCCTAAAATCGATTATTACGGTAAGGGATACTTTTTCGTAAAAGGGTTCTTAAGCAAGTACCTTTCTTTTAAGAAGCCCTACGTTGAAGATTAGACCAACGAAAATATCTGGTAACGTTGTATGCCAGTAGTGGTAATGCTTTCTTCTTCTTCTTCTTCTTCTTAACATGAACAAAAAAGGTTTCTTTTTGAAAGGATAAAATAACGTTTAGGAATTCTACGTGGTTTTTTTTCTTCTTCTTCTTCTTCTTCTTCTTTCACTTTGGATCATCTAATAAAACTTGACTTTTCTATAAGATTATTCTACCAAATAAAAAAAAGGAAATAATAAGTATAGGTATATCTAAAGTATACTTGAAAAGATAAATCAATCTATCCTCTTATGTTAAAAGATAATCTCAATTCATTTCTAATTTTCCGCATTCCAAGTATTATTGGTAATCTCTCGAAGTAAGGAGAATCTTGCTTTTCTAATTACACGGATTGCGTCTACCTGGGGGGGAATTAAGTAATTATTAAGGAAACTCTCTTGATGAGTTAATTACGAGAGACTTTAATTAAGAATCGCGTGTGTAAGGAACGTATCGTAATAAACTTTCTTACAAAACAATTTTATTTGTATTTATATTTTGAACGATACGCAAGAAGATATATTGCTAGTCGAATTTGTAAACACATTGACCATCAGTGTGTAGCGTTGGAGAGTGAAATTCCATTGCAAATATAAGAAGAGAAAAATATGAAAGAAATTATTTCTAAGATAAGACAATTTTAAGAATATTATTCAGAGTTGAACTATGGTTATACGTGGGCGTCACATAGAATCTAGTTACTTGTATCTTTCGTGTCAGGAACTTCGACCCCGAGACGCTTGTCCCCAATTTCGAAAGTTGACCTCTCAATGAGTGTATTACGCTCTCGCGAATTACCTAAGTTAATCGTTTAATTAATTACACCGTCCGGTCGTTCTGTCGCATCGCTTTCACCCGATTATTTTTTTTATTTTTGTCAATTTTTCAAAAACGTTTCAACAAAATGACATATCAAATAGTAAAAATCAACTATTTTAATGAAACAATCTGACACACAACTAATAAGGGTTCAAAATACTTTGGTGAGTCAGTGTACGCAAGAAACTCCATTAATTAGACAGACATTGTGATTCAAAGTAACTCGTGTTAATGTTAATACGTGATTTTATAAGGAAGAATTCGCTGGAGAGACATTTGCAATAGAAGTGGGTGAGATGGTGGGTGAGCGAGGAAAGGATGATGGAGAAGGAAGAGGAGGAGAGGAGGAGTAGTAGTCTCAGTTTCCTTCCCTACGGATGACTAACGACCGCCGAGACTATTTATTGTCATCAAGAGCTTTCTGCTTTCTCATGCGATCTACGAACAAGATCCAGAACACTGTATGTATATATATATATATATATATATATATATGTAATGTAAGTTAGCCGAGTATAGTCTTCTCTTCTTGATGGTTCTCGAGAACATCCGAAGTAAGTGAGTAGATGGTTGGATAAAGAACAGGAGAGGAGGAGAAACCTTTCGGTTTGCCTGTCGTTCGTTCTTTAGATTTACTCGAACAACAACGTCTTCTTGGTTTTCTTCCCTCTTTCTTACTTTTATATTTACTTGACCAATAAAGTAATGTCCAAGTTTTACATGTTACACAAAAAAAATGTGATTATATTAAGTATTATATTGTGTTTTAGAGTAAGTTGTTTTTTTTTTTTGATCCTCCCTATGTATCCGTTATTTTCTTCATTCTCTTCGCTTTCTTTTCTTCCGAAACATTTAAAAGTTTATAAATTTACGCCCATCGTCCGAACCGTGGTTGGACGTTCTCGAGTTACTTGCACGTGCAATCGTAAATCGTAAACAGCACGAAAATTCAGGCTCTCTCTCTCTCTCTTTCTCTCTCTTTCTCTCTCTCTTGGTACGAGAGCGTGAATGCTCGTGAATTATATAGCGATAGCATCAGAAACATTGGGGGGACATGTTGTTACCGGTTACGTCATATAGAACCTTCAACCTCACAACCTTCAGTGTGTTTTTCAGAATACATCTAGAAACAATTTCTGATCCTCCCTTATTCTAACGTAACAATTAATGCAGAACTTAATGAATTATTATAGAATATATTAAGGTTTAATAAAGGTGTAACATAAATAAAAAAAAAATCTATGCATCCGGTTAGTTTATTACATACCATTTGACAAGATAGGATTAGAAAGGAAGATAAAAGATAAACGAGAAATACTATGATGATGATGATTCATTTGATTCTTTTTGGTAGATCAAAGCGTACCGCTGAAATTCGTAGAAAAGGTGTGGTAAACCACACCAACCATCTATCGATCGTTCGTTCAAAAGATTAGAAGGTTTGTTCGTAGTACTCGGTTGTTATCGCCATATCTCGAAGGTATGAACCTGTTCATATATTTGCACTGGGAATATACGAAGATGTATTTTTCAATGTGGGATCAATTTTATATCTGTCAATATAATAATGAAGGGAGAAAATATATATTTATTTTAATTATCGCAAAATCTTCATAAAACGATTCAATCGAATTCAATCGAACAGGTTGATTGAAGTTTCTCTCGATTTCACCGTCAATCCGTTGTTTTACTACCAAGCTCGTAAATATCGTTGCCGTGTGAGGAAAATTGTCTGCTAAAGGTACGTCGAACTCTGGCAAATTCGAAAGAGAGCGGGAAAGAGAGAGAGAGAGAGAGAGAGAAAGAGAGACTATATTAAGCGGCCCTTGACACTGTTGAGAAGTATAAGTCAGTGCAAGAGCATCGTCCACTTTTAGAGAGAGAGACACACACACACACACACACACGTGTAGATAAGCATGCACGCAATGGTTAAAACTAAGTCGAGACATTCGCCAGAGGTTCTCATCCAGTTTGTTAACTCGGTCTGCCTGCTGACTACTGGGATTTTAAATATAAACTGTGTTGGGGTGGAACACTTTGAGAATGATGGAGTTAGACCAACCATACTAAACCAAAATAGTCCTCTCATCCCCATACTCGTAACGAAGTTGGTTAGTTAATATGCTTGCGATGTACCCATAAGAATTTTCACATAAATTTCATTTACAATATCTAACTACCCTAACTAATTGATATACCCCTTCATTAGTTGAAATAATATTCGTTAGATATTTCTTATTTCAATTAGAAAATGTTTGATTTTATTTAAATAATTTAAATGTTAGGTTTATAGACAAATACTTGATAATAATTCTGTCATCTCTGTTTTTTTTCCAAATAAACTTTCTTTCAAAAAATCTTGACTATCTATCTCACTTGGTATTGGATTACAACAACAGCATCTAAAAGAAACGACCAGCTACCAAAGTTATTCTAAGCGAAGTATTTCTAAGCATAGATAAACGATCGTTCACAGATAGTGTGGAACCATCAAGTGACAGTGTTAAATCTTACTTTGGGAAGGGTGGTTTTTGAAAGAGAAAAGATCAATTAGATAGTTTCAACTAATTGTTCATGATTTATATTTCTTTATTTTTTCTCTCCTTTCTATTCTCGTCTATTTGTTTATTTATTTTTATTTTTTATACGTTGAACGTTTCCTTTCCTTTGTTAGGACTCGTGTTAGTTGTCGGCAATAAGTTCGCAAGGGTGTTACATAAATTCAATCTAATCTCGATGCGGATCTCGACACTTCGATACCACACGATGTTAGCCGCGTTTAACCCTCGACGTGCAGCTTCTCCTCGTGGTTACAGGATTTCACTGTTAACGCCATTAAAGCACTTTCCTAATGAATTGCTAATGAAACCGAGCGCTTCTCGCGCTTGCTTCCTACCTCCCGTACGAGGAAAGATCTCACGATCGCCATTACGGTATCCCTGTCCCCCTACCTCTTCCTCCTCCTATTACCTTGCCGCCGCTACCTTTTCTCACAAGTGTGTGTTAAAGCTCGTCGTCGTTTAGAACAAAAAAATATAATCAACATTTTTTTATTCTAAGTAGATAAAATTCTACCGTTCAAAATTGCAACATTCCTTATAGATATTTTCATTAAAAATGTCTAATTAATCTTTGACAATTTTTCAATAAAATAATCTTCACATATTTATATTCACACACGAAGTTTACGATCGATAAATTCTTTGCTCAATTATTATCATACTTTGTTTTTTTCTTTCTTTCTTTTCTTTTCTTTTCTTTTCTTTTCTTTTCAAAAGAGAAAGTAGTAAAAAGTTGTTATTGGTAATTGTTGATTCTTCATCTTCCTCATTCGTCTCGTTGAAAAAAAAATCGACAATTTCTTTGATCGTTTCCGCGTAAAACGACGTTGGTGGGCTCTCTCTCTTTCTCTTTCTCTCTTTCTCTCTTTCTCTTCCTTCCTTGGATAAGAGAGAAACTCTCGTAGAGATCTCGAAGTACTCGAAGCAAAGGAATGAGTTAGTTCAAGGCTTCGTTTATGCGTTTCCTTCGAGAAGGTTAAAAGGAGGAGGAGGAGGAGGAGGAGGAGGAGGATGATGCGTAAATGCGGAGGCCCGGAGGTTGTCTTCGTGAAAGAAATTTATGATGCCGGTATAATAGAAGCAATGCAGGCGCGAAAATCTTCCCTTACGAATGAAAATATCATTTTACGAATTTTTTTCATTTCAATTTCATTCTCTCATTCACCTATGTATCTACAATTAGGAACAATTTAACGACAGTAAAATTCATTCGAAATTAACGTCAATAGGATAATTGGTTGGTTCATTCGTTCATTCATTTTAGTTGACGAATTTAACAGGGGGGATCCCCCCATTTACGTTCTAACATTTTTTCTTGTTCAATCTCATCTCGTTGAGAACCACACCCCAACATCTTGCTGTGATATATTTTAGTACACACGATATATTATATCCTGAAGGTAGGCATTGTAACTAGTTAGAAATCTTACTAGATACGACAAGTAACTAGGCACTTTAGTGATTTTCTTCGATTTTCTTCAAATTCACGATAAAAATCGTTTCTTCGAAATGTCGGAACGATTTGGAATTGGTCCAGTGTCGGGAGGACGTAAAGGATTACCAGCTTTTTCCATCCAACTTTTTTTTCTTCTTCTTTATCTTCTGTTATTTTCTTTTATTTTCTTCTCCCTTAAATTGGTTGTAGTATTTTAGCCATTGGACAAATGCCAATCCTTCAATCTATCTCTTTCTCTTATTCCATTATTCAAAGCGTGCGTAAAGAAATGTTACCTCTACGTAATACCGTAAAGTAGTGCCATTAATGATGGCATTTCCTCAACAGTTACAAAGTCTCCAAAATGATTCAATATTCTACCATAAAAGTACTTAAAAAAAAACCAAATAAAAATAATGGGGGGATGGAAATTGGTTTCGCGAGTTTTACACTCACATAATAATTCAAATCCAATTGCTCTTTCTCTCATTGAAAATTGATTGTGCCAGTTATTATAGCGATAATAAAGAAAGTTATTCTGGATAAGGTTAACAATTGACTGTAAAAGATGTATATATGTATATAAAAATGCTACCCCTATGTATACAGGCGTATCTAACGTGTTAACACACACACACACACACACACACACATATGCGTTAACAATTGTAATGGTATAATAATCGTTAAATGGAAACGTGGGATCTTCTTCGTTGGTCACGAAGAGGTATAATACGATTATCGTAACAGTTTTTTTTTTTTTTTATTCTCCTGTGTTACCAGACACACCACTGACTTGGCTTTTAAAAGATATGCCTATCTCCTTCTACTATTTCTTTCTTTCTTTCTTTTTTTCTCTAGCAAAGTTGGTCGTTAAAGTATCCCACGTTTTCCTCGAACTTCAGAGGAGCAGAATGAGAGGAGTCCGCAAGCTTTTACGGTTCTTCTGAATTGGCTCCAGGGTATTCTTTTCTTTCTGGGTTGTTGTATTACATCTTTTTTTATTTTTATTTTTATTTTCTACACGAAGAAAATTCTTCATCGAAGTGAAATTCCTTCGATATCCAACTTCTTTCGAACGACAATCGGAAATTTATAATTTCAATAGAAAGAAGTATTAATTATAATCATTTGTTCTTTTTCGAGGGTTTTAGGTTTCTTACGCAAGTTAAATCGCTATAGGTAGAGGAGAAATAAAAAAAAAAAATAAATAAATAAATGAATGAATGAACGACGCAGCGAAATATCCTTAGGCTGGAAGGCAGCCAAAAACTGTATTTTCCTTGGTTGGTTGGCAAACGCGAGAATATAAACGGGAAAGGGGGAGTTGGGAGGTTGGAACGAGGTGCAATTTTTCTTGCTTTGCCGACAGCTGGCCGTGTATGCAATTTGCATAAAAAACAGGCGCCCGTCCGGTCACTTATTTCGCGAGCCTATCCCCATAGGGCATGGTTTATCGTGAAAAATTACGCCACTGCACATTCCAAAAATTAAACCCACGATCGTTATATTCGCTAACCCTAACCGCGAAAGATCGTCGTCGATCATTTATTACGGTGTGATTCAAATATTCGCATATTTAAGGACTTCAAAGATATCAATTTTCGAGATCGAACTTCTTTTCATATTAATAATGAATGATTAATCATTTATTGGAAAATTTATATTCCAATTTTTTCTTTTCAATTATTTCTATGAAACAAAAATTAACCCACTGACTGGCAGACATATTTAAAAAATATAATAATATTAAGTTACTGATATGATATTGTAATGGTATTTACAATAATTGATAATTAATGTTTTTTACACCATATAAATAATATAATTATTATTATATTTAGTAATTTATATTATATATAATATTATATATTATATATAATTTATACAGGTAAAAGAAAAAAGAAGAATCTCGAAGCTTTATGATCGTAAAAGCTCGAATTTCGATCACGATTTCTAGCCAACCTAATATGGCTGTTCCCAACGATGTTAGACTATAAAACCTTGTTCTTTCTCTCTTTATTTTTGTAATAAAAATAAAAAAAAAAACTTTATCGCTCTTAAAACAACGATATCTCACAAATCGTTCGATAAGCCCTATCGAAGTATATCGAAATGCTATATCGAAGGTATGTACAGTGCATTGAACTTGAGACATTTTACGAATAAATCCTATGATAGATTCCTACTAAAAAAAGGATTAGAAAACGTTCAAGATATTTTATATAAACGGAACGAAAAGTCGTATTTTATAATATTACAGTATAATAAATGTGTTGCATTATATTTTGGAGACGTGTAAGATCAATGCACGCGTTTACAAGGATAATAAAAGGATGATGGATATGAAAAGAAGAAATGACGTGCCTACCGGACATGCGTGCTGCTGTTGGCACTGTTACTGTTACTGTTGCTGTTGCTGTTGCTGTTGCTGTTGCTGTTGCTGTTGTTACAATACCTCATGCCATGCAATTCAGTATTCGCGTGAGTTGATACAAACGTTCGGGTGTACATGAGCTATCTCTCCTGTCTCTCTGTCTCTCTCTAACCGCTTATGGTTTACTGCTTTGGTATCGAGGTCTTCGGCCGGAGAGTTCCAAAGGGAACTGGTTCGCCCACCTCCTTTTACTCCTGGAAGGGTTCCGACCATAAGAATTCTTCTCAGAGCTTCAGACCTCTCGTCGTCTTCTCGCAAATCGATTCTCGAAATTGCTCGGCGTTATACGGCGTTAGATCTCTTCACAATATTTTTCTTTCATTCATATTTGTTTCGGATGATCAAAAATGTCTTCTAATCATATCAGACTGTTATCAATTTTGTGTTATCATTTCGTGTAATTCTTTACACGATTACATTTTGTTGTAGATTTTTACATCGATTTGGATTACGATAGAGAATTAAATCACGATTACCATCCACCTACGTAATACCCATAAAAACCAAAGACGTGACTTTTAAGAATAAAAAGGAAGAGGAAGAGGAAGAAGAAGAAGAAGAAGAAGAAGAAGAAAAAACAAAATGCCCTTTGTCTTTGGAAACTTCAAACGAGAGCGAAGGTACTTGGGTATAGGAAACAATAGCTCGTTACTTATGCACCTTTCCTCTTTAACCATTATCCTTCTTCTTAAAGATGGCCGCGATCGTAACGAACTAAATCGCACGATTTAAACATTCCCAAAAAAAAGAATCTTTCAAATTATACTTACAAACGTATTTTTTCTTTAAGTTGTATCAAATGTGAATAACCAAGAAGAAGAAAATATTTTAACGAGGTGGTTGAGAAAGATAAATCGATGTCACACCATGTTTTATTCTTACACGCATTGAAATCTCTCGAAATAATTGAAAAAAATTGTAGTAATAATTAATAATAATTTAGTAGTTTAGTAGTAGTAGTAGTAAGTATTCTTATCTTTCTTATATTTCTTTTATATTTCTTATATTTTACAGAATATGTAGCATATTTTTACATTTAGAAATAAGACTTACTTATGTACATATTATATATTATGTGTATGCACGTTTAGATAAGGAAAAGAAAGGAATAAAATAAAAAAAAAAAATTAAAAAAAAACAAACAACGCGTCAGAGTTCAAGTTGCAACTATGCAAAACGAGATATCAGAAACCAGTGTGACTTGTATCGAGAAAACGAGAGTGAATTTAAACTGCATGCAAAGCAAGACTATACTGTCCAGAGTAGGTATATGATATAAACAAATGGATCATGCTTTCTATCTTTCATTCTCTTTTGACACGTTTGATTCATTTCTCTCTCTCTCTCTCTCTCTCTCTCTCTCTCACACTCTCGTCTACGAGAAATCGAGAACGAATTTTAAGATAACACTTACATACATCCATCAATCGTTTTAAGTATCCTTTATCTAACAGATGATAGATAAAACACTCATCTTCTTAATATATATAAATTACGTGTCACGTTTGTCCGCAATGGACTCCTAAACTACAGAACCGATTTTAATCAAATTTTCCACACTGTGTGCTGTTTTATCCAACTTGAAAGATAGGATAGTTTACATCTCAATTTATTGCGAATTATTTGTTTATTAACAAAGCAACGCGTGGCAGGGCACCCCTAGTTTCCATATATAAATTCAATAATACGATTAAGATTTGTTAGTATTTTTAATTATCATATACACTTAAGTGTGTTAAGTGAAATTTTGACAAGTTTGGAAAGTTTCGAGGACACATCCGGTAGAAGTGGGATCATCGAAATATTATCCGAGAGACCATCTCTTGTTACTCTTTCTCTTCTTTCATCCCAGCCCGCAATCTCTAAGCACGGACGAAACGGTACCTAACTCTTTCTCTTTCTTCCTAATAAAATGAATTTCGAATATGCTGGAGCACGTATGCCACCATTCTTCTTTCAGGTATACCTTTCGAAATACACCGTTACCTTCTCTTATACTTTCATCTACTTATTTTTTTAATGTTTACTCGGAACGATTATATTGTTTAAATCTAAGATTTCAGAGATTAATGCGAAATTGAAAGGGACAACAAAATCTCTCTACGTTCTTATTTTTGTTTAAATTAATTGTAAATAGAAAACTTTCTCTCATTCTCATTCACACGTAATTTAAAATTGTAGATAACAGGATGACACACAGTAGAAATAATGTTTTTGGGTTTTTAAGGGTGTCAAGGATTTATCATCCCAATTAGTATAATGAACTATGATTAAACTTAGGACATTTTGAAAATAAATGGTTGTTTGAAGAGTCACTAGTTAGTATCCTTTGCCCCGTTAGAAAGTGTCGACGTTATTCTCACCAAGAGATGAATATACATATGTGTACGTATTTGTTTAAGATAATTAGTAAAAATCACGAAGAAAAGATTTCCTTTTCTTTTCCACTTAAAGAAACTTGTCTTATAGATATATGTCTGTATTTCTTCTTCTTCTTTGACTTGGTCTTCTCGTTGGTAACCATTCCAAGGTCACCGAACTCAGGTTCACCGGTCAGAGGGATGACCGAGCTTGTCCGTTCACCAAGCAAGCACTTGTCTCGCAAGCCGCTATTCCCTTATTCGTAGGATCTTTTCTACCTATGCTATCGCAAACAGCAGACAGATCGGTAGTGGTAGTCGAACCACCGGTTGGTTGCTTGCCACAAGAAGCAAAGTGGTCACCACCATCATCGTTTGCCCACTCCGCTCTGTTTTCCTTCCCTGTACTGTGTATACTAAGTACAGTGACTAACAAAAATACTGCCAATATTTTTATTCCATTTTTCTTTTTTTTTTTTTGAAAGTTAACTTGACAATTGAAAAGAAATTATCGGTAAATGGACAAAAAAAAAGAGAGATGCGTAGGCTGGACATGGTTGTTAGGAGTATGAGGAACGCGGTGCAACGTAATTAACGTGAACAAGAAGAAGGGAACGAACGAACGAACGACCCCCGACGAAGTACTTCAACCCTTTTTTTTATTTCTTTTTTCAAACGACCATAACGTGCACAACGATTTTGCATGCGATGGACCAAAGAGATGGAACGAGGGAGAGAGAGAGAAGTGGCAGCTGACCATCCATGGCTACGTAGAAAGGGTCTCTCTTGCACTGTCTGCTTGCCACCCTTGAACACTCTGAGCAAGATAGAAAGAGATAGGTTATGGGGAGATCGGATTAAAAGGAGCGTAGAAAGATAAAACCGGATGGCAGATGCGATGTTTACGGGCGTACAGAGTCGAACGCATCGTTTCACGTTTCATTGTTATCTATTGGGCACATCAAAATCATAAGTAAGATCTAGATCATGGGAAGGGGAACAAGAAGGGCCAGTTTTTTTTTATTTTTTACTCCGATCTCTCTTTTTTCTTTACCTTCATTTTGCGTTGTTAACACGTTGAGCACCACGCCAGTCATTGGTGACTGATACTAGACTTTTCATTTAGGTTGTGTCGGCCACTGATGACTGACACTCAACTATTTTTTTAATACAAACATAAAATAAAATCAAATCAAATAATTATTATAATTAGTTAATCAGTGTAATATCGATTATTATTATTATGCAAAGTTAATACCTGTCGCTAATAATTTGGTGCAAGATCGTTAAAGGTGTTCATGACATAGGTATATATATATAGTACCCTTTTATGGTTTCAATACTAGGATGAACCAAATACATATTGCAATAGTTTAATATTATTCAATAATACATATTTTCTTCTTCTTTTCCTTTTTCTTTTTATTTTAGAGATAACAAAAAAAATTGTCAAAGTATAAAAAGGTAGGTTTGTTTGATCGTTAAAAAGTCATCGAGTTCAGTAATGCAGAAAATTGATGAGAAATAAAAAAAAAAATAAGGATAATTCATTGCGTAAAGTCGATAAACGTTTATACGGAACGTTAGAACTTAAATCGTACTTGAAAGGGGACTTCTTCGATGTCCTTTCCTTGCTAGTTGTCCTTTTTCTTTATCGTCCTTTCTCATTTTATATATATATATATATACATACTCGTCTATAAGTACTGTGAGAATGTTGTGTACGATGGAGAATCCATATACGGTTGGCATTTATAAGAAAACTGCCTTCACTTTTTTTATTATATATATTCTTTCGTAATAATTTTAACATTTTTTTTTTTTTTTTTTTATTATTAACCTCATAATTTGGATTGATGAAACTCTTTGATATAACCGATTCTAACTATTCGTATATTTTTTCAATTATTATTTAGTGTGTTGTTATAATTTATTAAATAGTTTAGAATTATATTAAATGAATTAATGTTTTTTTTTTTATAACAAATCCACTTGTAACACGTGGTCAAAGCATCCTAACATACATACATATACACATATATTTAAAGATTTCAACGAATCCTTAAACGAATTTGTCTACGCCTGTTGTGGAACTAATCGTGCGAACTTTTCACGGGGTCAACGACGATGAACTCTGCTTTCACGCGTTCGCACGGGCGCGTGCGCATACACATATACACACATATACACTCTTAAGGAACATGTACTTATTTACTTATATAGTTTGGTTGTTCGTTCATAGCAAAATCTCGTGTACGAGGGAGTAGGGTACCTGAACGTGACGTTACCGTCTTAGATAATTTGCTTTTATATCCTATGCATACATACACGTATGTTGGTAATATATCTATCCTTATGTACACGTTGTCTCGTTAAGGAAAACTTCTCGACTGTCCGTTTAATAGTAGCTACGAGCGCGAATTATGTTGTCGTGGTTTTAAAAGCACGATACTAATAAAAACCCAACTACGAGTATAAATATATATATTACATTGATACAGGATGAAGTATGTAAGTGTGTACGTAAAAGCAAATCTCATTTCATTATCAATACCATCTTATTTTAGTTTAACGTTTTCAAATATCTGATACTTGTTTAATTAAGATAACAAATTAATCTGATCTATGATAGATCATTAGAATGATCTTCTATTTAACCCTTTCGCACCGGCTGGGACACACTTCTAAATCCTTCTCTTTTTTATTTTCTTTAGTTTGTATTTTTATTTTTCTTCTTCTACTTCTTCCTACGTAAAGAAGAATAAAATAGAAGATAGAAGGTTTGTCGTAAATGTTGAAAAGCGTGAAAAAGAGATGAGTGTGTCTAACATCGTGTGTTGCTCGACACTCTTTCTATACTTCACTAGAAATGTTGTGTTTTTACTACGAAAATAGACAATGCTCCGCAACGACATCCGGATGTCGTTTTATCGTATGCGTTTCAAAGCTCATAAAATGCATCCTGGCTATAGACCTTTGATGCCACGTATATATCTCTCTTCCAATGTGTTGCAAGAGAAGGGACGATTTCAAACGTAAACCGCGAACTCTTCTGTGGTCCAAAAAAGGGAAAGGAAAAGTTCAAAGTAGTACTTGCAATATAGTCAATGAAAAAATAAAAAAAAAATATATACCTATAGGTGTACAAAAGTAAGGATCATGCAAAAGGAAATTAAAAGGATATGCAAGTTTTCTTCTATCTATCCAGTTAGCTAGGCTATTAGATCTACAGGAAAATTCTCTAAGTTTTGATAATAAAATTTTCATAATTTGAATGAGCTTTATTTAATAATATAATTACCATCACTATTTTTAACTTCTTGCCAACTTGTTTGTTTGGGGGTCCCATTTTTTTCAAATATAATAAAATTAAAGTTCCTTTAATCTTATGTTAGTCTATATGGAATAGTTGGAAACTATTTAATTCCTAGTTTCTCGTTAGGATCAATGACTTTGTTAGGTTTTGTTACAATCCTTGGTGAACAGGCGACAGTGAACAGGCTACTGAACCCGCTATTGAACCCGATCAGGAGAAAAAGGCATCTCTTCTAGTAGTTCGCGTTCTTTGTAGCTAGTCACATCGTGACGTGACGTGTATCCGGTTTATATCGGTTCGTTCTAACATCAACGACGAGAGAAAGAGACTTAGTACTTCTCAAGAATTATTTTCCTCTCTTTAACGAGTCATTTTCTTCTTTCTCGTTTCATTTGACCAATAAAAAGAGGAACTAATCGATTAGTCATTCCTTGAAAGTATTTAATCCTTTTTCTCAAGCTATATTATCCCATGTATCTGTTTCTATATACATGTGTGTGTGTCTATATCTGTGCGTTTTTATGTTTTTATGTTGTTCTCATAGTCAAGTATCAGTCTGCTGTCTATCTATGAATGTTTGTATACATCCTATGCATTCATTGGCATTCATAAAATCCATAGGATGGAATGCATCTTCCAGACATCTCGTGACTTTATCTTTCATCGTAATTCACGCTCGTGTCTCTACTGACTCGGATATGTCTTTGCGTATGCACGCAATCATTGCATGATTGCATCTATGCATTCGTGAGTTTTCTTCTAACGAAACAACGTACGATTGCATGAACAATTTATCTTCTAAATTCGTCACTCCGTGGATAAATTATTTGCGAATTTTTGTTAATTAAAATGACATGCTTTAAAAAACACACATAGTTCATTATTTATTATTAATTAAAAAAGACATATGTATGGGATTTGAATGATCGTAGAGAAAATGTATTTTAAAGATCCATAGTTGTTTTATATTATCGGTCGCTCATTGCTTGTGAGAGAAATGCAATAATACGAAGGCAAACTAAAGAACTTTGTGCAGTAGTAGTAGTAGTTAGGTGCACTTCGATCCCGGAAAGGGAAGCCAGCAGCCCCGTCGTCGAAGAGCTTCTTCCTACGCGTAGAAATATGAGCTCGATCGTTGGGATCGATAAAATGGAGAAAGACAAAAGAAAATGGTGAATAAGGATCAACTAACAAAATCCAATCTATTCTATATTACTTTGAATCACTAATCAATTTAATTGGCTTAATAATTATCAAAATATTATTCAGAAAACTTATTTAACACGTCAGTCATTGATGACTGACACGTTCAACTTTTTTTTTTACAATACAAAGTAAAGCCTGTGGCCTGACGGGGTCTTCCTTGAAAATGAGCGTGTGTTAAACTTATTTAAATAAAAATGGTTATAGCAATTGGTCTAAAAAAAAAAAAAGAAAAATAAGGGTGTCTTTAGTCTCTTTGTAGGACACTAACGATTCTCGCGAAACCCTTCGAGGGATAGGAAGAAAGTAATGGACGATGAAAGATCTCTAAACGCCCACGTGTCCACCATTAGTAAAACCTATCTACCAAATTTAATCTGCCACACGTACTGGAATAATTTTACTTGTTTACTTGTAACGTTTCACCGATAACACACACACACATGCAAAATATTCCCGTTCAATTTTTTTGTTGGTTAATTTTACAATAATAATCTCATCTTATCTGTAGTTAAATTTCGTAAGAACAGTTAAACGTTTCTTCGAATGACGTGTAATTATGATTTCAATAGCACTCAACCAGGATGTATGCTAATGCACTTGAAGATAAGTAGCAGAGCATGCACACCATGTTACTGGATCGGTAAGAGAACGTATTCTCAACTCGTGACTCGTGACTATTACTATCATCACTGCTACTATTACTATTACTAATATTATTAAAGTTAGATTGTAAGAGGTTTGTGTTTCATAGGGAGTAACACATAAGTGACGAATACAATATATATGATTTTGATCTAATACTTTCCATTAAGAAATTTCTTTTAGGATACAAAACCCACCATCTGGATATCATCCAGATCGTATTTTGGTGGAACCCGAATGGTTCTACTACAGAATGAAGAACACACCAATACAAACACTTCTCGTATCGATCTATTTTTAACTTGGTTGATTTCTAACATTAAAACGTCTCCTAACTATTTTACAATCTCACGTATTATCAAGCTGGTGTCATGTTAGATAAAAAATCAAATAGAAAGATATTTTAAAAGAATATAAGGAAGGGTTTGGCATTAAAATTAGAATTAGTCCGATTAAATTTGATCCTCTTAGAAACCTTAATATAAATCCTCATATTATAATCCCTCCCATTTTCTATTTCATTTTCTCTACCAAGAAAATCCTGATTTATAAATCTAAACTCATGGGGTGTTAGTTTAGTTTGTTTTCGAAAATAGGAAGACAACTATGGTCGGATTTTCGCAATGAAAGATAGAAAGAGAAAGAGATATATTATATTAGCCTAGAGGGGTTTTAGTTGGAACAGCACGCGCCCACGTATACATTTATAAGCTTATATACATTTATACCTATGTGCATATATATATATATATATATACATATTCACCCTATGTCAGATAGTATCGAACTAATAGCGCGTGTAATCGTTTCGGACGGCAACTTAGTAGCACGTTGAAAATTATTCCAAACCTACGTGCTGATGTATATATACATATATATATATAGCATATAGAAAAATGATCGAATTTATAACCGACCTGTACAATGAAATAATTTCGAGGTACATTTTTCACAGTGCAATGTTTTGACGTAAACTTTTACGAACGATACGAAAAGTAAAAGTTAGTTATATTATTAAAAAAAAATATTCTATCCATTCATATCCAATTTAGAGGTCTTTCATCATTGAAGCTTATACCTTCCGCAAGCCGCAACATTTTTGTTGAACAATAAAAGAGTCTGCCGCTTCCCCTCAGCTTAACGTTCACCTCACATGTCCAGGGTCTTCAAAGACGAAGTATCCAACATCTGTTCAGTTCTCTCTCTCTCTCTCTCTCTCTTTTTTTGCTACCTGAATATATCATTGTATTATCAAGGGCTCAAGTGGTATACATGCAAGCTCATACTATGTATATCTGTGTTCGCATAACACGCATATCCGGGCGTAGAGAGGACAAACGTTTGGATAATAAAGTTCTCTTTTATTTCGTAGGATGCACGATCGAACATCCGCCAAGGGTGAATTGCGAACTCGCCTTTATGCAGTCAATAGTCTATCGTCGTCTATAGTCATAAGAGTTTTTTTTTTTTTTTTAAACACCCTCTTGCCCTTCTATTCTGTCTTTTATTCTACCCTTCGTTCGAGCGCCATTCGCAGTTTACCACGTAATTTACGCACGATTACATTGCAATTTTAATGCAACTCCGGTATGTTTATTAATATTACACAAGGTGGTATTTTACAACGATTATGATTTGACTATTGTTTTTCTATATAATAGAAGAAGTGTAACTAAAGGAGGAGAAGATCAAAGCATTCGCCGCATTCAGTGTATAACAATAAAACATGGAAACACCATAAAGAGGTTCATTCACAAAAGCCTTAATTAATGAAGTGCCAACCAATACAACGCACGCGACACTTTGCACTAGCAATTTGGAAATACGATCGACAGGGATAATCCGAACATGTTGCAACGATTGAGTGGTGGTGCATTAGTTTCGAAAAGTAAAGAGTTATGGTCGGATGAGTTTCGAAACGAGAGAGACATGGATCGACGAGAAAGGGTCGAGAGTGTGCAGCCAGTGCAGCAGCAGGGTTTGTGCTCGTCGTCCCTAGAGAGTTAGGAAGTGGTCTATGCCCTTCTCTTCGTGTGTGACCCTGTGTTGGGTTTGCGGGGAGGTTAACCGGTTCACCGAACGAAATTTCACTCACGTATCCTTTCTAGCTAGAGTTTCTTCTTCCATGTTTTCTGACTGTGTGAGCCAAGACTTTCTATCGGTTGATCAAACTCGTATTTGCAGCAGCATTCGAATAAAATGATGATGGTGATGGTGGTAAAAAGGAGGTACCTACTTCAATACTGGAATACTAAATTTTATTCTTCGTGTCTGCTTTCGAAAAATTTCGATATTGTGCCAACTAAATCTTTCAGTATTTTTCTTAAAAATATGTGCGAAGCAGAGTCAAGTGTAAATTAACGAGACATTGTAAAAACGATTGCAAATGTGGGTCAACACGTGTGATAATTATCTGTGGTTACGCATTATCCATTGTTGAAAGTTTTCATAGTCGTGTGGGATGGTCTGAGAAATAAACTCATTATTGTCAGTTACCAAAAGAATACACACTTCATTTACGATGCATTAAAGTCTCCTTTCGTCGTAGCAATGGACAATGGGTATTCCCTTTATGGCCGTTTGTTCAGCCCCGTCGAGAATAACTATCCAAATCGAACCTTTTCAATTCAATTCAAACTGACCCTTCTCTACCATTCCATAGAAAGAAAGAAAGAAAGGGAAAAAAAAGAGAGTTGTTATAGTGGTCCAATTAGTATCATTTCTATTCCTTTATTCGGTATATTATAAAATCAATGATCACTATAAATATAGGAATATTTTGTTGTTCTTTCTAATGATTCGAATTTATTTATAAATATTGATAACAAAAAATAAATAGCCAGTAGCCAATTAGTATGATACCAAAGTGATATATCTTATCACACAAGATGCGTAAGTCAAAGAATGAAAGAACCCCACAAATTAGCAATTAGTAGCAGAAGTAATTGGTGAGGGTCTCAGTGGGTAGGTACCATCATCGTTGTCTCTTCCCTTTCCTATGTTTTTTTCTCACACAAATCTGAGATGGGATACTACGAGCTTGAGGATGCTACAATTTGTCTCGTTTCTCTTAGAAACATCGAAGGAGAAATGAAATACACAATTTTTTTTAGTCTCCTAGTATATTCATATAAAATATTCAGTATAGGAGCAGATAATACACACACATACATACATATACATATTATATATTACATAAGAGAAAGAATAATACATAGAAGAAGGTATAGCATAGAAAGTACAGGAAGATGTCAATAACCTTGGAGCAGTCAGTCGTCGTGGTCGTCGTCGCGTGATCAAACCTGGCCTACCTCTCCCCCTCTCATCTCCCCTACGAGCCAACGAACTACCCTTCGTGTTCATCACCCTCCACACCGTTGTGTCTGCTGCTAGGTACGACGATCGTGTCCAACCGTCCGTTCAACAACCATCCATTCGAAGAGAACTCGTTCGCTTATGCTATTTTAGTTAAACGTTCTCGACTTGTCTTCGAAAAGTAATCAAAATGTCTAATAAAATCTAATTGATTTCTTAGCTTTTTAAACTCGTTCTAGAACTCCTCCACGAAAAGAACCAGTTACTCGTTTATACGTTATCTCAAGATATAATAATATCATAGATAAAAGATAACGCATTCGCGTGTCTAGAAGACAAGTGACTGACACTCAAGTATTTTTCCTTAAGAATTCATGTGGCGCTCAACCAAAAATCAATTTTATTGCCGTGTCCGGTGATACCACGTTAGTGCCATGTAGAAAAATCGTGGTTTAAAGTATCGGAAAAAAATATTTATCTTTGGAAAAGTAATCGTTGGTGTTTAGGGTTGAAAGAAATCGGAATAGAGACCGCTAACTCGTGCGATACCAACTGCGGTACGTTGACTTTCTCTCTTACTCTCTCTTTCCTGTCGTTTCCTTCCTGTTACGTATACCTGTGCTACCACGGCAGGTGCTCTCTCAGTCCGTTGGTCGAGTAAAACACACCTGATAAACTCGAATCCACGTACTAACGTCGTATCTTATATGCATGTACAAACGTGTAACTCGCATGCGGGCTTGTACTGTTGCTTATCGTACTCATACGAAAGTAAAAATTTATTTTAATCGAGGTGTACTTTAGAATCATTTTTCATAAGTCAGAAAAAGATCAAAGATAAAAGAATGAACAAAAAAAATAATAATAATAAAGAAAGGATAATAATTAGGATGACGGGGTAGAAATAAAAGTAGGGCACACATCGGGTGTCGTAACGGTCCTCGGCAATATCTAAAACCCTCCCTTCGAACGTTTTCATCCCCTCCCTCCCTCCCTCCCTTCTTGTATATACCTTTTCTTTATATTCTTTCTTTCTCTTTTTCTCTTCTTCTTATAGTTCGAGTTCCTTCTTGCACTTACTTCCGGTTGCCAGCTGGTTCGACAGAAGTGCCGGTAGAAAAAGATCGAGGGTTGAGGGAACCCCCCCCCAAACCTCACACCCCACCCCACTGCATAGAAAAGAGAAAGAAAGAGAGAGAGAGAGAGAGAGAGAGAGGCTTAATTTTAGACGATCCAACATGCTGGCACGTGCTCCCAACGAACAAGCATTCTTTTTTTTCACTTTAACTTAGAGGACGACTTTTCTCTTTCTTTTAAACAAGTTGTTTATAATTAAATTTATTGTGTTAAATATATTTGACGTTTGAATTGTTTTGTTCTTTAAATTTCTAAAACACACGGCAGATTGTTTCCGAGAATTTTCACGTAGGTAAAATACCCCAAAGAAGGTGCGTATTTTCCGTAATGGCAGGCATATGGTGGCACGCATCATTGCGGTTGCTTTCGTTGGTTCGTTGGTTGGTTGGTTGGTTGGTTGGTTGGTTGGTTGGTTGGTTGGTTGGTTCAGTCGCATCTGCTCGTCTCTAAACCACACTTTAAGATTCATAGTTTTTTACACGTTTCCTATTTTTTACATGTCGATGAAATATTGTATTAAAGGGTTAGCCTATTTTTATATTTAATAATAATAATAAATAAATAAGATTATCGATAATATTACGTCGTTCATAGTTTGAAGATCAACTTCATAGCAAGAGTACAGGAAATATCCCTGAGGATAATGGAACCATCCAGTAACGTTCATCTAATCCAACGTATATTATAGTAAACCTTGTGGCTATATTATACTGAATTGAGTAGGCGCAATGTATGTATGTATGTATATATGTATGTATGTATGTATGCGTGTGTCTCTTTTTGTTAATCTATCGATACCGGTTTTCGCGGTGGCCCCAAGCATTCTCGCGATTTAATCCCTTATCTGAAAACGCTTCCGAATAATCGTAAAACGAGATTATGGCTCTCGGGTATGGGATAAGAGACAGTATAAAGATGTATAATAAAAGATTTAAATTTATTTAGACATTACTACAATTTTAAAACCTTTTTTGCAATCCCTTGTTTATTTTGAATGATCCGTATAAATGATTTTTAATTGCAAAAAGAAAAAAGAAACATTAAAGTTGATTGTTGTTAGTTAATTAATCGTAGCGATTTGAACACCTGCACTCGTCGATTTACAAAGCCATTATTAAGTACCATCGTTACTTGACTCACGCTCCTACTACTTTCAAGCCCTTCCACCACTATCGGGACCTTTGACCCTTCTTATTTCTTCTCTATCTCTTTTCATTGCTATTTTCTCTCTACGTTGGTAGAACAAAAACGTTTTCTCGTTCCTCTCTTCTCTCTCTCTCTCTCTCGTACACTTTCTAACGTGTGTGTGTGTGTGTGTGTTTGCTTGTGTGTTCGATATGTAACGATAGAAATATAATTTTTCTTTGAAATATTTTCTTGTACAATTTCTAACGAGGATATTTCTAACAACGTCGTTTGATGGTAACTTTTAATGACGATACTCTAATCATCGTTTGTTAGAACGATGAATGCTAATTGCTGCTTCGAAAATTTATTAACACGAGCTACAAGATGGTATGTCCTAGTTACTTATTTTAATTATAAATATACGTAATGATGTATGTATGAGTAATACCGTGATTTTAATTACTTTCATGTAACCATGAAATACATTTATTTTACATAACACACTCACGCAAAGTAAAATAATTATATTAGGTGTACAGGAAAGTTTTGTTCATTTTTAGAATAAAACAAAAGTATCTCTTTAATTGACTAATAATTAATTATCATTATTTTTTTTCCTAATATTTCAAAATAATAAAAAGTGTCTGTTTAAAAAAAGTAAAAATACATTCTATAATACATTACATGTGAGATTATTATTATTACTCAATGGACAACTATGTGAGGTAACATTTTGAAAAGTTACAAAGTTACCAAGTTATTTTTCGTTAAAAAAAAAAAACTCCAAATAATTCAACTAATTAGAAGGTAACTTTTAAGTGAAGCTAATGAAGCAAAAGAATTAACGTGTTGTTGCCATTTTCTTTTCCATTTTACTGAACAGTACGAAGAGGAACATAGAAAGTTCATAGAATTCTTGGAGAATAGAAGTGGGGTTGTTTTCCAAATCATTCAACGAATCCACGTTTTCAATCATTTTTCTTTATGGATTCTTTCTCCATTGTTCGCATTGTTCGGTTCTCTTTCAGTTGTCAACTGACTTTTCAAATTTCCAAATGCAGCAATGGCAAAATAGTAAATAATAAATAAAATCATAAATAATGTTGACCAACCTCTGAGTGATTCTAATCGATTCTTATTAAATTCAAATAAGGATAGAAGAAAAAAAAATCAATGTCCGCTTGTGTCCAAATAAAGAAAACAAGAATTATTGAGTTTGTATAATTGACTTTAGCAAAGTTGCAATGTAACTTACTTTACGGTAAGACGAGTTCTTTGACATCGTTGCATTCTATGTGACTGACTCTGTGTCTACTACGATGGCATATAGAGTAGTAGACAGTAGTTTGTAATTGCGCAAAATACGTCTACCTTTCTTGGATTACGATCGTATTACGATCATAGAATGAGATATACTCTGTAACCATATAATGCAAACATAACGGATACGTAATTACAACATACTATTACATAATATTTTATAGATACAAGTATACATATACATTTCTATATGCAACCATGCATTTAATCGTCATTTATTCCATTCAATTAAATTTCATTTCTAAATTCTAACGAAAAATGTATTCAATAATTTAGGTTGCGCACCAGTTTCATTAACCTATGTTAACTAAATCAGCTGTTTAAAGTTGTGACGCGTTTCGTGGGTAATCTAAGAGATAGAGAGAAGAATGCAGAAGAAGAAAAAAAATAGAGAAAGAAATAGAGAAAAAACTGTAAGAACGATCCCTCGGGGGGTTAGGATTCCACACTGGAGGAAGAAGCCTCAGCTGTTTGCCGATGGAAGCCATAGAATGCTTTTTATACTACCACACCCCTTCGACTTTCATCGTATCCACCGTGAAGGAACGCAGAAAATCCCATGGTGTTTGTTCATATCATTTAGATATATATATTGTTAGCATTTCAAACTTTTTTATGATCCCTCTTACTCAAATTTATTTCCATTTTTTTTTTTTTATTCTGTTATTAGCTCTGTTTGAGTTTTACCTTAAATCGAACAAACAAAAAGTCAAGTATTTCAAAGTTTTTGTTTTTCAAATTGGCTATTTGAAAATTAGAAAGGAGGAAGAAAAAAGAAAATATGTGTGCACATGTGTGTGGTATACACCATATATATGGGAAGTTAGGAACAACACACAACCATGCGTAGATCGTATTTCGAATACGACCCTTGAAAACTTGGCGGAACGAATACACGAACGAAATATACGAAGGAATATACGCGTGCTGTTTCTTCGCTTCGTTGAACTTGGATCTTTGCTGTTGTTGCTCGTGTTCAGGAAGAGAATCTCCTCTTCTAGCTCTTATCTTAGATCACGATGGAAAAAGGGTTACTTATTTGATTAGAAACAAAATACGAGTA
Source organism: Polistes dominula (assembly GCF_049000335.1). Classification (NCBI taxonomy): domain Eukaryota; kingdom Metazoa; phylum Arthropoda; class Insecta; order Hymenoptera; family Vespidae; genus Polistes; species Polistes dominula. Next base: position 729,630 of record NW_028300939.1, on the reverse strand, counting down.
TATTCTTCTCCTGGATTCATGCAGAAAATACGTTCATTTTCTATTTAACAAAAACATATTATAATTATGTAAAATGAGGTCAAGATCGTAGCTTAGGATCCAAGAAGAAGGATCTTCTACTTAGAGGAATATAAAAGTGATGATCGGGTAGGATGATAACGATGATTAAATGACTACGTTAGTGGGTTCCAATGGTTGAACCAGTTAATACGGCTCTCTTTGTTTCTTATATATATTAAAGGTTTTATATTATATACTCGAACTCGAAACGTGATCAACTCGCTTATGGTCCTCTTTTCAAGATTAACTTTATCTACCTAGCTAAGTCAGCGAAGTAACACGATAGCGGAAGTATATATATAGAAAATATATTCCGCGTGCAATTTTAATACTAAAACTTTGACACTATCATTTTTAAATATCACCCATCCCACCCAACCCCCCGTGGAAAATATTTAGAAATAAGAAAATAAAATAAAACGAGAAGAAGAAGAAAAGTAAATATATAGAACACAAGGGATTCTTTGTTACGATTTATCCCAAGGAAGGAAGCCCTAATCTTTCGTGAAACTTGCTTTCGGCACTCTACGAGATCCGTTTCCCACGGTGCGGCAGGTAACACGAAACGTTTTCCCTGTAATATTGCTCTCTCTCTCTCTCTCTCTCTCTCTTTCGTCCTTTCTCTTTTTCTCTTTCTCACTCTCGCTTTACCAGACGATACAACACCAACCATGCTATATACGTCGACACGGGGTCCATGAAATCGAAAGAGCACCTCCTCTACTACTACTTTACCCTTTTTACACAGCTAAGAGAAAGGAATTACGAGCACGAGATTCGAGTAACTCGCTCGACCGAGACGATCTTACCTTCTTTTTTTATATTTTTTTTTATTATAATCTTTTATTTCTATGCATGTTCGTTTTACCTCGGTGCAGATCGACGATTCATTACATCGACAATTCTACAACTCGAGCGTACTTCCGTTCGTTCGTATGACGATTTAATTCGTTAAACTCCAACAAATGTGAAAAACTAAATTTGTTTGACACGAAGTACTTGGGTACTTACGAACAGGAACCTTCTTAGGGTCGACAGTTGTTAATCGTTGTTCGACCTTGTCGAGTCTTCGTCTGACTTGGGCACTCCTTTCGACAACCACAGTCAATTCCCGTGTGAGCTCGGCAAATATGTCCTCGGCTGTTGTGAGAAGCGAGGCCAGTTGTTTGAGGGAACCGGTAAGGGCACCGTTCGCCACGGCCTCCAATTCGGCACCAACCGGTAAATCTTGTGCGGCCGTACCGGATGGCACGTGACCGCGGCACAAGAAACGCGGCTCCACCTTTCGAATCACGAACGGCATGATCCTTCGACGAGGAACCTACGAAGATCAATCCTTGGTGCATACCAGATGATGATTATCCTTTTATCTCTTCTCAGACCTTCTTCATCTTATAGATCCTTTACAAATCAATGATCGATGTAACTTTTTTTTTTTTTACGTTCTAACCATTTCCATCTTTTTGTATTTCACTTCTTTCTTTTTTATTTCACTTTATTTTTTTCTATTTTTTTCCTTTTATTATTTGAGCTCACTTTTCAACAAAATCAATTTTTTTTATTACAACATCACCTTTCACACGACTGACTTTTCCTTCGTTCTTTACTCGCGACGTTTAATTTCACGTTGTAAATATCGTACATTTTTTTTTTTTTTTTTTTAATAATTATTTCTAGGAAATAGGATTGTGAAAAGGAAAAGAAAAAGAAAAAAAAAAAAGAAAAAGAAAGTTAGAGAGCAAAGATGAAGGAAGAAACGCACATACCGCACGACGCGACGTCGGTGCGCCAAGTGCCGGCCGGTTCTGTGCTCCTTCTTCGAATAACTCAAAACCCGCCGTCACTTGCACCGTCATTTGCGCCCTCATTTGGGCCCTTTTACAACAACGCCTCAATATGCACCAATCAAGGTAAACTTGCATCTTTGCTTATACAGTAAGGATGAGATACTGTCGATGAATTACCAATACGTTACCTTGTCGATAAGTTACTTTATTAAGGTAAGTACCCGACAAGTTGTTCCATCGATAATTCAGTGTCCGTTGTTTCCTTCTTTTGCTGGTTTTCTACGTTCTTTCATAATTAAATATAAACGTGTTTATAAAATAAATTTCTACTTCTTTCAAAAATTTATTCTTCTTGAACGTTTGTATTAGTTTGACAAAAATCTTATTGTAAATTTATCTTTTTTATTACACTAATAGTAAATTTCAATGAATATTGAGAATACTTAGGTGAAATCCTAAGGAAAATTGAAAAGCTATTCGGCTTAATGAGGGGTCATCTTTTCCCCGAAAAAGAATTCAATTACAATTCTTTTTCTTAAGCCGTACGATACTTCAAAGTGAGATTTAGAACTAGGGTGTCGTAATTAATAGTTTGTTCTTCGAAAGGATCTAAATGGGTTCGGAATTCCAAATACTTTCTTTTTCATTCTTTATTCGATCCTTCGCATGTGCAATTTTCACACGATAAACTTCATTCACTCTCGTTAACCACTATAACTCTCTCTTCTTCTTCTTTCTTTTGTACTATCTGTAGAATGAAATGAAATTATGCATTGATCAATGTAAAAATACAAAAGAAACGCAATTTATTTAACAAAGATGAAGAAATAATTAAAAATCATCGATGGCTGACGCTAGATTTCCTCTTAAACCGCGTCGGTCATCTGTGCCTGATACAAATTTCCCCTTAAACCGCGTCAGTCATCTGTACCTGATACAAATTTCCCCTTAAACCACGTCAGTCATCGGTGATTGACACTATTTTCCCCTTAAACAGCGTCAGTCATCGCTGACTGACGTTATTTTCTCCTTAAACCGCGTCAGTCATCGCTGACTGACAGTATTTTCCCCTTAAACCACGTCAGTCATCGGTGATTGACACTATTTTCCCCTTAAACAGCGTCAGTTATCGGTGATTGACAGTATTTTCCCCTTAAACAGCGTCAGTCATCGTTGACTGACAGTATTTTCCCCTTAAACAGCGTCAGTCATCGTTGACTGACAGTATTTTCCCCTTAAACAGCGTCAGTCATCGTTGACTGACAGTATTTTCTCCTAAAACCGCGTCAGTCACCGATGACTGACAGTATTTTCTCTTAAAACCGCGTCAGTCACCGATGACTGACGCTATTTTTCTTTAAACCGCGTCAGTCATCGGTGACTGACAGTATTTTCTCCAAAAACCGCGTCAGTCATCGGTGACTGACGCTATTTTCTCTTAAAACCGCGTCAGTCACCGATGACTGACAGTATTTTCTCCTAAAACCGCGTCAGTCACCGATGACTGACAGTATTTTCTCCTAAAACCGCGTCAGTCACCGATGACTGACAGTATTTTCTCCAAAAACCGCGTCAGTCACCGATGACTGACGCTATTTTCTCTTAAAACCGCGTCAGTCACCGATGACTGACGCTGTTTTCCCCTAAACTTTGTCAGTCATATGTGACTGACGCGGCCTGAGAAAGAGTAAATTTGTCAGTCACTGATGACTGACGCGGCCTGGAGAAAAAGTCTATTGTCCGTCATCAGTGACTGACGCGGCCTGGAGAGAGAAAAATGTGTCAGTCACCGATGACTGACGCGGCCTGGACTCAAAGTCTATTGTCAGTCATCAGTGACTGACGCGGCCTGGAGAGAGAGTAAATGTGTCAGTCACCGATGACTGACGCGGCCTGGATGGAGATTCTTTTGTCAGTCATCAGTGACTGACGCGGCCTGGAAAAAGAGTAAACGTGTCAGTCATCGGTGACTGACGCGGTTTTCGAAGAAAATACTGTCAGTCACCGATGACTGACGCGGTTTTAAGAGAAAATACTGTCAGTCACCGATGACTGACGCGGTTTTAAGAGAAAATAGTGTCAGTCATCGGTGACTGACGCGGTTTTAGGAGAAATTACTGTCAGTCATCGGTGACTGACGCGGTTTTCGGAGAAAATAATGTCAGTCAGCGATGACTGACGCGGTTTTAAGAGAAAATACTGTCAGTCACCGATGACTGACGCGGTTTTAAGAGAAAATAGTGTCAGTCATCGATGACTGACGCGGTTTTAAGAGAAAATAGCGTCAGTCATCGGTGACTGACGCGGTTTAAGGAGAAAATAACGTCAGTCAGCGATGACTGACGCGGTTTTTGGAGAAATTACTGTCAGTCATCGGTGACTGACGCGGTTTTCGGAGAAAATAATGTCAGTCAGCGATGACTGACGCGGTTTAAGGAGAAAATAACGTCAGGCACAGATGACTGACGCGGTTTAACGAGAAAATAGCGTCAAGCACAGATGACTGACGCGGTTTAAGGGGAAATTTGTATCAGGCACAGATGACTGACGCGGTTTAAGGAGAAAATAGCGTCAGGCACAGATGACTGACGCGTTTTAAGGGGAAATCTAGCGTCAGTCATCGATGGCTGATAGTGTATAACACGATATTATTAAGTGACACACGTGGCCTGACGGGGACTTCCTTGAAAATCAGCATGGCGTTCAACGTGTTAAATATTTCCCTTTAGATATCTGAAAAGCAAATAAATAATCGAACTTTAGAATCGTTAAATACAAATTTGCGGTGTATCTTTAAAATTTAATTGGTGTAGAGAATAAAAAATGTTATGCAATGATTTGATTAAAAATTTAGGAAAATGGAAAAAGATAATTAGATGATAATCTTGATCAAGAGGATGATGATGATGATGATGATGGTCTCTTTCTCTGTTGGTACGTAGAGTGGTACGGCGATTTCATCCTTTCTTCCCACCATTAACCAGAGAACCACCAGGGCCTGCCAACCTACACTCTCGTTCCCTCTCTCTTTGCCAATGTGTAGGATCGCGCGCGCGCGCACACACCCACCCGTAACCTCCCACCTTCTTTCTTCTCCCACTTTCAGCGAGCAACCACCCACCATGGAACGTTCCCAACGTTCCATCCTTTCCCTTCTAACCCTTCCATTACTCTATTCTTCCCTATAGTCCTCCCTATAATCCTCCTCTTCCCTCTCTCTTTCTCTCATTCGTTGCAACTACTGCGAACTTTGTCTCTCACACACACTTCCATTGAATGAGTGGGTAAGAGAGAGAGAGAGAGAGAGAGAGAGAGAGAGAGAGAGAGAGAAAGAGAGAGAGAGGTGGTGTAGGCGCCACGAATTCGCCTCTCGGTGTTCTCTCTTCGGAACTTCGGCTACGTTCGGTCAGTTCCGGCCGGCGGTCAGAAGAATTTGTCAGTATACGCCGTGCCGTCTTGCCGGCAACACTTATTCTTATCGGTGTGATAGTTCTACGAATTACCAATCATTTATCTTTATTTTTTTTATTCCAAAAATATCCACTTATTTCTATTATACACTTTTCAATAATTCAGGTAAATTTAGAACAATTTTTTCTACCTTTATTATAAATATATACATTGCTTGTAATTTCGTATGTGAGAGAGAGAGAGAGAAGGAGAGAGAAAATCGATGATAGAAAATCGTCATCGCATTGACTTGGTGAACTTTCTCGAGGCTTCATTGTATTGAAATACCAAACGAAAACTACACTAAAGTAGCATTTAAATTTTCCCGCCGAAAGTGTTTAAACTTTGAATTCGTGTGTACTTTATTTAAATATCAATGGTACTTGAAATTTTTTACTGTGTAAAAATGACGAATATAATTTTATCATTGTGAAGGAGAGAGAAAAAGAGAGAGAGAGAGAGAGAGAGAGAAAGAGAGATTAGGAAAATAGGAATAAGAAGAGGAATATAGGAATATGAGAGGTAGAAAAGGATACATCATTAATTGTCGAGGTCAAAGAGAAGATTTTTTATCAGGTATTTCCTTGCTAGTAGTTGCTAAACTGTGTGGACCAATTTCTCTATCAAAACATGACCACGTGACGATCGAGTACGACGGGCGGCACGGGCTTGTAAACATTGAGTTTGACCACGTGGTTTGCCCCTTCTTCTTCTTCCTACAATCTTCTATCTTTCTCTCGATTTCTCTCTCTTTCCCTCCCATCCAACCCACCCATCCACCCTCCCTTCCTCACTCAAGTTCCCGCGCGTTCAATGCGCACACACCAATGTACCCTCACTTCCCTCACACACATACACACACAAATGTATAAACGACGTGTCGTAGCGTCGTTTCTTCTCTCTCTCTCTCTCTCTCTCTCTCTCTCTCTTTCTCTCTCTTTCGTGTCGACGACGAAGAGAAACGCGGAGAGCGCAGTGCTCCACAGTGTATTCTCGCTCGATTGGCCGCCCAGTCGTCGTGGTCGAGTCGATCCATCGTCGCGCTCGATTTTCTTCGCGATCTCTCGTTCCCCCCACTTGTTCTCTTTTTCACATACACACACATATATATATATATATATATACTATCTATCTCTATCGCTTTTCTCTCTCTCTCTCTCTCTCTTCCTTTTCCACAACTCGTTGGTGGGCAGGGTGTACAAGTGGAACACGCAAGTTCAACACGCACTCGTTCCTTATCTTCGATACACTCCGCGTGCGTTCTCCTCTCCAATAGTTCGGAATTATTTTATATTTAAAAAAATATTCCAATGGTTTATTTTGTCTCTAAAATATGAATTATAATCAACTAAATAAAGATATTCAAGTAATTATATCGAAGAATTTACAAGAAGACTAACGTTAGTTTCTCTATTTTCTCTTTGGTTTTATTCAAGGTTGAGAATACTATATAAAGAAGAAGAAGAAGAAGAAGAAGAAGAAGAAGAAGAAGATTATAGATAGGACAAAGAGTTTGAAACGTATAGAAGAAGAAGGAGAAGGATTAGGAGTAAGAGTAGGAGAAAGAAGATCAAGCCCTTGTGTCGATGCGCGCGAGCGCAAGCGCGCTCATTTCTTAAAGGTCGACGACTGTATATACGGGGGACTACTTACTACCGGTTACTTTTCTTGCCCGCGAAACATGCACGCGGTCAAAGTGGAATACACAGAAGAGGCCAACATGATGGACTCGGTCCCAACGGTATCATCCTCTTCGAGTACAACGACCGCATCTCAACAGCAACAGCAACAGCAACAGGGAATACCGTTTGACGAGAACAGTTTTGAACCACAAACGAGGGCAAGATCAAACACGTGGCCATTACCAAGGCCTGAAGGATACGTCGAAGGTAATGTTGGAGTCGTCGTAGGTGGTGCTGGTGCTAGTGGTGCTTGTGGTACTGGTGCACAAACTGGAAATGACATTGGCGGGGAATCTGGTACACCACCTCAACAAAGTAACCTAGGACAAGGTGCTACTAGTGCTGCTTTATTTCCTGTTAAGAAGAATTCATCGAGAAGAAATGCATGGGGTAATCTAAGCTATGCCGATCTGATCACTCAAGCGATCACCAGTGCACCCGAACAAAGGCTCACTTTATCCCAGATTTACGAATGGATGGTCCAGAACGTTCACTATTTCAAAGACAAGGGTGATAGTAATAGTAGCGCCGGTTGGAAGGTAAGTTTACATCTTCATTAATATCTTTACAATACCAATTCTACGTACATGCGATTGATCAGAGTCTCCCGATCGATTCAAAATGTAGGAAAATGTTGATAATGTTGATGATAAATAAAAATAATAATCGTAGTATGTAGTGTTCCGTAGGATCGAAAAACGGATCGATCGGCTTCCTTTTTTTTCTTTTTATATCCTTATCTATCTTACCTATAATTCATCTATTTATTTATCTACAAATCTACCTATCTCTCTCTCTCCTTTTCTCATGCATATTTAATTATCGAGGAAATCGCGTTATCGCGCGGCTACGAAACAACGTAATTTATAACGTAACGTCGTATATTTCATAAGTTGGTTGGGTTTTTTTTTTTTCTGTTTTTTTTTTACTTTCAAGTTTTAGATCGGTGTCTTCCGTCTTATGTAACACAATCGTGACGCGCGCTTTTGATAATATTGCATGGAGAAAAATGCATAATTGTGTTGTATGGTGAATTATGTATATATTACATATATATATATATATAGGTTACAAACATTTTATTGGTACAGAGAAAATTTTCCATAACGCGTTTTATTACATAAATCGACTACTTTTTAAATTACAACACAACAAGAAAAAAAAAGAAAAATTATCTATCGAGTCTAAAGTTTAATTATCATTTTATTGAAAATCATGCAAATAAAATTGGTTGGTGTTCCATAAAAAAAAAAAAAAAAAAAGAGAAAAAAAAATAGTTTTACATAGAAACTTTTGATATATTATTAAAAAAAAAAAAAGCAAAAAAAATGGTGTCTTTTAAATGGAAAGATTTGAATAGGAATTCGATTTGATAGGAAAATTTATTTAGCAAAATACTTTAGCATATATTAGATGTTATTTCAATAAATAATAAGCGTTTTAATTGTATACCATTGGAGTTTGATTGCAATTTTATCGATTCTTTCCTTTTTTTTTTCTGTTTTTTTTTTTTATTTTTCTTTTTTGTTCAGATAAAGATTGAAAGGAAATTTTTGCATGATTTAGCGGCGGCGCCTGACGACGTATTACATAGATCATCACGTTTCTTACTCGAATGTGTTTTTTTTTTTATCGAGAAAAATGTGTCACTTTTATTATAATTATAATTATAATTATAATTATAATTATTATTATTTATAATATTGTTGGACGATCAATGTTTCACGTAAGTATGTGCATTTAGAAATTGTTCGGTGTGCCTAACGGTTTACGACGCATCGCGAGTTATCAATGAAGTCTTCATGGAAAATAATTGCGTCTGGGAATTCAAGGATTCGCGGAAATTACTAACGATTTTTTTCCGTTTACAATTATCTTTCTATAGTTAGACATTTAATTTTCTTTCTAATACGATTAATTTGTGTTCCGCGTTATAATATTAAAACTGTTTTCAACAAAATTACAAGTAGTACTGAGTTTAAAAAAAACATCAATGATATATAAATAAAAATTCTTCGTGTTTATTATAATTGATTAAATATAAATAGGTGTCTAAATAAACAAGGGTATAAAATTGACAGAAAAATATAAAAGCAATTAAAGAAATAGTTGATGCATGATTTTATTTTGAAAAAATAAATAATAAATGTATTATATATTGAGAAAATAATTTAATTACTGCAATGCACAAATTGTAAAATAATTGGTCAGTGTATAATATATAACGCGAATATTTTGTTCAAGTGCTTATAAATAAATCAATATAATAATATTTGTTTATTTGTGTTGATTAAAAGTTTATTGTAAAATATTGAAATAACAAATTATTATCATTGAATAATCATCACGTAAAATATTATTTTATTATAATACCTCAACACAAATCTCAACAAATTCAAAAAGTGAAATAGTTTGGATTTATAAATGTTGCGTTCTATTCGTGGTCAACAACACTTTAATTCACCTTGCCTGGAGCAAGGCTACGATTTCTTCTATGTCTCGCATAGTAAATTGTGAAAGAATCGACTCGTATAGAATCGAATCGAATCGAATCGAATCGACTTTGACTAGACGATTCGATAGAAACGTAGGGAGGGACAGCTGCCTTTACTCGTCGTACACCTTTCTCTCATAGAATTTCTCGCCCAAAGCTATTTTCTTCTATGAGTTACCTTTACCTATTAAAAGTTACAAGTGTCTACAACTATATTTTCTTCACACGCAAATTCATTTATTTTATTTTATTCAACAATTATATATATATATTATTATTTATAGATGTTGTAAATAACTCAAATACTTTTGTTCGATACTGTACTGTATATTACATATGTATCTACGCAGATAATATTGAAATATCGGATCATAGACATTTGATAGGAAGATGATTTTCTCTCATACCATAAGAAATATGTTAATGAGATGATTTTTGTACATAAATAAAAAATAAATCTTACCCACACACATATCAGCAAATCTTCCATGATTTTCATCATGATCTTCTACGGTGATAAATGTGCATACATACATATATATATACGTGTACGTATATGCATGTATCAACCTTCGATGACGTAATGGCAATACAGACGATGCTGTGTAACCGCACTCTTCACGTAATATACCCTTGACTCTTTTAATGAGTATCGCACATTCGTTACGTATGTTGCGCTTCGTATAACATATTTCAAGTTGAACTGGAAGCTTTGCATCTTCACCATTTCAATCTTTTATTAATTTCCTATTTATATATCTCGATCATATATATATGTATATGTATATGTTGATCATAACAAATGCAATAATAATTAACAGGTATACGATGATAGTCATCCTGTGATTAATTGTCAATCATCCACTTGTCTTTTGACTTTTTTTTTATTTCTTTTTTTTTTGTCATCGATAATCAGAGAGACCTTGGAATTTTGAAGAGATCGAAATCGAATCGATGATAGGACAAGATAGTTTCATTTTTATTTAGATACAAGTTTTGGATCGCAGTATGGTCATTTATTCTTGTCATCTTGACCATTTGGTAATTAAAATTACCTTGAAGAGAGTAAGATTGAAATTTGATTGAAAAGTTTGCTAATATAATACAAAAGTAAAGATAAGTCATACATGAGTATGAGTATTGGTATGTCGTGTATATTGTTTGTAAAACACTGAACGTTTTCTAATTCGTCTTCTTCCTTCTCGTACGACCTTCCTAAAGGTAATAAAAAATTAAAAAAAAATTGTCTTTTAATATGTCACCTAATGTTTCGTTTTTAGTTACGACACGAGGTGTGCACCGAAATAGAAAGATTTAAAACGCTAATGATAACGCTTTTGCTATTAACACGTGGCAACATTTTACGAATCGTCATCTCTAACATTAAATTTTATTTCAAGAAAAGAGAAATAAAAAAAACATCGAGAATTTATTAATAATTTAATATGCATTTCTTTTTTTTTCGAGAGAGAGATATATATATGTGTGTGTGTTTTTTTTATTTGATTTTAAAAGTTAACTATTAAGTTAGATTGAATGTTTTAAAATTGGAAAATAATTATAATATAACGAAAATATTCATATTTTAATGAAAGTAGTTTTAATTTTGTATATTTGTATATGAAAAAATACAAATTGTAATTGTAATGGCATTTAATGCAATATACCTTGTGTTATAATGCATTAAAAAGAAAAAAAAAAATTGTAGATAAAACAGAAAAATGAAATCTATGAATCAAAGATGTCATATTGTTTTATTGTTTCTTTTTTTTTTTCCTTATCACGTTGAAGAGCTTTAGTTTGAATATTGACAAAAGAAATAAAAAAAGAGGGGGGCAAGATAATAATTATCTTATTAATCGTGATATACGGAAGACACTTTTTTTTTTTTTTTTCGTCTCGACCAATGAAAATCGAGATCGTGGGATCTCGTTTGAGGTGTGTTCTGCATAGAATACCACGAGAAGTACAACTGTGCAAATACAATTTCAAGATATTGATATTGAAATGTTCGTTGTACGGTTATTTATCATTTATGCCTATCATTCTTATCATTTTTTATGTTTCTCCAAAAGAAATATACTGTTACTAAACACAAGTCCGACAATTCCTTTTTTATTTTTTTCAAGAACGTTTTTGTACTAGAAAAGTATTGTCATCTTCGAAATTGAAAGTTTTTTTTTTTTTTAAAGAATATTCACTACTTTACTCGGGACAGAACGTAGGACATGCGCATAGCACGAAATAATCTTTACACCTGTTGAATAACGACACCTCTTTGTAGAAAGAGAGACAGAGATAGAAGAAGAAGAATAAGAAGAAGAAAAAGAAGAAGAAGAAGAAGAAGAGCTATTACATACTTCCTGCTTCGTTCTCTATTTTTTCTTCTCGTATATTTCTAACATAATTATATATAAGTATATCTAATATAATATCTGTTATATATTAATATAAATTTATATTAATATTTGGCAAAGATAAAAATACAATTTCAATGAAATTATTGTATTTAATATATCTAATATATATATATTTATATAATAAGTACTTAAAGTATATAAAGTAAACTATCACACTCTCTCTCTGTCATCGATTGTAAGGGATAATAATGAGCTTGTAAACACTTATCCAAGCTAACGTAAATCAACGTTAGCATGTAATATTATAGTATGTAATAGTAGCTATGAGATACTAAAAGCTGAGAGGCATGTAATAATCGGTAACATCTATTCACGCGTATTGATTGGATTTTCTAACGTGTGTGAAGAAAGATCGTCTCTCTCTCTCTCTCTCTCTCTCTCTTTGAATACTTGCGAGTCATGTTTTTTTTTTGCTTTCTTTTCAATCCTTGTTTCAACCCTTTGAATGAAATCCATTTGCGAAACTTTCATCATATTTTCTTATATAAATTCAGTCACACGTATTTCGATAGATTTGATTTCATTTGATTTATTTTTCAATGATTTTTTTTTTCTTTTTTTTTTCTTTTTTATGATAGAAATAATACGTGAAACTTTGAACAGGAAGGAATAATACTTCAATATGTGACCTCGAATGGTAAAAGATATTTATTCCAGTAAAACTGCAAAAAATGCATAAACAGAATCGTTGGAATTTTTCGCCTATGGAAAATATTTTTCCACTGCCACTGAAAAATGGGTTTCTTTTTTTTTTTTTTTTTAAATACGCCACGATTGTGGGATATTCGAGATTTGCATGCACGAGGAGTCATTGGAAAAATTAGATTGAAACTTTTTACCTTCTCCTACGATTCCTTTTCTATTTTTTTTTCTTTTATTTATTTATTTATTTATTTGATTACTATTTTAATCAAACATATCGAAAATTGGATTAGAAGTTAATGTTACATAAAGAAAAATATTGTTAGATCATTCTTAAACATTTTTACGAGCAGTGAAGTCATCAGACAAATGACCAATTAAAAACGTGCAATTTCTCTATCCATTTCCTCGTTCACATTTCCCTTTTCCTTTAATATCATTTAACAACAATTAAAAAGTTTATAAAAAATTGAACAAAAAAAAAGTCTCAAATCTAACCAAGCCAGATTGACTTGTAGATAAATTTCAAGATAGAGGTGTTGATGGAAAGATCTTATCAGTGTTATCAAAGACATATACATATACATATATATATATATATATATATATTATAGAAAACACAATACGTATTCGATCTATCGAAATAAAAAATAAAAAATATCGATACGAAGTTGCGTTATTCAATTCTAAAAAGCTCAGACGTGATACTACCATGTGAAAGGGTTAAACTTCGAAAGTGGCCATTACACATACATACTCACATACTGTTATATATAGTTTTATCTTTATCTTTCTTATAACGAATGCCAAGAAAAATAAGAAGAAAAAGATAGATAGATAGAAGAAGTGAGAAGAAGTTGAAGTATAATTTGTTGGTGAAGACTGTACAAGTCTCTTGTGTGTCGTCGTCGTCGTCGTTCGTTGTCAATTCTGGTGCGTAGTATGCGAATGTTCAAGAACGAATCGAGTAAGGAGGTGATGAGAGAGGGAATCGAAGAGTGAGCAAGAGAATGAGGGGAAAAGAGAGAGTGAGGAAAAAGAGAGTAAATGGGAGGGAGTATAAGAAACATTGGTTTAACCAATAATCGTGCACGATGAGGGGGGCACGGTTTGATACCAACACACCACTATGCTTACGTCGCAATTGTACAAACACACATTCATATATTCAACACATGTATAGATATCTTATATATAATTATGAGTTTTCTACCTACTCACATGGAGAACATGTTGTGTATGTAAGTAGTGGATTATATATATATGTATGTATATGTGTTTGATAGTAACAGTAGTAGGTTCGTTTCGTTGTCTCTTCACTTCTTCGTCTTCTTCCTCTTTGAGTTTCCTGGCACGTGCATCTTCTGTCTCTGTCCTTTCCTTTTAGATATATATTTTCTCTTTCATTCTATTCTCTTCTCTTCTCTTTTCTACTTAACTACACTTCATCTTCATGTTCTTCTTTATCTTCTCGTTTCGTGTTCGTTTACTTCATAAGCCCTTACTGTACACAACTGTTTAACTCGACTAAACTTCTTTCTTTAGGGGGGTCAAAGTCAAGTCAAGTCAGTTGGTTGGTTGGTTGGTTGGTTGGTTGGTTGATAAAACCATTCAAGGGAGAATAATAATAATCTTTGCTAAAAATGTTACATAGAAACAAATTATAATAATAATAATATCGAAGAAGAAATCATATTATTTTCATACTTTGAAAATATCTTATCTATATATATATGTAATCATTTAGATTAGAATTTATTTCTAATGGGTTAAACGAGAAGCTTTAAATAAAGCTCAACAATATGTTTGATTTATGATACAAATATGATTAAAAGATTTTTTACAATGTTGAGAGAGAGGGGGTGTATTTATATAATACTGTAATAAACATTTTGCTGTTTTGTTCATTGAAACTACGAAGTAGCACGTGGTGCTTTTTTAAGTATTGATATCTCTCTCTCTCTCTCTCTCTATATATATATATATATATAAAGGATCCCTTATATATTTATATGATATATATATATCAATATTTTTCTTAAATAGTTTGCTTTTCTTTTACATCATCAATTAGAATTGATTTTAAGTATATTTATAAATGAATAAATAGGATATGTGCATTTATTTCTTTTCATATGCAATTCACTTTCTTTTGACAAAAAAAAAAAATCTCAAATTTGTGTATAGAATATAGGATATAATGTAATAAAAATCCTTTAGTAGAGCTGAACGTTTCAAAGTCGTAGGACTTATGAACTTGTTACTGTTAATCGCTCTGTCATACTACTGTTTTTCCAACGTAGGAAGAAGGCTTTTATTCTAATTAGGAACCAATGCCTGAGGGAATAAGAGCTTGGTTATCTTTCTAGCATAGCACAGTTGAAAATGTATGATTGTGTTATTACCAAACATATCATATATAACTTGGATATTCCTATCTTCTTCAAACTATTTCTATGTAATATGTAAAAATTCAGTGTCACATTATATTATATTTATAATTATATTTAAATTAAAAGAGAGAAAGTAAAAAGAAGAGGAAGAAAAAAATGCGTAAATGTCACGTTGAAAGATAGAATATTATTTGGAAATAACATTTATAATTTTGGCAGGATGATAAATCCATGATATAACCATAAACTCGTCGTTTCATATATGATCCTATAGAATTTTTTATAATATGTAAATTAAGCGATACGATAAGATGAATTACAATAAATTCTAAATCGAAGATTTATAAGGTTGAATATATAGTTTCCTTTTTTCTTTCTTTTTTCTTTTTTTTTTTTTTTTGTTGAAATCGATGAATATCGAAAGATCGCTTTGAATTTCATTTGGTTGTTTCAACTACGTCATCGAAAAAGTATCATTGAAAATCATCAGACGTGGCAAACGACAAACTACATTACCCTCAACCAAATTATTCGAAGATTTGTTCGGATTGATTCGGTTATTCTCGTGTATTTTATTTTTCAATAGGTGAGTGTGTGTGTGTGTGTGTTGGTTCTTTCGTGTATAAAACACGCAATGACGACTACTACGACGAGTTTTGTTATCCAACAAGTGGCGTAAAAGAAGGTGCCGAGGACGTCAAGAAACCAACAGGGGCACCACGGGCTTCTAAACTTAGCATTTATCTTTTTTTTCTCACTCTCACTTTCTTTCACATTTTACTATCTCTCTCTCTCTCTTAAAAAAAAAAGTATCTTTAATTACAATTATGATAACAACATCAATTTAATATGAAAACTATTCACGTGAAATATTTGTCAACTATCATTTGAAAATAAATAATTTGTCTAAAGTAGTTCACGTTAAAGCAACCAACCGAACCGGTTTCATTCTTCTTTCTAACGTTATGCGAGATAACGAAATACGTATGTTCGATTAGTTGAAACGTTATGTAAGATTATCTTAACACACGAAAGATCAGCTAACAACCAACAGCACCCAACAGCACCCAACAACACTCAACAGCAACAGTAACAGCAGCTAACATTTTTCAAATATTAATAATTTCATTATTTCACTTGTTACTTTACTTTATATAAGAAACCAATTGAACGTGTCAGTCACCAATGACTGACATGGCGCTCAACATGTTATTAACATTTGTAATAACGTAGTTTCTGTATTTTCATAGACTATAGCGCCGTTAGATAAGGTTGGCAATAACGTTTACACAGATAGACAACGTTTACTATAGAAGAAGATGGAATAAAATTTTCCATCCTTTTTTCTCTCTCGTTAAAACTTTTTGCACCACGAATGTATCTTTTTTTCCCTCTCATTCTGTATCATAATCATCGAAGCATGGCTTGTTGTACGTGTGTAATATGTTTAATGAAGTACGATAAGTAATTGTATGTGTGCCCACACACATACATATATAAATTATAATATATTAAATATTTATCTGTGTGAGAATGAACGTTGTCTATTGCGCCTTTGGCTAACAGTTATAAGGATAACCTATGATCCGTGATCAGTATAACGATTCTTCTTTCAACGATTCCATCGTTGTTGGTGTTCGTGCATGCGTAATCGAAAATTATCACAACTACATCACACAACTTGTGTTGTGCAATCATTACGCGCGCGTTCCTGATATTATATTCTTTAAGTTAATGGAAGTATTTAAGAAAATAGGAGAAGAAGAAGATGATGAAGATGATGAAAGTGAAAAAATTTCATTTTTCATTAACTTATTTTCATTTATTAAACCCTAAACATTGCTGATATGATATTCTTTAAATTAATGAAAATATTTAAGAAAATAGATGATGATGATGATGATGAAAGACACAAAACAATTTACTTTTCATGAACTTTCTTCTTTCATTTATTAAACCCTAAATGTGTTGTTAACTCGAGTGAAGAAAACTCAAAGTAGAAATGTTGGGGGCACACTCGAGTTAACTCGAACAACCTCGTTATTCGTTACCATAATGTAAATATATGCTTATATAAAACTTGAACAGAGTGAAAGAAAAAAAAAAAGTAATCTGAAAAAAAGAAGAAGAAAAAGAAGTGATTATTTTTTTTTTAATAGAATATATCTGTGTAGATAATTTTAAATCGAATAATAATTTTATGCGATGATATTTTCGTGATGGCTAAAAATATTCGCGGATACAAAAACTAAACAAAAAATAAAAATAATATAATTATAATACATAATAATAATCTTTTATGCATGGTGTTTTAAAGAAAAAAAAAAAATGAGATGCAAAAAAAAATTGGACAGAAAATATGACTACTTTTAAATATATATTCATTTGGTATTTATAATTGAAAAAAAAAATATATCCTTGATTCTATGAATTTAAAAAAAAAAAGAAAAGAAAAAACGAAACACACCTTTCGTGAAGTATTTTTTTTTTTTTTTTTTTTTTTGAATAAAATCAAAATGAAATTGTGGTTTTCATATTCGTGGTAGAAGAAAAATATCAACAAATATTGTTTATTTATTACAAGTTGGCAAAAGAAAATAAACAACAAGAGTAGTAGTAATTCTATGAAATATCGTAGTAGTAGTAGTAGTAGTTAGTAGTAGAAGAAGTTGAAGTTTTGCAACTTCTTTTCGGCATGCTTGCCACCTTGTGGGCTATTTTCGAGTACGATACGAGCAAGTATGGGGAAGGGAGTATGAGTTGAAGAGAAAGAGAGAGAGAGAGAGAGAGAGAGGTCGAATGTGTTCTAAAAATAAACGACGAGCACATTGCGAGCCATTTTATTCGGTGGGAGCATAGTTAAGTTAACTGGTTGATCGTATTTTGTGGAGGTGGTAAGGTCGAATGTGCGTTCTGTCGAAAGAACATTTTATGCCACAATGTGTAGCCACACTTTTTTTCGATTTATAACAGATATATATTTCATTTTTACACATTTACAATAAATTATATATAGACACACACACACACACACACACAAAACATATAGAGGACAATTTAAATATAGAAATAATTTGTATGTAAAAATGGGGAGTACATTTTCTTTTGGAGTGTAGGTTGGTTTCGTCTCATATGTCACATGTCGATGACTCTGTTTTCTTCTTGCTGAACTACGATGTACTACAAGTTTCACTCTTGTTGTTTCCATCATCTCTGTCTCTCAAAATTGAAAGATATATTGCTACCCGTTTGTGACCCCTTGCGATGAAAATTTATTCCATTTCGAATTCAAACGAATCCCTCTATCTCTCTCTCCCTCTCCCTCCCTCTCCCTCCCTCTCTTTCTTTCATTTCTATGCTTTATCTTTTTTTATCATCATCTTATCCTTGGACAACCATTCTGTCAGATATTCTCTATTTTACTTAGTTTACTAGTAGCAAACCAAAATTTCAGATCTTTGATTTATTCGAAATACATCAGTGGTGTTGGAAATTTTCAAAATATTAACAAATCATTATTATTTGTATTGAATTTTGTAAAATGTAGAACTTGGTCGTTTCTCAAAATATCATTCACGGTTATCCCGCCTAGGTCAGTGCGTGTGTGCGTGTGTGTGAGTGTGAGTATGAGTATGTGCGTGTTCTCTCGCATTAGAACGAGATTATGCGCATTAAAATCCTTTGTGCCTGGCTATACTTATGCAAAGACGTATATTTCTATCTCTTTTCTTTTTCGAGTACGTGCAATGCAATGCGCAACCCTGACGCATCTCGTTATCCTTTTTTATTTTTTTTTCTTTTTCTTTTTGTCTTCTTTTTCACGAGTTACCAACTACGTACACGTATGTCTACCAAGTTTGCTATAGTGCGTAAGTAAAGTATTTTAGAAAAAATAGGACGAGAAGATTAAAAGAACTTTTAGTTTTTTATTTAAAATATGTGTATATGCATATTTGTTATAAGTGCAGTTGTTTTTAAAAAAATGAGATATCATTTGATTTATTTATGTTCACTGATGATTGTTGAATTTTGTTCTTTTCTTTGGATTTGGTGTCGAAGGTTCTTTTTCTTCTTGTTTCTCTTATCAATCGATAGATATCGATATCGACCTTCAAGCTTGTTAAAGTAAGCTAAAGTATAAGTTATCGTGATATATCTAACAAATTGATAAAATATGAAAACGTTCTTTTTTTTTCCACTTTTTTCCCCTCAGTTAATTTTGAACACGTTTAAGCGCCACGTCAATCATCAATGACTGACACTGATTGAATGACACACTGTTCAGGCCATGTCAGACATTGGTGACTGACGTTTAAGTTTTCGTTTTGCCGTTCCAACTTTGCGTGGCCTGACGAAGATTTCCGTAAGAATTCGCGTGGCGTTTTTACTGATGTTAAAAAATAATTTTTGATCAAAGTCAAAGACAAAGAAATGTTGGATTATTGATAAATACAGTGTCACGTGAGTTTTGAAGCTTTGTTGATTCACGAGAAACTCGTTTGAACCCGGTTTTCCATCCTGAATTTGATCGTATTACATGACGTAACGAGATTTATGATTCTCGAATGCTTTAACTTGGGAGATATCATCGAGCTTTTTTGTATATGTATATTGTTGCATAACTCGTTTTGTTTAATAAACACACAGAGATTGATTTCCGATTCGAACGACGAAAAAACCTCGAAAATTTGATCCCTTTTGTTAAATAAAACTAACGAGTAAAGTATTTTTATCGTGGGATCTTCAACCTTTTGTATATTCATATTCAAAATGAGATATTAAAGTTGTAATTAGGAGTAGATAAAAAGTAACGATTGATTTCTCATTTTTATTCGTTTCTACACTGATAAGAAATTGATGCAATTGCAATGTTTTATAACGTGGAACGAAGAAGCAACTAATAATAAAATGCATCTAATCAAAAGAATATTTTTCAATGTTGAACATATAATATTATATATTAATTAATATATAATATATATTATATATAAATTATAATTATTATATATATACACGTCATGAAAAGTATGCCACATGCATTTTATTGCATACACGCATACTCACATATATTTACGAGTGTTTTACGATAAACACACATCTAAACTATTGTACGTTATATGCAATAAGAGATAGATAAAAATGGTTTTTCTTAAAATAATGACAATATTACGACGTGCTATTCGAAATGAAAAAAACTTTCATGAAAAATATAATCAAAGATTTGTTCTATATACATTTTTTCTTTTTTTCAAGTATCAGTGTTGTATTCGCGAGGTTACCAACAACGTTATCATACGTTATCACACATCGTAGATAATCTTTGGCGAATTTTTCATTAGGAAGTTTATCGGTTTCTTGCAAAACGATAGAAAATACAAATTTATTAGATCGAGGACAAAAGAGAAAGAGAGAGAGAGAGAGAGACAGTCTCTAAATAAACAAATGTTTCCAATGTGACGATGGGATGATGAATGTTGGTTGTGAACTAATCAAAGCATATCCATAACTCACTTTTCAAATTTTAGTGTATTACTTTTTTTTGAAGAGAGACAACTTTATCACAAGGTGTTACCGGGTGTGCTCTTTTTATCATCAAGTTTGTTTGACGTTGCTTACTCTCGCTACGCAACAGAAACACCAATGAGAATACAATAAATTATCAAAGATTTGTCATCTCAGTTTCTATCTTTTTATAAAACAATTTTTTGTTAATAATAATAGGGACAAGGTTTTATGTGTGTATCAGGATTGTATATTAATACGTGATCGATTTTTTTCTAATACTAATTTACTTTGATTTATTTTATTTCATGATATTTTCTCATCATATCCAAATATTCCTATCTTGAAAATAATCATTATTTAATATAGTAGATACCTTTGACAAGGTATAATAAAATAATTAAATTCTAATTTACATATAACACGTGTATATCAAAATTAGGCAATGAATCTAACATTTTTTTTTATATACATATATGTACATTTTTGATTATACTCTTTAATTAATTTATTCGTCCATAAAAAAATGTTAAATGCTAATAAAATAGAAAAAAATTTCAACACGCGCGTGTCTATCGTAAAATGATATACAAATTCAAATAAAATCTAAATTTAATCGTGAAAATTTTTAATATTATTTCTGCTTAGAAAAAAAAAAAAAAACGTTTTGTTACACAACCTCTACAGTTGTTTCCTATCTAAAAAAAAAAGAAAAAAAAATACCATTGGAACTCGAAAGAAATAATATTCATACGACCTTGAGTAGTCGAGAGTTTAACATAGTCGAATGTAAATCGCGTCAAGGGCCAAAATTCCAAGGGCGTCGTCATCGTCGTTAGGTACGTCGACACGTGCTGCTGCTGTTGATGCTGGTCCTGGTGTGTCGGTGTGAATTCTGTTCGGGCATTCGCTCATTCGTTGCTTTGCTTGCTCTCACGACCTTGTACCTTGTTTCAACGAGGTCACTGGCCCCCACAGTACCTCTCGTTTCAGATCAAATGAGAACCCGGTTCTCTTTCCCGTTCGATGGCCCTTAAAAACGTGTCCTCCCTTTCTCTCAATCTCTTTCTTTCTCTCTATCAACCTTCTTCTACCTTTCACCAAATCATTGGCTACTCTTTTTCTTCTTATAATCTTTTCAAATCTTTCATGGTAAATTGATTAACACGTTGAACGCCATGTCAGTCATTAATGACTGACACTAGAGTTTATGGTTGGGTCTTGTCAGTCATATGTAACTGATACATTCAACTGATTTCTTATATAAAGTAACGTGAGTGGTCTGATGAGGACTTCCTGGAAAATGAGCATGACGCTCAACGTGTTAAGGTAATGACAAACTTTTTTTTTTTCTTTTAGATTCGATTGTGAATTATAAGTCGTCATAAGTGTGATACTGTATATATAATATATAAAGTAGTACATATCTGTGTGTAGGAAAGGTGTTATCAGATAAAGTCGATTCACCTCTTTACAATTAGTAAAGAGTAATCACTTGCTTGTTATCAAGAGATACAGTTATATTTTCTTCAATCATAATTCTTTCTGACTTACTGTATATTCCATTGTATTTCTATTAGTATACGTTTAGTATTTGTATAGATATTTATTTAAATTTATTTTTATTAATATTTGTATAAATAATTATAATATAGTATATAATATATAATATATTATTATATATTTAAATTTGAATAAATATTTTTTCTTATACAAATATTAACATTGTGTTTGACAAAAAGGATTAGAAATAAATTAATAAATTATATAAATAATAAGGTAGAACATATCGTAAACTATTAAAGTAGAAGTTTTAACACGTGTAATATGCAAAGAAGAAAAATCAAAACAAACTAAAGTAGAAAAAGTATGAGGAAAGAGAAAATATATTTCTACGTAACACGATTCTACCTTACTCGCGGGCGTATAACTATATATATATATTAATCACGTTGTTGTTGTTGTTGTTGTTGTTGTTATCATTGTTATTGTTATTTTTCTTCATTCATTATAAATGTATGAGTAAAAAACGTACTCTTTCTAAGTCATAACTTGATTGAAACGTCACATTTCTTAATAAAAAAAAAAAAAAAAAAAAAACAACATACTTTTAATTGTAAACATTTCTTGGTTACGCAAATGAAAATATTGTATCTCTGTTTATGTGTACCAACAGTTATAAAAAAAAAATATATATATATATACTGAAAGAGATATATTCCATTCCGATTTAGAAATATTTGATTTTTTTTTTCTTATCGTTAATCTATTATTTTTCAACTGCTCGTACGAGATTATTTCTTTTTCTTTTTTTTTCTTTTTCTTTCACGACCGGAGAGAACACGATCGATATAAACAAGATTAAAATATTCTTTTGCAATAGGAACGAGAACATGATTTTATAAGACGATCGATAATATTAACCAGATTAAATATTCCCTTTTTGCAATATGAAAATGATTTTATAAGACGCTCGTTATTAACGCGTTACAAACCAAGAGTACTTATTCGTAATTGCAGAAATATTAAATTGAGTATCAGACAGAGATAGATGAATATGATTACGTTGTACTTGTGCTTATTAAATGCACAATTCTATTGATTTTATATTTGAACGTTATCGATCGTCATGAACGACCTTTTCTCTCTTTCACTCACTCACTCACTCTCTCTCTCTCTCTCTCTCTCATTCATTCTATCTGTCTCATTTGAGTTGTTACGGAGGTATCGTTGTATTGGTAATCGGAAAATGATTGGACGTTATGTGCACGCGTTTTGCGATGAGGTAATGGAAAAATGTTACACTCGCCACGAGAGGTTAATTAAAATATGTTTTTTGTGAGAAAAAAAAAGACAAAAAAAAAAAAAAAGGAAAAATATCTTCATCATTAAAACGTCATATGGATGGAACTTTTACTTAACACATTTGCGACCGATGACGTGAATTCTCGTCATAAATTTATATATATATATATATAAATTTAAATAATTCATTATTTTTTTCTTTCCAATATTCAGTATTAAAAAAAGGACAAAAAAATATGTCAGCCGCGAATGTGTTAAGTGTAAAACATATCTTTAAACTTGCATTTATCATCAATGCACATATCTATGCACTTTTTTTTTGTAGATAATACAACAAAAACTATTTCAATATATTCAAATCATTTTTCATTTCATTAGAAAATAGAAATTTGGACAGACACCCAGGTTGCTGCTACTTGTCGATGTCTACCACACTACTACTACTACTACTACTACTACTACTATAGTTATATACTTGCATGTATCACATATGGAGGGGAAGAAAAAAAGAGAGAGAGAGAGATAAGCAGCTTGCAGATAACCGGCTCTTTATCGTTCTCGAGTCTTCACAGGGGTTATCGTTCTGACCACCGTTGCCACGTCCCGTGATCAAACGAACAAGAGTCCCATCCTTTCCTTGTGTGCGTATTTTATTTCTCCATGCAGCGAATACCATCGTGTTTTATCACCACCACCGAATACGATCTTTTTTCTTTTTTCTTTTTCTTTATTTTTTTTTTTTCGTCTCGTCTTTCTCTCTACTTCTGCTTCTTCTTCTTCTTCTTCTTCTTATTCTTATTTTTTTTTCTTATCATCATCTCCTGATTGGCCTCTTTCCGATGAAACGACATGGACATGGCGTCGTTGCTACGAACGTTGCTACGAACGTTGCTACGTATTGATGACGTCCTCTTTAATTCTTCAATTTATTTTCTTAGATCTTTCATTTATGTAATCATCAATCTATAATAATCACCATTATACAAAAATGTATCTTTTTTTGATGGTAAATATTTCCTAATTTTTATAATAAAATGAAACATTATTGTTTGATTATTTTTCAAGTATTGCAATTTGTTTATTAAAACAATTTTTCTGTTGAATATTTTTAATCCTTTTCGGACGCTGTGTCTACTCTCAGCCATTACACAAGAAACCACACGTGCTAGTCTTATATATATATAAGAAAAAATGTTTAGACAAGAATACATTTACATAGCAAACCTGTATGTGTATATATGTTAAACGTAGTATAAATAATAGTCGCTCGTATAAATGGCAATGTATTTAATTAACCCTTTGAGTGTTGAATATTCCCGGCGGAAGCAATCCGCGTCAACGGCACGTAGACGGAATAATTTTTTTTGTTAATGCGAACGATGTTGATTGAATAAAAGAAAAAAAAAGAAAAAAAAGAAAAAAAAAAGAATTAAATCTCACAAGGTTGAAAAAGAGTGGTGGTGTCGGCGAAACTATTGATGAAAATGCAGTTAATTTTTATTATTATATTCTATATAATAAATTATTATATAATAATATAATACAAATATATAAATATAAATTAAAAAATGATATTTTATCATCGATAAATTGAATGCAATCTTGCAATCTTTGCAATATATCTTTTTGATATAACACATATATAATATATATAAAATACTTTGTATGCATTGTTAATGTTTTTTCACGTAAGCTGAGTGTGTACGTAAAACGAGATAGGTAGGTGATAGGGGTAGCGTGTGTAAGGGAGTAAGGGATGTATAGGGAGCACGTCAACGAGAGGGAAAGAGAAGGTACTCTGGCTCGAATGGGCAACTTGTTGCATTTCGTCTGGGAATGCTGCGATAATATACTACGCCGAAGGAAAATCCCTTTCCCCATCCTTTTGTCCATCCCTTTCTATTTCTAACCGTTACGCATTCCTTTCACCATCCTTTCAGGACTCATTTTTTCTCCTCTCTCTCTCTTTTTTGGCCCTTCGACTAGTTATTTTATTTTGAAAAATATTTAAGAATAATCAACTAGGGACATTTTCTTTTTGTTCGTTTACGTGCATTGATTAATCTTTTTCTTTTGAGAACGTACAACGAATAATCTTCTTAACAAATATTCCAACATCATTTCAAATGATATTTCATTATTATTTAAATAAAAGAGAGAGAGAGAGAGAGAGATAATAAGATATAATTTTAATCCCTTACTCGAACTAACGAAGGTAGGATTAATCGGAAAATGATCGGTGCCATTTAATTTTTTGTTGTTACATACATCCAAGAAATTTTAATTAATATTCGAAAGAGAGAATATTTTTTGTTCTATTTCTACCCCCTCTTTTATTTCTTAACTTTTTTAGCATTTACATTGGAATGTTATCAACGCAACAGCAAAGATGATTTGAAAAATATCTTTTCTCATGTATAAATAAAATATTTGTTTTTAATATATAAAAAAGAAAATATGAATCTCTTGTAATTATTACTACGATTTTGTCTATCTTTCTTTCCTATTCCTTCTGTATCCTATTTTTATACAGTTTTATAAAGCTTGTAACTATAAACAACGTAGAGAATATTTATAATTAACTTATTTATTTTCGGTGAGCGCTTGAATTTCATTTAATTAACTAAATGCAATAGGAAACAAGTGTATTCGTGTATTCTTTCCCTTTTATACAGAGATATACACATAGATATATTTTTCCTTTTTCATTTATGTACTTGCATCGTTGTTTTATTTGCACACTGAGAAAATGCTCGCTCGACAATGTTTCAAACGATATTTGTAAATAAAATAAAACTATGATTAAAAACAAAACGATTACTATTTAGAAGAATGATAGTGATTACGTTTATCATATTGATTGATTTCATATTGAGTATGTACATTTTTTGATAACACGATTTATTTATTCATGACTTTTGTTTTTTCTGTTTCAGGTGAGTTGAAGAAAGTTGATGACAAAGTTAAAACTAGGAAAAAAATATATTTTCAATACTTTATCAGAGAGAGGTAATATCGAAAATTATTTTCAATATACTCCGTGGGGTTTTTATAAAGAAATAATAATAATAATATATAAAATATATAATATTAATTATATATTATATAAAACTAAATTGTGTTGTTATTGATGGTGCAAAGTTCTGTGATCGGATTCTTGTATCGTTGGTTTAATTGTTTATAAAGAATTCAAACGAAAGATAACTGAAGCAAAACCTGTCTATCGTTCGGTCTTTCGTTAATGCGCACGATTATTCGTCACATTAATAACGTGTAACACGTTTTATATATTACGGATCGATATATTATAATAATTTCACGGTTCTTTTTAAATGCAAGTGGCGTAAATGAGCTCTAACAACGAGTGAACAAAGTTTTTCGAAAAAAGATCCTTCGTCTGCTTGCTTCGAGACCCTCTCTCTCACTTGCACACATATACACACTCACATACACAGAGATTTGCTCTCGAAAAAAGAGCTTTTGCTCGGGTACCTTCAGTTTGTTTTTTTCCTTTTTTCTTTTCCTTTCCTTCCTTCCTTCCTTCCTTCCTTCCTTCCATCTCTTCTTCTTCGTCTTCTATTTCTACTTTCCTTTTTTTGGTTTTTCCTTTTTTTTTTTTTTTTTTACGTTTCTTCTTCTTTTTGTTTTTTTTCTTTCTGTACTCCTTTTTCTTTTGCATCCCTTTCGAACGTTGTGTTATTAAAGAGCTCGCGCTAGGCGAATCAATTTCGACGTAGGGGTGGAGAAAGCTAATAGGCAAAAAGTGGCGATGACGAGCGTTGGTGCGCGTTAATGAGCGACGATAATGAATTCGTCGAGGTTCGATTAGTGTTTCCTTTGAACAGCTATTACATATATATCCCCAACGACGATACATTATTTTCTCGACAATCCACTCTTTTACCTCTGATCATCATTTATTATTTATAATAATAATAATAATAATATTTATTATACGGTTTGTTACTTCTTTTGATAAAGTTAACTTGCAAGTCTACAGATAGTAAAAATAATAATTACGAAAAGAAATTATTTATCATGCATAAGGAAACACCCTCTTGCAAAATAATATCCAAAGTTTATATTGTATTCGTGTGTTAATATTCTTTTATATAATCTAATATTACGTAATAATATAATATATTATATAATATTATATATAATTATATAATATTTGGTTATATCCAGAAAGTTCGTGCCGATTTTTGATAGATGGTATATAAAGTTTCTTTTCCTAAAAAAACCTGAAAAGTTTAGCAAAAGTAAAATTTATAAGTTTACCTCTAAAGATGGAGAAAAGTTGTGAAACAAAATGGCACTTTTAATGTATATAATTTAATATAGCAAAAAATAATTAAATACATCACATTTCTTTCATCAAAATCGGCACCAACTTTCCGATCAACCTAATATATAATATATTATATATATTGCGTAATATAATACACACAAAAAATCCTATAATATTAAATGTGTAGATCTAAATATTTTGTTGAGAGTGAGGGTGGAATAAAAAAAAAAAGGGACAAATCTTTCGATCGAATGATTTTATTTATCATTTGGTGGTGCCTTGTATCTTGGCCAAACGGCAGGCCAGCTTTTCCTAGTAGAAGGTTGAAACACAAACGAAGCTACCACGGTGAACGCGAAATGTCTAAATATATTATCTTGCTAAGTATTAATAGTTCCAAGCACCAAAATGAAAGCTTAGAAAATCTAAACGAGAAAGAGAGAGAGACAGAGAGAGAGAAAATAAGTAACCAATTTGTTCATACTGTTTCTTTCTCAATCATCACATTTGTTTTTACTTTATAAGAAATAGAACGCATTCTTTTTATAATTATATTCTAATCATTTATTTAATTTATTTTATTTAGTTTTGTATAATTAATTAAACAAAGAACTCACGTGTGTGTGTGTGTGTTTTTTTTCAACTGCGAACGACAATGAATTTGAAAATGCGTTGATTACGAGGAATCTACGCCACGACGACGACGACGACGACGACTATAAAACGCATGACAATGACAATAATAATGACCAACGTTACTATTATTATTATTATTATTATTACTACTACTACGAATACGAAGAAGATGAAGACGAAGATGACTCGTGACGCTCATCGTTTATCCAATTTCCTGTTCTCATAGAAAGACATCGACCCTTGATACTAGCAAACCTAATAGTTTATTTTTAACTATCATCATTCCCATTTTATTTTCATTAATTATTATTATTATTATTATTATTATTATTATTATTATTATTATTATATTTCATTTATTTCGACAAAATATCTATGATCTATTTCACCAGAACAATCAAAATTAGCTTGCATTGCATTTTTAACCCTTTTGAGTGATGAATACTTTTTAATTCAAATATTTTGTACAAATGGAATTATTTATTAATAATAAATTATATTTAATAATTCGACTTTTTCTTTATAAATATAATTTCATTAATTAATATAAACAAACACGTATGCATCGATAGACCACTCTTGATAATTGTTACCAAACGCATATATGCGTTTATAGCACTCAAAGAGTTAAAATACGTGTATTACACGATTATACCCTGTGTTCTAAATATTTCACTTGTGTTTATTTGTATAAAAAAAAAAAAAAAATAATAAAAAAGAAAATGATTCAATCATTAAGTATCTCTCATGATTAAAGTTGTCAGTGAATATATTTCGATTTGCAACGGTGCCAACAAAACAAAAACAAAATATCTTCTCTCTTTATACTCGCCCGTGCATCTGCTCTTTTATTACGCATGCGTATGTTTGTATGTCTCTCTCTCTCTCTCTCTCTCTCTCTCTCTCTGTCTCTCTTACCATCACTACTCCCTCTCTCTCCAATTATCTTTGTATGAGTGTACCAAAGATGAGAGAAGAAAGAGAGAGAGAGAGAGAGTCACGTGTCGGGCAAAGTATTCGCGGACGGTGTATATAGATAGCAAAACTTGCAACTCGACTCGATTTTGCATCGAGGTGGAACGTTCCTTGGTAATTCTGTACCACGTATCGTTTCTCCCAAGAGAGAAGAGAGAGAGAGAGAGAGAAAATATGTGTGTGTGTGTGTACACATATTAACATGTTGAGCGCCACGTCAGTCATAAATGACTGACACATTTAACTGATTTCTTATATAAAGTAAAGTGCATGGCCTCACAGGAATCTCCCTAAGAATTCGTGTGACCCTCAACGTGTTAATGGAGTACAAGGAATATATGATTGTATGTGTGTCTATTGGAGACTGGATAATTTTGATAGTAAAAAAGGTGTAGATAATATAAATGTATTGGTGCAGCAGCAGTGCACGAATGCAACGATACTCTTTCTCTCTCTCTCTCTCTCTTTCTCTCCTGTCATCTCACGCAGTCATTGCGAGACGTGTGTGTATATATACAGAGCAATGGTTGACGTCATTGGTCGCTCAAGCCGATTAGGAGTCGGTCAGTGGTTCTCCGTTTTGTTGATACTTTGTCTACCACGCCGAAAGGTTAATGCGCAAAATCGTAGTCTAAGATAAAAACCAGATAGAGAGAGAGAGAGAGAGAGAGAGAGAGAGAGAGAGAGAGAGAGAAAAGGATACGGAGTATTTATTATTATCGTTTAAACATTTTTTTTTTCTTTTGTATTCTTCAAGAAGAAAGATCAACTTATTCTCTTTGGTAATGTTTGCAATTTTCGAGGTTTCCAAGAGGCTGCTTGCTTGATTTCTATTTTCGTTGTTCGAGAGAACGTAGTAGCGAGAATTCTGAATAAACGCGTATATATATAACGAATATGTATTGTATATGCACGTATGTATATTTAAGCACGATTAAAAAAGCATATTTATTTAATATACATATATATATATATATATATTGAACGTGGAGTCACCGACACTTACTTAAAAGTTTTCGCATGGCACCAATGTGGAACCACTGGACGTCATAGTATTAATACACATTGTAGAAAATATCCAGGCATTTTATAGAATGGCAAATTTCAAACATATTTATTTATGTAAAAAATGTATCGATCTTACGATCATCATTTTTACATTTTTTCGTAAGGGACAACCAAATTGAAGTAAAGAGTAAGATGATTTTAATCATTTAAATAAAAAAAAAAAATATAAAGAAATTCCTTTCTCGTTGATGCTGCGCGTTTCACCGAAAGTGATTTCGAAGAATTCCGTCTCGTATCTTCTCTTTTCCCCTTCTCTTGCTTTCATTCCGTGTATGCAGAGTTGTTGGTAGAATAAAAGTCGTAGTACGGATCGTTTGCAAATACAAAACTTGACGAGACTTATATTTTTTTTTTTTTTTTTTTTAAGAAGAGATAGAAAAAGAGATTAAAAAGAAATATAAAATGCAACAGGGAGGGGGGAGGGTATCGTTGCACAATTTTATGCAGTCTTTGGGTCTACGGAATTTCGAGGAAACTCTTCTACAATTGATATCATTTTTTTTTCATATTAAATTATAATACACAAAATATGTAGTAAGATTTGTTGTAAATCAAATTGACGATAATGAGAAGATAATAACACTTCGTTTAAACAAAGTTGATCAAAGTGCAACTTTAATCATTCTCGGGGCGTTTCATTTACTTCATCTTCTTCTCTTCTTTTTATTAATACTATGCTTTTTATTAACACTATATATATATATTTATATATTATTATTATTATTATTATTATTATTATATATATAATAGATTAGATTATTATTTTATTTAATATTAGATTAATATATTTATTATACTAATAACCTATTAATTATTATAGGTATATATAATAATATTATATATAACATTTAATGATAATCACATGTAATACTTAATTAAGTATCTATATATTTACTTATATAGATACCTAATTATATTTATTATATGATTATTAAATTATGTAATATTATATATTAGTTAATATATTTTTCCTAATATAATTTCCTAATGACACCAACGTGAAACCATCAGCACCTGTCCAAAAGTTCTCGCATGGCACCAACGTGGAACCATCACACACATCATAGTGTTAATACACGTTGTAGAAAATATCTGAGCATTTCATAGGCAGATTTCAAACATATATATATATATACATATACATGTATGTATAGGTATATTATTTTTTTAATTTGACTTTTTTTTTTGTGTTGGTAGAAAAGAATAGTTCGTTGTCACATTGGCATGATCTCGTACAGGCGGGCGGGAGGGCGGATGTGTTAAGCAGAGAAGAAAATTACTTTATATTGGCAACGCGTACCAATATACGGCCCCGTTCTCTCTCTCTCTCTTTCTCTCTTTTTCTCATTCTCACTCTCTCTCTCTCTCTCTCTCTCTCATTCTCTCACTGTACTAGACTTTTAGATATCCCTACTAATTTCCCCGGAGATAGGTACGCGATCGCACAAAACTTGCGCATCATATTGGCGCGAATGTGAACGCGTTATAGCGTGTCGATGAAAGAGGGTGTGAGAATGAGAGAGAGAGAGAGAGAGAGAGAAAACCTTTATTAACATTTCCTTCTTTTATTTCATCCTCTCTCTCTCTCTCTCTCTCTCTCTCTCTCTTCTAATGTCAGAATTTTTCTTCTCTTGTTTTTTTTTTGGTCTACTCTATTTCTTTCTTTCTCACATAGTTGTGTCACTAGATTTGTCAATTAGAAAAGAATTTGAAAAGTTTCTAAAGTTTTGTTTTTACTGTAATAATTGCAATTAATTCTCTAGACTTATTTTTTCTTCACTCACTTTGAAAACCAATGTTACCGTTAGTCGTGTTATTTTATCGTATTTAATCAACCAATCAAAAATGTCAATTTCACACTTTAATTAATCGCCTTTTATAAATTCATTCCTGAAAGTCTGATGCATAATATTCTTCATCAAATTAACATTTATAAAATGATCCATTCTTTGAAAAAAAAAAAAGAAAAAAAAACAATTATTTCTCACTCACATGATTTCTCACAAATTGAAAATGAAAAAAAAAAAATTGTAATATAAATGAATTTTTATTTCTTGAGTAAAAAAACAATCTCTCCTTTAAAAAGAAATATTCGTTTAATTGTAAAAGAAGAGAAGAGATAATCTCATTCGAAAAAGAAACGATTAAACTCGTCGAGTCATTTCGTGCAAACATATATGAAAAAAAAAAAAAAAAATAATGAAACGTAAAAGATATCCGAGACATAGACAGAAAGAAAGAAAAAAATAAATAAAAAAAAATAAAATAAAATAAAAAAGAGAAGAGAAGAGGATTCTCAAGTTTTCGTATGTGTGTGTGAGGCAAGTATTATAAAAAAGCAGTTTTAAATGGCCGGCGGATACTACAATTAGACTCGGACACAACCTACGCCAATCTTAAAATTCGTGAAGGTGACACGAGAATGGAGGAGAATGATGACGATTCGTACACCAGACACACACACACATACACACACATACACACATGGACTTTCTTCGAGACTAATAAAAATAAAAAGTATTCTGTCTTATCTTCTTCTTTTTCTATCTCATTTATTAGCAATGTATACTGTGAGAAACTTGATGCACCCAGACAACATTCATTTTCTCTCTTTTTTCTGTATTTGTATTTTTTTTCTTTTTCTCAAATTTCCTAATGATAATGATAAATCTATTATTTCTATAGGGACAGCTGTTTTCTGACGATCTTGAAAAATACTATCATTTTATCATTCTCTTTAGCGATATGTTTTGCAATTGCGTCTTAAACCC
The DNA here is from genome assembly GCF_049000335.1 of Polistes dominula. Lineage (NCBI taxonomy): Eukaryota > Metazoa > Arthropoda > Insecta > Hymenoptera > Vespidae > Polistes > Polistes dominula. The sequence goes on along the minus strand of NW_028300939.1, from coordinate 696,654 downwards.
CTTCTTCTTTCATATACACATATCTCTCTTTGTTTATTTATTTCTTTTTCTTTTACTTGATACGTATGATACATGCATATAGATGCATACAACTCTTTCGTTAGGTATATTACCTAGATTATACGTTCCTATAATATATTTTATATTATATTATGTATATAATTTAAAGTTAGCTTATATGTTATATATAATAGTAACTAAGTTAACAAGTAACTAGTAAATAATGCTACTATAATAGTAGTAATAATTACTCTATAATAGTAACTAAGTTCCTATAATATAATAATAACTATACTTTCCTAAGATATATATGCTAGGCATATTACTTAAAGACATAATACGTTCTAACGAAGGATATTATTAGAAGATGTTAATAATAAAATAATTATTAGAAAAGTATGAATTCTATAATTTAGTGGACAAATATGAAAATGACTTATACCTAGACGGAAAAGGTAGAAGAGGAAAAAGAAAAAAAGAAAAATGAAACGTCCACGTGACCAAATGTATATATTTGCATACGTAGTAAACGCGCAGCAGGTACGAATGCATGAAACGCACCAATGGAAAATTGTTTATATATATATACACATAGATAAAGCCAGACGACTCGTTGTCCGAGGTCGGTGCTCAAGGTTGTGTATGACGTCACTGGAGCTCTCTTCTTCGACCTATTGAAAGCCCTCCCCCTATCCTCCCCTATCCTCCCCCATCACAAGTTGTTGGTAGCTCTTCCACCTTCTAATCTCCTCGACACTTCGCGTTTCTATCCATCACGCACCGCGCATATCATTCGCACTGACGATTATGCGCACGCCCACGCGTGCATAGGCCACCTTTTCCTATTCCTCTCTCTCTCTCTCTCTCTCTCTCTCTTTTCTTTCTCTCTCTCTCTCTTTCATATTCACCTATTTCTAACGCTCATTTTTTCCAACTTAATCGTAGGCTTTGCCAATCCTATTGTCTGTAGTATAATAATAATTACTTTTTTTATCTATCATTTTATTCTTTTATCATCATCGTCGTCATTATATTTTCAATGATAACAAATATCATTTTTACGAGTAAATAATAATAATAATAATAATAATAATAAACATATGAGTATGTGCATGTGCATATTTCGCACGCGAGCTCGTACACACACCTTCTTATCTGTATTACATTTGCGTAAGAATGTGAACGTTTATAAAAGCAGACACTTTTCATAAGGACGTTTACACGCCAGTAATAGTAACAAACATAAACATTAGGTGAGAAAGAGAAAGAGAGAGAGATAGAGAGAAAGAGAAAGAGAAAGAGTAATCCAATTGAGAGTTGTTAAACGAATGCGTGCATAAGAGTGCATAAGAGTGCATATTTCTCTGAAGGAATCCATGCGAAACCCACGCGACAAAGTGTGCAAAAGGCGGAGAACGCAAACACATGAATAGAAAAAAAAAAAAATACCAATACAAGTATAATACCGAGTATATATATATGAGTGTGTATCATGTTCATGATGGGAAATTATGCGTGAATACTATGAGTGCAATAACGAGTTTCTTGACGAGTGAAAGGTCTACCTGCCTGCCGTGTGAAAATTTCTGCTGCAACTTTTATTTTTATTTTCATTTTAATTTTTTTTATTTTTTATTCGAATCATCAAATATTGACATCAATGTTGTCATCGATATGAATTTTCTAAAAGAAGAATTTCAATTTTTATTCTTATCAACTTAGTTCTATCTATAAAATAATCGAAAACATAGACACACAAATACACTGATTCTGATAAAAAAATATAAACACAACATTTGTATTCATTCTTTCTCTCTCTCTCTCTCTCTCTCTTTTTGTTTCTTTCTGTCTTTTTGTTACGTTCTTTCTAGGTGATTTTTGCATTCTCTAAACATCGTTCAAGGTCGTCGCGTGGTATTCTCGCAACGTAGAAACGCGAGTACCGATATATATATACAGTATATCTCCAACGTCTCTCAACTTGTCTGTCTCTCACATTTCTGTAAAAACTTGTCTTCTCTTATCTTATCTTTACTACGAGAAAGAGACAGAGAGAGAGAGAGAGAAAGAGAATTAGTGTTTTCGTTTCTTCTTTTAGCAATCGTACAAGGTCTTGATCCTACGAGATCATCATCATCATCATCATTGGTTTATTACGTACAAGAGGTCAGGAAAATCCGATTGCATTATGCGCATCGAACAGCTTATTTCAATTGACGAGTCTACGAGAAGTTCAATCAATGTATGAGTTTAATAAAAATTTAATCAATGCTGCAGTCTATGAAATGTTTAGTCAATGATCGAATGTATGAAAAAATATTTTTTCAATTTATGAGAATGAATGAGCTACGAGGAGATTAGTCAATGCACAAGTGACTATGAAAAGTTTAGTCAATGCTCATTGATCATTGACGAATTTCTGATCATTGACTAATTTCTTCGTAGACTCATTGAATTATTTTCGATTATTTTTAAACTCTGAAATATATGAATTTCTTGAATGAAATTATTTATAATAAATTTATTAATTAAAATATGTTGAAATGATTAACCAATTTAGTGAAATTTACGATTGGTTAGGAATAGTTACGAAACAACCTCTTGATTACTTTCAACAAATATATGCATACATATATACACATAAACTGTTTCTACATATGTGCATTTCATTCAACTTACATGAATTAAGAATTGTAGCTAATATATTTATGTTAAAATGTGACATTTACGAAACGAGAAAGCTCGTACGACAAATATAAAAAAAATAAAAAATTATAATAAATTCTTAAGATATCAAAAATAAATAATTTCATTTAAATAGTAGTAGTAGTAGTAATCACACAATCTTGCAGTTATAACGAAAAGAAAATGTGTGTCACAAAAAAAATGAAAGGATTAATTAGAATATTTTATATTTTTCTACTTCTTTTATTTTCTCTCTCTCTCTCTTTCTCTCAAAAAAAAAAAAAAATAAAAAAAACACAGAGTAAAATTCGCGTTTAGAGTATGTAATCATTTTAACTATTTACAATGTCGATTAATGCAACTTTATTTATATGTACATATTATATGCGTAAAAGTACATATATTTATATTTATATATATGAACGTATAAGTGTGTCTGTGTGTGTGTGTGTGTGTGTCATTAAACGTTCGTTGGACGTACCCGTATTAATACGAGAGAGAAAGAGAGAAAAGTATAAAAGCGTTGAAATTCTGGCGAGCCCGCATAAACGAAACGATTTGTGAATATACACATTCATATACGTTTTCCCATCCCCACGATCGCAAAAAGAGCTATTTCGATGGAGAGCTGTGTTAACTAATGACCTTTATTATATTTCTCGATTCAACGGAGTCATAAATCGCGACTAACGATGACCGATGTCGTAATTGGAATGATAGAGGTGTACAGAACCCAGAAATCAAAATAATTCCATCGAGAGAATGGAATTTTATTATGTGATTAATCGGTCATGAAGAAAATTTAGAAAAAAATTAGCCTAATTTATTATATCTATCTATCCCCCATTTATAATCGATCGATCGATCGATCCATATTCTTTTAAAACATGAACGACCCAAACAAAAATAATTCAATGTATTTTAAAAACATTTTTCTTTAAATATATTTTCGATAAATGATACAGCAAATTGTATTAGGGTTGGTTGTGCATCAGGATTAAATATTCACAAAAGGTTCATATTCATATTTTATTACTGGATACTGAACAATTTTTCTATATTAATCCTTTTAATTATCGATCATCACTCGCATTACATTTCGATTAATAAATTATTATAAATATTTATCGTGTTTATTTCAAATAACTTTGACTTAATCCTTTGAGTACGACTGAATACTTTTAACTAAAATGTTTCGTACGAACGAAATAATTTGATTAATAATAAATTATATTTAATAATTCAAGTTTTTCTTTATAAATATAATTCATTATATATAAAACTAATGATTTATTTATAATTATTAGCAACGCTAGTTATTTTTATAAAACGCATATATGCATGCATAGCACTCTAAGGGTTAATCAAAATCAAAATAAATATCAGTCATAAATTGAAATATTTCTCTCTCCTTCTTTTTTTTTTTTTGCAAGAAAAATTAAATAAAGTAAAAAAATAAATGAGAAACACTGTTACTGTATAACTAGTCACATCGCTGTCTCCTTTCACTCGAACATTTTACTTTTATTTAAATGCAGGTAGACGACAACATTTACCGTGTGAACCTTAAAACGTGTTATATCCACCAATACTACAACGAAATGAATGAAACATTCGTAAGAATGATTTCTCAATCATCGATCATCGAAAGAGGAATGCAACCCTAAAGCAAGAACCTATTTAGGGTTAACCTAAACTTTCATCCCTAGGTAGGCAGGCACACGTGCTACGTTTCCACCCACACGATTATTACCAGAAGATTCACATCATCGTCATATTATTCTTATTGTTATGTTAGGTTTAGGATTCGTTCATCACATCTGCTTCGTAACAGAGTCTAGCGTAATATTTCGCAAAAGTGGAAACCCTTTATTATAAATAGTTAGAAAGAAATAAAGAAAGCTAGAGAAAAGTATGAATCAAATGGGTTGTCCATTTTTGCTTGAAAATTTCAGCTGTCCTACGAATTCAACCAACCCTTTTTGGGACAATAGGGAAATCAACAGCTGTCCTGTCTATCGTTTATATGGAAAAACTTCAACGCCAGAAAAAGGGTTCTACATTTACAGACGTATATATATATATACATATGTATATATGATGCAGAAATGTTGTGTTAGAGTTGGACAGATGTCAGATCAGATCGATGTAGCATCGATTAGAATTAACATTGATTTTTTTTTCGCGATTGAGAACCTTTCGTTGGGTCCCACGAGCCAATTCGAAACCTTTCTCTCTGTCCTCTGTGTCTCTCTTTCTCTCTCTCTCTCTCTCTTTCTCTTTCTTTTGATTCTGAAATTCCATCGAGAATACCTTCTCGTGAAGGAAGGACAATTGTTCAAGAACCTACTGGCCGATGAATGAATGAGCCGGATTTTTACATAAAGGCTGTGTAGAACCTTCCCCACTCTTCTTCTACTTCTTCTCTTTTTCTTCTTCCTCTTTGGTTAGGAATTCCTTTTTCTCACAGTGAGAGAGAGAGAGAGAAAGAGAGAGAGAGTGCTCCCACAAGTTTGAAATGAATTCTTTTAGGATTTCTCTCACCGTTCTGTTCACTCTTCTTCATTCATATTAGTATGAAACATAATTTTATTTTTTATTCATTATTTATATATTGTTTATTAAATTAATCTAAAATTGTAGCACACATTAGGAAATATCTCATTAGTTGACAGTCAATGAATTAAACAATTATTTAGATAAATATTATAATAAATAATTAAACATTATCTATTTGTGAACATCCGCGTGCAAATGATATTTGTATTCTAACAATAATGTTTCTAGCATCGGAGGTCTTAGGAAAGATGAAGAAAAATGAATGAACGACGAGACGTGCGGACGGATGCGCGATACACGTGGAAAGAAAATTAACTCTTTAAAGAAAAAGAAAAAAAAAAACAAACAAACTAACGCATAGAACATTAATGTCTCTATGAATGCATACATGTATATCTATATATATATTGAGAAGAGAATTACAATGAGGATATACCAAAACAAAGTCTCAGAAGTGAAATATTTGTTATTTAATTCTTGTTCGCGAGCTTGCATTAAGTTTGCCGGTTGTTCATATTCGCACGGTTTGTTAGTACATTTCGTGTCAAAATCGAATCGACAAATCTCGAACGATGGTTATCGCGAGTAAACTCGTCGCTATTCCATCGCGTGCACAAAACGATAAATAAAAATTTATCTATGTATGTATTTTATATGTGTTCCTATATCTATCTATCTACATACGTACATACACACATATTACCTTTCTACATATTATATACATCGGTGAGAGAATTTTGGGACGATGGAAATTTGATCTGCGTATAAAAATCGATTTACTTTCCTAAAAATAGAATAAAGTACGAAGGGGAAAGGGCTTATAGAAAAGTAAAATAGCACAAAGCACATTTTGTCAATAATCTTCTTAATATATATATAAATTATATCCCTATAATTTATTATAAATTGTAACTGTAAAAATTCGCAGAAAATGAAAGATAATCGAAATTGACGATCTTTGAGATGATCTTGGAAAGATCTAAAACGCATTTATGTCTACATCGATGACACCCACACATATACACATATATACATACATACACATTAGGTTTATCTGGATTGCTACTGTGGCCAACTACGTTTTGTCCCACGGAAAGCTTCACGAATAATGATATAGTTGGTGATCGACCCCTTTTTTACTAGTAAATAATGCAGTACTTTTGAACTAACTGACAGGTATATATTTTTTCTATCCATTATCTGTTAGATATAATGATTAATATACCAAAGTGCACCTATCTCACGAGTAAACGGACTATTTTCTATATTATTGAATACAATTTTTCTTGTTCCCTTTCATTTACCTGTTCATTTTTCTTAGGTAAATTCCTGTCAGGCCACAGACATTACTTTGTATTGAAAATAGTTGAACGTGTCAGTCATCTATGACGGACGCGGCGCTCAACGTGTTAATTGATCGAAATTTTTCTAATACTTTTTATTTATACTTTCTTACTGATTGAAAAAATCTTAACAAAAATAAATTCACGAGAAATATCAATTAAAATCAACTGACCAATATAATAAACAATAATTGACGAGATTATTTGCTCGAGTGAGATGAATTTCTTTAACTTTTAAAATAATAATCTCACAACGAGTAGATTATTTCTTCAATAAAAAGAAGAAGAAGAAGAAGAAGAAAAAAGAAGGAGAGATTATTCTCGTCTAAAGAAATAAAATGGAGTCTCCAGGTACCGGAATATTGTATACGCTTGAACTAAGTTAAGTCGATTAAGAATTCGCCAATGGAGCTTAAAGAAACACGATTACGGTTTTAAGAATGCTTCGTTATGCTCGCATATATCCATTGACCGTACCAATGGAGTATGATTTAACCAGACTAACTTAACTATACTATACTAAGTCGATAGATATATCCTCCTTCTTCTCCATCGTTGAAAACGAAGCTTGTTCTTCCGAAAGAATCGGCTAACAATTAATATACCCTTGAGAACACTTCTCGTACCCTTTCTACATTTTTTCTTCTTCTCTTCTCATCTCTTCTCTTTGTATTTTTCCTTCTATCAAAAAAAAAAAAAAAAATTCATTCCTTTACTCTTGCATGTAAATATTTATTATAAAAATAAAGAAAATGAAAAGAAAGACAAGAAAAATCTAATGAGAATTGTCATTTTAACACTATGGCACCACGTTGGTATCATGCGAAAACTTTTGGGTAAGTGCCGGTGGATCCAACGTTGGTATAATAATATAAATAATATAATTAATATATAATCATATAAATAACGGCGCAATACATGAAAAAATCTCACACATATAGTGTTAATAAACAACTGCAGTTGTATTATTAAAAATCCTCGTATGGGGGGTGGGTTTTGCAATTCAGTTGAATAACTCGAGCCCGTTTATTACTTTAAGAATCAATTTCTACACTTTTCTGCATTTTTCTTCTTTTCCCTTATCTCTCTCTCTCTCTCTCTCTCTCTCTCTCTCTCTCTCTCTCGTTATACATAACGGAGTATAATAAAAGGTCGGAAACATTTTAATTGGTAAAATCCAACTGTGAAGAAAAAGTTACGAGCTACTAATTTCCGTTCTCGACTTATCCTTTCTTAAACCATTTCTTTTTTTCCCTCCCCCTTCTCTCTCACTCTCTCGTAGGAGAAAAGAGAGAGAGAGAGAGAGAGGGATAAGATGCAATGGAGAAAAATGAAAGAAAGAAAGAAAAGAAAAAAAAACAGAACAAAGTTGAATAGAATGAAGATGAACGGAGTGTATAAGAAGGGATTGTGAGGGTGTGTTGGGGTGGAGGTGATGAAAGTGACGGTGAAAGTTTCAGGTATCCAGGGAAGATTGTGAAAGTAGACGAACGAAGGAAAATGTTCAAATAGTTAAAAAAAAAAAAAAAAAAAAGACAAGAAAATAAATCAACATTTGTACGGGGGGAAAACGTCAAACATATTTCTCATTGCAGTTGAACGTGCGAATTCAAAAAGAAAATAATAAAAAAGAAAAAAAAATAAGAGATAAAAAAAAAGGGAGTCTTTTTCCAGGAGTCAGGTTGGAAAACGATTCTCAGTGGAAAGGTTGGGAACTGTAAAAAGACGAAGCAGCACAACTACTCTTCCCCTCAGATCAACCACCCACCCACCCTCTTGCACTTTCTTCATGTTGAAGAAGGATGTTTCGAGAGAAGATGCTAATTTGCTCGGCATTACGCGAGGTTTACGACTCCTTTTTACCCCCACTCACCCTTTTTCTCATCTATATCGCATCCCTTTATCGTTCGACCTTTCCCACAGACTGTTACTTTGAAACCAACCATCACCACACAACTATCACCATAGCTCTACTATCACCTTCTTCTTTTATCACAAAGACGACCTATCTTTTCTCTTACACCTGCTTTTTCCACTTGCCAACTCCAAAGGAAGACTTTTCTTTCTTTCCCTCCCTCCCTCCCACCTTCTTTTCGCATCCCTCTTTCATTTTCCGTTTTTTTTTTTTTATCATCTTCTTCCACCTTTCTCCTAGGGAAGCTTTTCGACGTCAAACCGCGAAAAGACTTCATTCGCGAGTAAAGAAAAATGAAGGAAGGAGTCTCAAAGTTCTCTTGCAACTTGCAGTAATTTTTTTTTGCTTGCTTGCTTGCTTGCTTTCTCTCCCCCCCCCTCCCTCCCTCCCTCTGCCCCTCTTCCATCTATCGTGAATAAAATTTTCTCTTCTCTCTTCGTGCACACACACACACACACACACACACAAAACTATTTTTGTTATTGTTGTGTTGTCAAAGAAGTGGATTTAATTAAATAATTAATCTCTAAGTTCCTAAGATTTGTTTTTTTGTGAGCCAACCTTTATCGTTGATCTCTGTAGAAATCAATTGGAAGAATAATCGATAAAGTATGGTTGCTATGACGATAACAAATCGTATATTATAAGCGTCTATAAGCGTCCATCGTGTTGCTACCGTGTGCATCAATTTAACGAGGGAAAACGACGAGTAGAAGAAAGATTGTAGTTTCTACTCTGCTTTTACGTAAGTTTTCCTTTTCTTACGTTTATACATCAGAATCGTGTTCTTTAAAAAAAAAAATAAAATAAAATAAAAAGATAAAAAGATATTATAAAGTATCTTCCTTTTTTTTTTTTATTTAATTTATAAAATATACTCGTCCTTTTTATAGACACTTATTCGTATTATATATATATATATATATTTAATTTATCTTCTTCTTATTTTTTTTATGAACCTAATTACATACCTTAATTTTATGAACTTTTAATAACTTTTCTAAATTATATAAGAAATATATAACTATATATATATATATTTCAGATATTTTTAACGAGGTAATATTTTACTTGTTTTATTATTTATTAAATAATAAAAAAAAAAAAAAGGAAAATTGAAAGAACCATAATACAAGTTTCCATTTGACAAAGAGCGAATGCATTATGGATACCCTGTTGAGATATAACACGGATGTTTCAGTGATGCTGCCTAGCAACTGGTGTTCTACAAGACCTTTTTTCCCTTCGTTGCAATTCCTATTTTCTTCTTCTTCTTCTTCTTCTTCCTCTTCTTCTCTTGCACTTTCTTACTTATAGTCGAGAAAATAATAGAAAAAAAAAAAAAAAACAACAAGTTGTAGAAAATCTCTACGATGATCGTTGTTAGATTTTTTTTTGTTCTTCTATCTTTTTTTTATTTGAATCATTTTAAATATCAAACAAGTTTCGCATTTTTCTTATTGTCACAAGCTTTCAATTGCAATGAAATATTTCTATTCTTTCAGTCTGTAAATCTAGTGTTAATTCATTCAAAAATAGTTTTTGTATTTTTATGTACAAGTTTACATTTTGTAAGTCCGACAATTTGAATTGAAAAATTTGTGAGACATATATGAGTATAAAAAAAAAAAATATATATATATATATATATCATACTCTATTACAGGATACATAGTCGATTATTTTAATCGACTAGTTTTAAGCTGATCGTAAATGCGATATACTACGATAGGAAGAGGACGTGGTATTTGACGTGTTTTTGTATATGGTATTGCGATTACGCGTTACCATATCGGAAATCAACGGTGAATTTCGATGCGGAACGAACGGGAGGACAAATTTTTCCTTATAATAACGCAACCAACATAAAATGTTATTTTCTTTCGAGAACGTAATCTCATATATATATATATATATACGTGTATGTATGTATATTTTCTTCTCTTTAAATGTACCTAAAATGCATATGTATTTATTATAAATATAAAATATATATTCTACTTAAATAGAGAGTAAGATATTTCAAAGCAAAGTAACTCGAATAAAACAAAACAAAAACATTTTTCTACTATTGGTCTACCAGCAATGTTCTGTCCATTTTTAAAATAAAACAAAAGTGCAATTTGCCCCAATTTGGGCACGATGAGATTAAAAGTGTCCCACCTTTTTTGATACACCGTGGGACGTTTTGACACCCCCCTCCGCCACGGTGGGACAAAGAGTTAAATGACTAATATTTATCAATTATCATTATTTATAATTTCTTATCATAGTGTATAATGACAATTTGTATATTGCATTTTTTAAAAATCTTTTATCCCTAAAGACTAAAAATTGAACCAGTGTTTATCAGAATGAACAGAACTTTCCGATAGACCTAATATCTTTTTCTTTCTTTTGTAATTCCTATAGAAAATTGATATACGCAAAGAGTAGTATCGTTTATTAATAAAGAAGAGGGTGAGGGGGGTTATATTCGAACAAAATTCCGGAACTATATTCGTAGACAAATTGAGAACGAAAATGGTAGGAAATTGAATAGGCCGTTTTAACGACGATACAATTTATTTCGAGTAGGTAGAAGTCAAACGAGGTAAATGGGCATCATGGTAGTAGTAGTAGTAGTAGTAGTAGTAGATATTACATACGTGGTATCACATTTTGAAGTCGATGATAACAGTAATAATCGATCCCGAACGTGTTTCCCCATCATCGTGCATAGCTTTTATGTGTTTTGTTAATTGACTGTGCGTGGTGGATTCGTAAATCGTTTGCCGATATTTATTTCATCGATTGAGAGACTAATAAAAACAAAAAGAGAAGAGAAAGTAACAGAAAGATTAAGAGAGAGAGAGAGAGAGAGAGAGAGAGAGAAAGAGAGAGAAAGAGATATATATCGTTTAATTTATTTATTTATTCATTCATTTATTCATAATGCCTAGAATTGACTTTAATTTTCAAATCGATGAACAATCAATCCGATGGGGATACAAAAGTTATGGGGTTACAAGAGAAATAGGAATTATTTGAGGATAGGAAAATATCTAAAGAATATATATAGTCTTGAAGAGATTCGTCTCGAAATCAGAAAGAAGGGAAAATACTCGAGGGAAAGGTAAAAAGGTAAAAAAGGTAAAAAGGGTAAAGGATGATATCGCACTTGTTGCTCTCGTTCCGGTTAATATCAGGTCTGCGATGTTCTACACCGAGTGTCTGTTGCAACTTACTTTGCAAAGAGAGATCATTTTGTTGTTGTTGTTGTTGTTGTTGTTGTTGTCTACATTTTACTTTTATTTTTTTAATCTATGATATGATCATCGTATATTGTAAATTAATTTCAAATTGTAAATGTGATAGATACAATAATATATAAATATTAACAATATTAATAAAAAGCATAAACTAGGAAAATTGCATGGATTTTATTTAAATGTTTGTAATGTGTGTATCGAAGTTACACTCGAAGTTACATCGAAAAGTTAATAATGATTTGTTCGATCGTTCGGAAGGAAAGAGAGGGAGGGAGGAAGGAAGGGAGGTTGGTTGAAGCGTTAGGAGGGGTGGGTTAAGTTGAAAGGGGTGGTGTGCTTGGTATCGAGGAACTAATGAATTTCATTTGATTCGTTGCAAATGCAGAATGGATATGTAATTAGTACGAGCACACAAGTAGAGTGTAGGAAATTTAATCGTGTTTAATTACTGTAGACTGTACTCTCATCTTCCGGAATATGCTACTGATAATCGACTAAAACGAATATCGAATCGGTCAACTTTGTCTTTACGAATTCACATATTTACTACTACTACACGTATACACACACACACCAGGTATACACACGGATTTTATACTTGTGTCTCTTTCTATTATATACAGTGTCTCCAATCTTGTTGATATCGGCAGATAGTTTATTCAATTAATCGTGACGCAGCTGTTACATTAGTCACAAATCCTCGGATATCTATGAGAATGAATTCCTGTATTAGGTGAAACGAAAGAGAGGACGGGGGTGGGGGTTGCATCAGGGTTGTGTCAAGTCATTTCTTCTGAATTCAATCGGATATGCAAAAGCTACTTCAAAAGAAACATTCTTTATTATTATTATTATTATTTTTATCTTTAACTAAAGTTTTCTCCCCACGTTTCTCTTTCCCATGTATATATTTCTAAATTGCAAAATGTCACGCAAACGTGAAAGCTCACGTTTTTTCTATGTACTATTATCTACATATTTGAAAATATATAAAACTACAATACGTGTAAGTTGTTTCTAGAATGTACGTAAATAAATGCAAGGGGGACGGGGGTGCGTTTTATCTGGATAATCGATCAAAATTCAACTATTTTCTACGCAATGGTTTGCACCTGATAATCAATGCTATGTGTTAAAAAGGACATAGAGATATGGAATATATAAAAGTAAATACTTAATCTATATGTTTTCATACTAATCGCGTTTTATAACGCGATAGAACAATTAACCCTTTTGGACGTATTACACCCATGTCGGAATTCATTTACACATATATATTTTATATAATATTATATATACACAATATAATAAAACAACGTAAACGTATGTTAAGTAAATTGTTCATAATTCGGTTTTTATTTCTCTTCTCGTGTCTTTAATCTCATTTCTTTTTTTTTTTGGTCAATTGTAAAAACTACTTTTCTTATACCTAGGATTATTATTTTCAAGACGATAATCAAACAAAGTCGAACCCAAGACGTTAGTAGCAAAAGCACCCCCCCTGACGCTAATGGTTGTAAAGTTTGAATAACGAGCATGTTATGAACGAATTGTTGGTCGACGAGAGAAAGAAAGAGAGATGAAATTTTCTTCTTCATTTTTGATCTTTTTCCTTCCTACTCTTCTCTTCTCTTTCTCTTCTCTTTTCCTTTTTGTTTTTCCATCCTCTCTTTTACCTAAACCCACCTTCTTCTTTCCCTACGTTCTTTTTACTTCCATTACTCTTTTCACAATTTTCTTAATCATCGTCCGCGGGAAAAAGGCTGTGATGGGAATTGGCGCAAGAAGAAGAAGAAGAAGAAGAAGAAGAGAAGAAGTTCGTTGTTAGCGCTAATTTCTCAACGGTCAAAAGCCAATTAATCAGGAGCCGGTTCATTGAATTATTTCGCACCCCGTCGTCTTTAGCAACGTCTCTCGCACCCCCTTATTCTTACCAAGGGTCGACAGAGAGAGAGAGAGAGAGAGGAATTTCCCATTCCTCGTGTATCCAAGTTTCATTCAAGGATAATTTTTCAATATTTCCTATCTACTTTCATCTCTCTCTCTCTCTCTCTCTTTTTCACGATTACAATATGGTTCAATAACTTTTCATACATGTAAAAAAATGTATAAGACAAACTATTACAACCAACGTCATATATTAAATCCAAACGCTTGATGAACGCATCCGATCACTTTGGATGATGTCACCGAATACATCAGAGATTTTCGTGTAATCCGATCTACATTGTTCCTTTCTTCTTTTTTTTTTTTTTTCACCGTATTAAAGACGATAGATAGAAAAGATAAGCTCTCACTTTTTACATCTATATATTATCTGATTCATAATGTATTATCAAAAGCTGATGATTAATGAAAAGACAAAGAGAAGAAACGAGGACACAATTTGCTCGTGATTTAACACGTTGAGAGCCACATCAGTCATCGGTGACTGACACTCAACTATTTTTATAATACAGGCCCACTGGAAAGGTTTAGGTTTAATTTCAAAGTGAAAATTGTCTTCAGTTTTACAAAAGAAAAACAAAATTACTTTCCAAACAACCCAATACCATTCGTCATCGTATTTATTTGTTCATTTTAATTATATTTTATTACTTATTTAGTTCTTTTATATTTATTTATTTTTTACTAGAAGAGAAGAAAAAGAAGTTATGGTAATTTAGCACCCAGGTAAACCACGTTGGTCAACCGAGAACTCTCGTTTCATGTAATTCAACAGGTGGGTGGGTACGAGGCAAAGTTAGGTCTAATATTACTTCGGTCGGCCCAACCCCATTCAACTACGCTCGTTTAGTCCTTCCTTCGCCATCCTCCCTTTCCTCCCTTTTCTCCCTTTCCTCTCTCTCTCTCTCTCTCTCTCTCTTTCAACCCGTTCCTTGTTCACCTATACGTTAACGTTCATACGATCCTCCTTCGAACTTCGTACGTGTATCTTCCTTCTCACATTTCTTTCAACTAACTCAACAATTTTTTTTCCACAATTCGACATGTCACATGTTACAAAATTATTCAATGATTATTTTATACTATTACTTAATTAATTATCAACCTTATGAAATTTTATTTAAACAATATAAAATTTCAAAATAAAACGCCACCGTTCGCATTTTATTTAATATGTCAAGTGGTTAATTACTAATCGTATCGTTTGTAACTTTTACTACCCAACTCGTTTAAAACAAAGTAAGTTTAAGGATTGTTACAATAAAGAAAAAAAAAATAAAATAGAAGGGTGAGACTTTTTCTATCGTCGATTATCATCGCCATCGAACGAAAGATCCGAAGTAGTAGCTCGCGTGAAAAAGGGTTGATAGCTCGAAGGGTAATTCGCGAAAAGTAATAAAGCTTTATCGTTACATTTCCCATACCTATACTTTACTTACAGTAGTAGTCTCTTTTTCTATCCAAGTATTCGTGACGTATACACAACACGTGTGTGCGTGTGTATTTACTTCTCCGATTGGTTTCTTTCACGTTAACGTTACGAAACTTTATCGATTTCATTTTTATTCTTAGTAATATATCCCCAAACCATTTTATCATTACTATAAACAATCGTTCTATTCAAAGTTAAGTAGTTTCATTCGAAAACTACTTCTACACATAATCTCTCACGATCGTCAAAAATAATCATTTACTCTTACATTAGATCAATTACAAATTTTCCTACGATTTATCATGATAAGAACAATAAGATAATCTTTCGTTAAAAAATCAATTTGATCGATAGAACCAAATTTGTATCTTCACTGACAATGAGTTGTTTCCGAACAACTAACATTACTACTTCATTTGGAAAAATGGCTTTGACGTAATTTAGAAGTGCAGAGAGAGAGAGAGAGAGAGAGAGAGAGGAAGAAAGATGAAGGAGTTAGGATCGGGGGGTGGAATGGGGAAGGGGGAGGAGAAAGTATATGAGGAGAAAGTATATGTGGAGAATGAGATAGAAAGAACATCGTACAGTAGAAACTGATAAGGATTCTCGATGAGCAAACTTGCACAGTAGCGTTCTCTCGTTCGATTGCGTAACGCGAAGGGAACGAGGAAATAGGAAACGGATAGAAAGAGAGAAACAAAAAGATACGATAAAAAGTACGAAAGAAGAAGATAGATAAACTTAGAAAAGAATCAGAGAGAGTGAGAGAGAGAGAGAGAGAGAGAGAGAGGATAGTCTCTGATCTCTTTCATTCTTTGTGTAAAAACTCGGTAGAGGAAAAGAAATTGC
Organism: Polistes dominula; assembly: GCF_049000335.1. Taxonomy (NCBI): domain Eukaryota; kingdom Metazoa; phylum Arthropoda; class Insecta; order Hymenoptera; family Vespidae; genus Polistes; species Polistes dominula. Next base: position 680,673 of record NW_028300939.1, on the reverse strand, counting down.
TCGAACGAAGGTTTCAAACTAGGGAAGAGAAACGAAGGGGAAACTAAAGGAGAATATCTGCTTGTATGCGTGTATGTGTGTACGAGAAAGAGAGAGAGAGAACAAGGGGGAACCCTAATTGAGATCAATTGCGATTCAGCCAGGGTCAACTCGCATCATTCCGGCCGATACCGATTCTCTTTCTATTTCATTTCACTAGGAATGGGAGCATCTATTCGCGAGTGTCCGTGAGCCAAAATGTGCGTAGGTTGGTTTGGTTGGTTGGTTGGTTCGTTGGTTGGTTGGTTGGTTGGTTGGTTGGTTAGTTGGTTGGTGCATAGTAAGTAGGAAAAATTGATCGCCAATTGCCGACCGTGAATTTATTCGTCCAACAGAGAGAGAAAGAGAGAGAAAGATCAATTGATTAAAGATACCGAAACCTCAACTAATAAATGAAGTATTTCTTAATGAATTTATCGAATATTATCATTTCGTTCGTATTTCGTTTCCGCTTTTGCTTGTTTAACATGTTCCATGCCACGTGTACCACCAGTGGTACACATTAAACTTGTTCTTCAGGCCACATGTACCACTGGTGGTACACAAGTTTATTTAATACACTGAAAATATATGTTTATAACAAATTAAAAATATTCCTAATTCAAATATTAGTGCATTATTACAAAATGCAGTATAGAACAAAGCACATAAGTTTGTTTAATTGTTATATATACATATATATTTATAATAATTAATAATTAAGGGCTTGGCAGGGAAAGTGTTAAACGTTTAGATTTGATGTTCTAACTTAAAGTAAAAAATTTGTCTAGCGTACTTGAAACGTAATATTATTATTGGGATACAAGTTCGTTGCCAATTATGGAATCTGTAATTTTCTTCAAGCCATCTCTAGGAGAAAACTTAATTAATGCCTGACCTAAATCGTTTTGTCTCGGGGATAAAGCTTTGACTCTTCTCTCTCGACAATTGAAAATTCACTAATTAAACGATCGTTCTCACTAGTCGCGTACGTTTTCATCGGGACCGATCGTTATAAATAGATGATGATGATACTATTTGAGAATAGTATCTTTTTCCTTTTTTTTTTTTTCTCTCCTTTCGGCACAAATTATCGAACGAATCGTAGATATTTTTATCGGGCGCGTTTAATCAAGTAAAAAGCACTAACTAAGATTCGAGTAAAAAAAATTTATAAGAAATATGATAATTGGTATAAGAAAAGAAAGAAAGAGAGAGAGAGACATAGAAAGTGATCTATACGTCAGAAATGTTGGATTATATTGTAAAAAAATTAAGAATACAAAAAAATTCTAATATTTTTCTTTCATCCTACCTGTAGCTTTAAAGATATATTCAATTGTCTCTAGAGTTATTCATGTATCCTATACTGTATAATAATAATACAATTTAATTTTATACTATATATTAATATAATATAATATAATATATATATATATATTAAAAATATAATTATCGATAATTTAATTAATATCTGACAATTAATTCAACGCAACTTTGTCTTACCCATATATATAGGGTACCACCATGATTTGTTCATGCATATTCAAAAAATCTCTTAACAATCTTTTAATAGCAATTATACCTTGTTAAAAAGAACTAACGAGTAATAAAAAGAAAAGAAGATATAGAAATGGATAAAGGAGGAGGAGGAGGAGCAGGAGGGGGAGGCTTTGGTTTCGAATTTGGAATTCAAATGCGGCCAACAGGGTCGTCTTTCGTCCCGACACCTCCGGTTGGCCGGGTTTCGATCTCTTATCCTCTTTTCAACCTCTTCTTCTTCTTCTATCTTATTTCCTTCATCTCTAGCACTCTCTTCGATTTTTCTCTATTCTTCCTTCTGCATGCGTTTCTATCCCTATACCTAAAACTTACAACCTTATTCCCCATGATACACACACACACACAAATACACGTATAAGTACACTCTTAAACAAGCCACATACATTCGTATAAAGTTATGTCAAAATGCTGCTAGATTCTAAAAGTCACATGTGTTTATCCATGTGTGTGGTTACAAATATGTGATAATATAAAGACGTGTATGTAAAACTAATACTAAAACACACGTATATACATGAATAGAAGCTACCCGTGTCGACGCCACTGCTCTGGCCTCTCTCTCTCTCTTTCTCTCTTTCTCTCTCCAGTCTCTTCTTACTCGTTCTCCACCTACCCCCAACCAACCAACGTTGCCGTCGCCGCCGCGACGCCCGGCGCCGCCAGACTTTGGGTTTCAGATTAATGGATCATTTTTCTTCCCTCGACTCGACTCGACTCGACTCGACTCGACTCGACTCGACGCTCACCTACCCCCTCTTGCAACCACCACCCTCCCCCCTCTTGCAACAACCACCTTCCTGCACCTTCCAAACTTCCATCTCCTTGCGCACTGATTTTCAATGCTCTCCTCTCCTGGCATATCCAAAGATATGCATCGTCCTTTTGCTTGCATGGAACACTGAAACATAGCCCACCAAGGTTTGGTTGGGGGGAGGGAGGGAGGGGGTTTGGTTGGGGGTTTGTGATAGAAAAGTTCTTTCTACTCTTCTCTTCGACTTTTCGCACGGTTTTAAGGATCCGAGATATGGCCCTGGTTTCTTCTTTTTCTTATTCTTTTCTGTTCTTTTGATTTTTATTCTTTGAGACTGCTCAAGTCAAAGATGATGAAATCGTTAGATATATATGTCTCAAATCTTATATTATCTCTTTTTATCTTTTAAACTAACTTACTTTTTTATCTGATTATTTTTTCAACATAAGTTCGTGACACACGTTTCAATTATTTCAATCTAATTTATTATTATTATTATTATTTTTTTTTTTTAATAGATAAGCTTTTTGATTAGTTTCCATTTTTAATTTTCACTCGTTTCAATTTTTTTTTTATTACGTTTCTGTGTTCCTATTAAAAAAAAGAAAAAAGATTCTTTGTGGAATTCTCTTTTGAATCAAATCCAGGTGATTATTTTAACAAGCCCAGTGTTTTTGGGAATAATATATACACGTATGTATTTATATATGTTTGTACTTTACACGTGTGTGCATTATTATTAATATGGGTATATTAGTAAACATTACAAAAGTTATGCAAGCTTTACAACTACGATGATATATTAAATATTCAACTTTTTCATTATTCTTTTTAATTTTATTATTATTAATATTGTTTTTTTTATTTTTTGTCCATTATAAGTTTGACAAAAGCGAGAATACCAGTCGTGACACATATTCATATATGTACTACATACATTCCTCTGTATATCTCATTAAATATAAATATACATGCTGTTATATTAAAAAAGGTGGGTTTTCTTTTTTTAAAAAGCTCATGGGGGGTACCAGTATATTAATTAAAATAATCTCGAGCATGTTGAAATTCTATAATAATTGCAATAACGTATTATTGTCCAATTGAACCTATAAAATTTCATCTACTTCAAATATGGTTAATTAAATGGAAAATAAAGTAAATTAACTGTAAAAGAAGAAGAAAAAAACGAGGAGTGGGTTCTTATTTCTTGAGTATTACCACCCCCCTACCGGTTGCATTTCATTCCTCAGGGAAATTTCGTTCGTTAAATTCTATGCCGAAGTCAATTGGTCGTCGGCTCGTAATCGACAAACAAAATCAAACAAAATGTTAGCAAAAAAAAAAAAACAAACGAAGATGAAGTATCGCATTTTCGGATACTCGAAAATCCAAGAGTGGCTTACAAATCGTCAATTTTGCATGCAAAAATTCAATGCTAATTCGATGGGGTGAGATGCATCTGGCCGAAGCCAAGGAAGATATCATTTTGAGATGAAATTTGAACAATTGTCTTGATCTCTTGTGTGTATCTGTGTGTGTGTGTGTGTGTAAAAGTCTTCTTTTATATCTGTATATATCTATCCTAATTTTCTCTCTGAATTTCTGAATTTTTTTTTCATCATACAACTCACCCCTCACCCACCCACCCATCCATCACTTTATCTCTCGATCTTTTCATTAATATGATTTCGTGCAACGTTTAATTTTCTACTTGAGTTGATATTTCATACGTTTGAAATATCATCTCGTTTTTGGTATTTAGGTGAGAGTGTACCTACTGAAGTAGTTAGTACTCACACACATACACACACACTCTCGCATTTTCTTTCATTTCAAATTATACAGTAATATTCCATTTAATACGTCAATAAATATTGCACCGTTACCAGAGCTGAACTGAGTTGAGCTGAGCTGATAAGCTATCTTTAATTACACAGCTCTCTTATTTCTCATGTCTCGATTAATCGAGGAAAACGTAAGCACTCGAGTGTGTTCTCTTTTGCGTGCTACTTGTCAACGTTTTAGTTGAAACACAACTATGCTCGAATTCACGTGACAAATCTATTACAGTGTACAAAATCAAATATTTTCATTTAAACATATATTCCTATTGATGCATTTTAACACTTTAATGGTTGCACGTGTAACGCAAAATTGAAATTAAAAAATTAATTAATATAAATTTATATATATATATATAAAGTTATAAATAAAATAACGGCCAATGTGTGTGTTTCGGTTATCACACACATATGTTGCATGAGCAACCATTAAAGTGTTAATTTAGAAATCATTGAAAAACAAGTAGAAATCTAAACATTTGAATTTCATTTCACAATTTATTCTTGCCAAGTTTCTATATACTATTATACTTAATACTGTAATACATAGTTTTTGAGCTTTTCTATGGTTGGTACAAAGTACAATTGATCCGAGTCAGCATCGATAAGTTAAACGACACTGGTCCACAGTAAACGTGTGTATCTCCATTTTCGATGGACAAGAAAGTTAAGCAACGAATTATTCCATTCGAGCAAGGTTCTTTTTCCTGGTTGCCTTGGCCAAACCCAACTCTTACTCGTTTTAGTTGAAAAAGGAAAGAAAAAAGGGCCTCGGCCTCGATAACTCCCGGCACAAATCGTCCGAACGAAAACCTCAGCGTATCCGTCTTTGGGACACCAAAAATAGCTTCTTTACCATACATTGAAATTTCCTCTCTCTCTCTCTCTCTCTCTCTCTCTCTCTTTCTCTCTCTTTGTGGAAGATTTGCACAAATCACATGTAGAAAGGAACACAACGTGCATTCTTGCCTAGGTAGTCTTACAATTATCATGCTAATATATGGAAATCAAAAACTTTACTTATTCCTTTTTTAACCTTTTTACTCTTTCTTCCATTTTTCCATCCACTGAGAGTTTCGAAATATATTTAAATAATATATATAATTAAATTTAAATATACTATATATTAATAATATATATATTCAATTTTAAATAATATTATTGTTATTATCTATTTGTTTGATGAAATATAAAAAATCAAGTCAAGGATAAATTTGTTCTCGTGGCCGGCCAGAGCCGCCTTTGTAGAAAAATTCTTATTTTATAAATTTTTTTTTTTCCATAGCTGTTTATGATTCTCAACCCTCTTATAATTAATGATCGTAAATCTTGGCACGAAATTACGTTAAGGTGAGGTACACAAATCTTAATCGGTTGGAAAGGTGTTTTCCTTCTCGTTAATTTTTGCGGGAGGATAAGGAACAAAAAAAAAACAAAGAAAAGAAAAGGTAAAGTAGTCCTCCTATATCGTTAATAACATTCCCCTTACTCTTTTCATCATTTTTTTCTTGTCTATCCTTGTCTTTCATCCCTTATTCTTGGATCATATCCATCGGATAATGACGATGATAAAGCTGTACAACAACGTGTTCTTCTTTCTTATATCTTTTAAAAGTAACAACAAAAAAACCTTTAACATCAACATTATTTATAAACGTTTTCGAGGCTGACTGCTCTTCTCATCCTTTCTTTCCTATTTTTATTAATTATTAATATTATTAACAAAACAATTTACATTCAATTCAATTAATATTGAATATAACTATCATACATTTGTTCAACATTAATAAATTTTTTTGTAAATGTTGACTCCTTAGTATTTGACAGAGTGCAACTTTTGATATTTCAATCCAACCATAAATCAAATTAATACTATGACGTCCGATGGTTTCACGTTGGTACCATGCAAAAATTATCGAATTAAATATATATTGAATAATATTTAGGCCCACGTGTTTGTCGGCGTGTTTCGTGTAATTTCGAAAAATAATCAATGCTCAATGATTGTTCTTTTTTTTTCTTTTTTTCTTTGGATATTACACATTGAAAAATTTATGTACTTATACTTTTACATGTTACATCGTAAATGATTTTAAAAAGCAAAGTATAGAATTAATGTTAGATTAAATAAACGTTGAAAATATTCTTTATCTTTTGTTCTACTATTAAATTTCTATATGTTAGTCCAATAAAGTGTTTCGAAAACCATTGGAAAAACAGGAGTATAACTTCCGTCAGTGATACCGATCGTCCAAGTAAAAGAGAGAGAGAAAGAGAGAGAGAGAGAGAAAAGCACTAGGAATTACAAATCTTTTCTACCCATCTTTTCTTTCTTTTTCATTCCTTTTTCTTTGTGAAAGATCTTCTAAGACGATTCGAAAAAAGGAAGGGAAAGAAAGAATTGTGTGTTCGAGGGAGTATAAAGAAACGGTATATTTTAATCTCGCGGAAGTTGAACAATTTTCTATGTGGAATCCTATGATAGGAAAAGTAAGTTATACCCAGGGTTGTAACAGATTTCTTCATCGAAACGTTGCTTTTTAAGTTTTCTTATCGTAAAGAAGAAGAAAAATTCTCTAAAGTTGTTTATCATGACATAATTGATGTTATAAATTAGAAAACATTTAGATACTTTGAAATAAAAAGAATTTTAACAGAGGTGTGTGTGTGTGTGTGTTAGTATTACAAAGAAGAAGAAGAAGAAGAAGAAAGAGAGAACGGTTTAGGAAAATTCGAAGACGTTGGCCCAAGGCGGCGTCGCGACGCCGCGTGGGCGTCGAGAGCATCCATCATGGGGTTCGCGTGAATTACCACACTCCTACTACCAACCGAGCTAAAGCATTTCAACAAGGGGTGGCAAGGGAAAAGCTTCCAGGGGAGGAGAAGGAAGGGGGCCTTTTGGTGGTCGTCATTCTCCGAAAGAAAGGGTGAAGGGTGAAGGGTGAAGAGTGTAGGTGTCCGAGCTGTTCGCCTTTCCACTTTTCCAGTTGTCTCGAAAACGACTAGCAACCAACCAACCAACCAACCAACCAATCCACCCACCCACCACCCACTTCCTTTCGTTTCTTCCTACCTACTTTTCCTTGGTAACGCTCGAAATATCAGAACGATGATTTCTGACCCGTTCGAGTTACGTCTTTTCTACCGTTATCGTTGTGGAAAACTTTCAAACCACCACCAAAACTCCAACATTTATGATTCGATCTTTTTCACAATGGTCTATCATAGATTTAAGAAACAAATTTTCTTTCCTATCTTTCTATAACGTGACGTATATATTCTACTAACCATTGAGAAAACTAATAGAAATTTTACTTTAAAATCATGATCCTTCTTTCATGTACGTATATCCCAGACGAAGATAAATAGATTATCAATTTTTCTAATCTCTTTCAAAAAAGAAAACTATTCACTTTATTCTCTAGTTTTGCGAAATAAAATCTGATAATTTAACTTTAAACATTTAACACTTAAAAAAAAAAATGATATATCATTCCGATCACATTTCTTTCTCATTCTCTCACGAATTAAAAATAATATCCTTTAATAAAATAAAAAATAATATCCTTTAAGATTAGAGAATTGAGGAAAAGCATATAGTATACCGTGTGACGAATAATATAGATATTCCATTGTATGATGATAGGAGAAGATCTTGGAAAAGTGTAAAATAAAATAAAATAAAATAAAATAAAATAAAATAAAAACTAGGGAGAGAAGAATCTTTGTGGAAAGGTTTGGAGATGCGATAAATTCGGCTTATATTTTTCCAAGGATGGAAAAGCATATCGGGGCATCCCATGTCTTCATAACCGGCACAAATTGCGCAAAAATACTCTTTCTCTCTCTCTCTCTCTCTTTCTCTCTATGTGTGCGACGTATAAATTGCGGACAAATCGGCGTAACTACGAGCTAGAAAGATAGAGACAGAGATAGAAGTCTCGACGGTGCCGAGACTCCCGGATCTAATTTGAGCGAAAGCCTTTTCCACTCCTCCACCTCCACCTCCTCCTCCTTCTTCGTCTTCGTCTTCTTCATATCCTACTCATCCTCTTTTTCCGTAGATCGTATACAAAAGTGACGCGAGTATCTTCGAATATATAGCCCTTTAAAGTAAATTTCCTGTAAATTTTCTATAAATCTCATCTCATCGATTCTCCCAATTGGACACCCTATATAAGAGAAAACTTTCCAAGTTTCTAACTTTTTTTCAAAGATTAAAAAAAAAAAAAGAAGCGTTTGTGAAAATGTTTAATTAAATTCCTTACATTAAATTTGAGTTTATTTTATATTTAATTATTTTGTAAATATTAATAATAAAATTAACCCTTTCTTGGACGTATTCAATTGTGGATATGGTGAAAAGGGAGTAACCCTTTTGACTGTTATCAATGTGAATGCAAAATAATGTAAAATATAATGCCAATCTACTTATTGATAATAACTAACTAAAATAAACAACGAGATAAAAATTGAATAATGTTAGGAAAAAAAAGAAAGATAAGAAAATTGTTCAAAAATGAAAAAAAAAAAAAACGAACACACGTGCGTGCCGATACACTCGTCTTCGCATTTTTGTCTAAAATAAAAAGACACCGAAAAAAAAAAAAAGGAAAAGAATATAAAAAGATAATTGAATCGGAAGAATGAACACTAACGTAACTTTTGGATAACTTTGTTAACTCAACGACAATGATCGATTAAAACGATAGGTCGATTGATCCCCATCGATCGAACGGATAACGAACAGGTGTATATATGGTATATATATATATATATATTACTCAATTATTTATTATTTGTAGGCGTGTTACGACTATGAGGGTTTACATATGTACAAACACATATATGTTTTCAAATCGATTTACGAGTATCCGATATATGAAACTGAATGATCGTAATCTGATAAATCTAATCTCGTTAAGAGTGAAACTTTCCGCCGATAAAAACTAACATTAGAAACATATAATAAGAACAGTAATAGTACACACGGGAGTTTTAGAAAATTAGGCAACGTTTATATATAATAATAGTTATGTACAAAAAAAAACCGATCGCATTGAGTCGGTTGAATGAGCAATAAGACCTTGACACCATTGATAACAAATTTTGTCTTTTCCTTGTATATTTGCATTATTTAACACGTATAATATATGTACTTCTTCGTTACATGGACAAAAAAAAAAAGAAAAACCATATGTCATCGTAAATTCGATGAATTTGATGAATTTCATTAGATTATGATAAAACCAATTGCATAATTGTGAAGAACAAAAATGTTATCTTACGCGTATGTATATTAAAAATGGGGGTGGCGTTCAACGTGTTAAAATAAACCAAAAAAAGAAAAAAATGTTAAAGAAATTGATCAGCAGAGTTGTTAACGTAAATACCTATGCGAATCGGAAATTGGGATTAACGAATTGGCTCTCGTTCACTGTTTCTCCCTTAACTCATTCTTTTTTTCTTTCTCTTTCTCTTTCTCTTTCTTTTTCCTAAACTTCCCGTCGTCTGTCCTTCTTCCGTCTCGTCCCCGTCTCGCTTCCGGTTTAGCACGACGTTTGGCTGGCAGTCCGGATTTCTGATTTGAGTGCTCCCAATCGAGTGGAATTCGTTTTATAGTAGTCTCCGATCTTCTCTCTTCAACCCCCTTCCCTCGAACCTTCAACGAATTAACCCGAGTCACCCACCTTTCCACTATCTTCTAAATAAACTCTCGATATATTTTTTTTTCTTGTTGTTGTTCATTTTCATTTCTATATTACTTTTGTTTCATTACTTTCATTCATTTTTTTTTTTGTTAAATGGTAAATACTTTTATCACGTTGATTATATGGTTGCATATTTATGCATGGGAGTATATATACCAAAGGGATGATTAAAAAAAAAAACAAGGGTGGAGACAGAAGAACGACGTTTCAAATGACCAAGAAAAAATACTAATCTTTCTTTTTTTATTTTGTTTTTTTACATATGAAATCATCATCGTGTGTGTATTCGGATAAAACACCTCGTGTGTATGTTTTAAATATTATATAATATAATAACATTTTTTGTTGTTCAAATTATTATAAAATTTGGATATTGGTCGCAAATATTCGCTGATACCGTCCACCGATAATATTATTTAAATGAGAAATTATTCTATCATATCTGTAGCGACTATTTTGCTCGTTGAAATGTGAAATTCGAATGAAACTGAGTAGGTTGGTAGGTGGTTGTTTTAAGCACGTGGGTGGGGGATGATATGCGTATAGAATTTTGTATCAGCGTGTATTCGATCCTACTTAGGTAAATGCTTTTTACGAAATTGACCTCGTCTTTCTCCGTTCGTTGTCATCGTTGTCAATGAAATTGAATTAATGTGTACCGAGATGTTCCTACGGATTAACTGGGATGGTCTTGTTTGATTGTTTCGTCGCGATACTCCTAGTTCCATTGGTTTACAGAAAAAAGAAGAGAAAAATACCCCTCCAAAGACTTATTACATTCTTTTTTATGCTTTAACACGTTCCGTGCCAGGTGTACCACCGGTGGTACACATTAAACTTGTTCTTCAGGCCACGTGTAACCACCGATGGTACACTTAACATTTGTCATATTTATTTAATGCACTTAAAATATACGTTTATAATAAATTTAATTTTATAAAAGAATATTTCATTTTAAAATATACAAAATGCAGTATAGAACAAAGCACATAAGTTTGTTTAATTGTTATATTTACAATAATTAATAATTACATGTAATAGTTGATTTTGTTCAAGCAAAATTAAATGGCCTGAATGACAAATCAGGTAAAAAGGGCTTGGCATGAAACGTGTTAAAGAACAACCTCTCATTTCTATCATATAACCCTTTATATTATATTTACAAGAATAGATATTTGTGGAAACGTGATAAAAGAAATGACTGTTTTCGTTTTATTTTTGTTGTTTTTTTGTTGTTGTATTGTTTTCTATGAACAAACCAAAATCATTCCACACGTGTTTCGAGGCAAACCGCAAAATCCGTATGATTTTAAATGCTAGTATCTTCCTTCGTAACAGAAAGAAACTCAACAACTCGTTTTCCTAGTTATGACAAAACTAAAGCCACATCCGTTAAAAATGAAAATAGACCCATCACTTTCCGTCTTCCTTCATTTTACTTTTATTTACATTCTTATTTGTTTACCTCGCGACATACAGGAAAGGTATATTTCATTTTTCCAAACTCAACAAATTGATCAAATGCTGGATTTATAAAATTTCATTTAATTTTTTTTATTCAACTAGGAGAATTCAATGGTGTTAGAAAAAGTCAAGGGATGAGTTTATTATAATCGTCTAAAAGAAAAGAAGAAAAAAAAGGTCAAGAAAAAGAAATGAGTTTCGTTGAAAGATCAATCGAATTCACAATATCACAATTCAAATCGATTTATCTCTAGGTTCGATAGGTATCTACTTATACGAGATAGTATATGTGTGTGTGTATAATGCGTATTAAAAATTGAGGCTCTCGTGCACGAGTCATCTAACGACCATCGTCCATTATTCAAAGCCATGAGCTTCTCCGTTAGCCAATGCTCTTTCGAACATCGCCAATTCTCTATGACGAGTCTACTAGTTTCTTTTTTCTTTTTTTTTTTTATTTCCTCTTAGTAGAAGGAGGGAATAAAAAGAGGGAATTACCATTTTCCTCGCGTTCTTAAACGCGATATCGATCTAATAATGTTAACTAACAATAAGTGAAAGTCAACCATGAAAGGAAAGAATTGATTAACTATTTATATGATTTTATTTTTTTTTTTTTATGTATTTATATTAAGTATTATATTTATGATTTTAATAAAATATAAATATAATTAAATTAAATATAATACTTTAGTTAGCAGTTTTACGAAATTAAATGAAAATTAAATGAAATCAACATTTTCTAACAAAGCCACATCAACGCGTGGCCACTGCCAATTTGTTTGCCAATTTGTTTGCCAATTTGTTTGCCAATTTGTTGCGAAATTACATGGATGAAGAAAATTAAAAAAAAAAAGAAAAATAATAAAATTGGAATATTTAGGTAAAGGATACGCGTTTAAAAGCTTCCTTTCTTTCTCTCTTTCTCTCTCTCTCTCTCTTCCTTTCACGCTTTATACTTGAACCAAACGATTTCGACGAGACATCAGCCTTGGTCAGCATCCTTCGGGGCAAGTACCGCTGTGTCTGAAGAGTCTAGACAAGAAAGAGAGAGAGAGAGAGAGTAGGGGAAGGAGTTCACAAAAGTCCGGACGTGGACCGAGCTTATTCGCACTTTTGTACGTACGTTGAACGTTCAACGATCTCTCGTTCCCTTATCGTCTTCTTCTTCTTCTGAACAATGGGAAGGGACAAGTATGCACCATAAATTGCGCGTTATACAGTTTGGAAACCCCGTGATAACTTGGTCCCTCTATCTATTTCTCTCTCTCCCTCTCTCCCTCGTTATCCACCCTTCGCATTCGACGGACCGTTTCCGCCAATTTTATAGGGATTTTGACGAAAGTACCCAGAGTTTATCGGCTACCACCACCACCACCACCACAACTATAACCACCACGACAATTTGTCAACGAGTTTATATATAAAAGAAATTTGACTAATTTTTGTTTCTTCAAAGATAATATTAATTATCCGTGTGTAGTTTTGATTGGATCCAACAACAAAAAATCTACAATTGAGAATATTAACACTAGGAAAATTTTTTTAATGACTTTCAAAGAAAATTCACTTGATTTGTCTCATTGTCCTAAAATTCTCTTAGAATTGAATGTAGTCGTTACCTTAAAACAGTATGTGAAAGAGAGAGAAAGATCTAGAGGGTGGGAGGGAGGTAAAAATCAGAATGGTGGCGCCAAAACCGTCTAGATTTTCTTCCTAACGTAGCGCCGATAAATGCAGGGGAAACGATGGGGTTGTAAAGTCCCGATCTCATAGTGACTCTCGCAACTGGATGACTGGAATGGCTCACTATCGTCATACTCTCTTCCATGTATATATATATATATACATTCGGAAAGTAGGAAAAGAAGTTAACTGTGATAAGAATAGAAAAAGAAAGAACTATACATATGTATAATAGAAAGGAAAAAAATGTCGGGTATGTTAAAGAAATCGAAAGAACTGAGATCGTAAAATCGTATTACTCCTGCTGATCGATAAACATTTGCGATAAATTCTTCAACTTCTTCATATTTCTTCCTGTTTTTTTTTTTTCTTTCTTTTTTTACTATTAAATCAGTGTGGTGATAACAGTGACGGTGACGGTGACGGTGACGGTGACGGTGATTCGGTCAAGTTCGCGAAACTGGTAGTGCTTAAATAAATGTTGATATCTAAATTAACGATCAGCAATTTATTTCTATCGATTGTCAAAAATATAATCTACCTTTTCATTGATATTACGTATCTACACACACGCATGCACACGTACACACGTTGTGTAGGTATGTATGTTAGAAACTAAGCATTTGGAGAGAATGGAAACGTCGTCGGTGAATTATAGAGAAAGAAAAATCGGATGAATGGATGGATGGATGGATGGATGGATGGTATGAGACACAGGCGTTTACGATGCCGAAAATGGATGTTAGAAAAGTGATTCTTAGTTATCGTTGTCGTGATTCCCTGTGAAATTTCCCTCTCTCTCCCTCTCTCTCTTTCTCTCTCTTTCTCGTACTCTTTACAGTCGCGAATTGTAGTACGTTTACTCAGGGATGTATCTATCCGTAGGAACGAGAAACGAAAGGAAATTGTTATAGTTTCTCCAGTGATACTTTCATATTAGGGCAGAAAGCTTTCGGAAATTTTTCGAGAATGGAGTACCCCCGTAGTCGTAGCCCGATTCAATTTGCCTAATGAAGAAAGCGAGGGACGAACTAGGCGAGCCGATAAAATGTTACCTCACTCTCTCTCTCTCTCTCTCTCTCTCTTACACTCTCTTTTCTACTACTACTATTTCTGTCTTCGAATCGATTCCGTTTCGTGCCTTTGACAAAGTAATTGCGTTTCTATATTCGATATATACGCATGTGCCCTTTTTCTATTTGACTATTTTTTTGATACGACTAACAGAGATAGAAAGAACAAAATTTCTAATAAAATTTATTATTGGGTTGTTCGGAAAGTAATGTCGTTTTTCTTTTGTGAAAATGAAGAACCTTGCTTCCAGGTTCAACCTAGGCCTTTTAAGTGGACTGTTTTTTTTAATTTGATAAATTTAACCTGTTATCAATCTCACGTGTTGTTATTTGTCAGTTTGCATCAACTAATGTCAAAATTGTGTCAAGAAAATACGAAATTACTTTCCAAATAATCCAATAGATCATTAAATCATTGTATTAGTTAAATGAATATTTTTTATATTGCTTTGTTTAGAATTCCATAAGACACAACTTGTCGTTGCATTGCAAATTCATGCGAGTGCAGAACGAGGGTACTGGAAAAAGTTCATGGTGGATGATCAATCATGATGCTAAACCAGGAAAATCACCTCGACGTAGGTGAGTTGTTATCATCGTTTTATCATAAATAAGTATTCGATATAAGTTAACAAGATTTTCATATATATATAAATTAAAAAATACAAAGAGCAACGTCGATGGAAACGAGCAAATTTGAGAAAAGACGTGGTCGAGTCAAGAAGAAGGTCGAAGCATTGAGAAATGGAGTTTTGCAAGCTGATGCTACACCAAGTCCAAGTAGCAGCGTCAGCGAGAGTTTGGACCTTTTCTCTGACAGTTCACTTCATCCAAGTGGATATCAACTTTCACCGGACTTACGGTAAGACACATTGGCGAAATAAAACGATAGATCGATAAATCGATACCTTGCCTCTCTTTATAACACCCTTTTTTCCTATTATAATCATTTTCTTCTTATTATTATTAGATTCTTCTAAGTTCTGTTATCCCTAATTTTACACACCTACAAAAAAGTTGTGAAATTATTTCTAAGACAGTTTCCTTTTTTCCCAAAAAGACCTCGAACATCGAGCAACGCGTCCTCTTCGGGTCGATTGAGTCCCATTCCGGCAGGAAGCCAGATTGGACGCGTCCTTGAGGAACCAGACTGGACGCCAACCTATGCATCTTCCTACAGTCCGGAACAGTTAGGTTTGTAAAGTATTTGTAAAGTATTCCTCACGCGCATCGGTACACAAACACACACATCTTACTTTTGTTCTTATACAGATACTATTTTGGCTGGTAGCCTCGCGGAAACTATGAAACTAGAATCCTTTCAAATGTATCAAACATCACCACCAAATCATCAGCAACAAGCTGGTCCACCGCCTTCTTATTTCGAGACACAGTATCAAAGGACCACCAGTGCACTTCGTAATGCTGCATCTTTTGGATTACCACCTACACCTCAGTCAAGAAACCAACAGAGTTGTCCGATACATCGTTTACAAGCTTGCGCTTGTCAAGTGGTAAATATATTTTCTTAGATTTCTTAATATTTATTTTCAATCGATAATGATCTTGCATTTAAGTCAGCTAAATATTGTTTTGTTATTTCCGTTTTTTCTCAACGTTTAGAACCTAAGTCCAGTTTCCGGAATGTCACCGTCGTATCAGCAAAGTGAACCAAGCCCAACGACACTCAGTACCAGTCAACAGCAAACTCTTCAATATATGATTCAAAATCAACAACGGCAGCAACAACAACAACGACAACAGCAGCAACAACAGCAACAACAACAACAGCAACAGCAACAACAGCAGCAGCAGCAACAACAACAGCAACAACAACAAACACAAAATGGTTCGAGTCCGCCGAACACCCCCACCCCATGTGAATCGACACCAAGTACGATGATGGGACAATTAATGGGTGCCCTTAATAATTCGACACTTCTCGACGATCTCAACATTAACATCGAAACGTTGCACGGTGGATTCGATTGCAACGTCGAAGAGGTTTGTTCATTTATTACACCTATGTTTTACACCTATGTTTTACACATACTTTATACTTTTTCTTAGTGTAACTTTGAAAGTTTGATTGGTTTAATAAGTAGATGATGAGATACATTAGAACATTTTGTATTTTGTTAAATGGTAGGTTATTAATCACGAATTGTCGATGGACGAAACGTTGGATTTCAATTTCCAACAAGGTGTAATGGGTACTGCTGCGATTCAAGTGAGCGACAGCAATATCGGACAAAATGGTCTCGTTACTCAAAACAATGGCGTAGTCACGACAACCGGAAATGCACCCGCGGGAGTTTACATGAGCACCAATGCAGCGACTCCCGCGGCACCACCTTCTTGGGTTCACTAGCAGTGGACCCCTCTGCCCTCGACACCACCTTTGTCCTTACCAATTCCATCGTCCGATGGATGGGATAATTATTGCGGGATGTCAGAGGGACAACTCGGTGAGTTACTTTTATTATTCTATTTTTTCTAATGCAAATATTTTTATCAATTACATCTAACTGGGATGATCGTACAATATTTTTTTTCATAACTTTTTTGCATTTATTGAAAGTGTCTTCTTAGGGGTTTTCCATTTACGTAAAAAATACATAATACGAGAAAAAGATTGTAAATTGGTCGCAACGAAATATCCAATCGAACGATATTATATTTTTCGACAAGCATCGGACAAACGACAATCGATATATTCGAAAGGTATGATGGAGATACCCTTTAATGCCGGTCGCGTCCATGCAGAATAATATTTGCACTCTCTTTCGAGCCATAACAATGGTCTCGCGAACGGTGTTTAATAAACCGTGTCAGAGTTATACCACCGTTTTGTATACCAGTTCGTACGTGCCGTCACATTTATATATCATACTGCCACCTGTTTTGTTCGATATCATTGTTGACTTGTGCACTACGCATTTCTCCTCGCTGAGCATGAGCTGCTCAATGCGCGGGATCGAGATCTATCCAATTATTTTCATCATTCTCTCTCTTTCTCTCTCATACGTTTTATCCTTCGAAATCGAAAGATATCGCACGTTCTTTCTATTGCATATCAACGTAAATATACCTACGTATATCTTTGTATTATCTATCTATCTATATGTCATATTGTGGTATCATAATTTACTAAATAGTTTACAATTATATTAATTCAACATTTGATGATAATTAATATCAATGACAAGCATGTGTTTAGAAACGAGAATTGGGTTTTTTTAAACTGAACAAAATTACAATCTTTTTCTTCTTTTTTTTCTAGAGAGAAAAAGATTGAGAAAGACATAGAAGAAATAATTTATATTTTAAATAGAGGATTAAAAATATATAGATATAGATAGATGATGAATACGTTAAATGAAAATTTATGAAAACGAGAAACGCGAAGGGAAGAAATGCAATGAAAATAGTCATACGTAACAACGTTTGATATCGTTACTACCTTTTTACAGAATTCGTTTCTACTGCAAGGATAGCAGTAGCAGACCTTAAACGCGACGTTTATTACATATTCGCGGAGAGAAAGAGAGAGAGAGAGAGAGAGAGAGAGAGAAAGAGAAAGAAAGAGAAAGAGAATATACCTTTTTGTCATTTGGTATCGCGCGTTGATTACGATAACAGGAATGTTACGCGGCCTTTGCCTTTTTCGAAAAAGTTCCACTGCAATTATTCTGCAAGACTTGCGAAAGGAAAAGAGAAGGAAAGATAGAGAATCCCTTTTTTTTTTACGCAATCGCTTGTAGGGAATAAAAGAAAGGTAAAGGAGAGAGTACGAATGAACGAAACAAAACGACAGTCCCTCTTCGCAAAAATGAGTTTCGTCGTAGTATGAAAACGCATGTAACGAAACCTCCGGCTAAAATAATTCGCGCTTCGTTCCTTTTAATCTTTGCCGAATATATATATACATACACACACCTACATAGAACCCACGATTCGCGTGTAATTACGGTTTTATCCTCGACATCTCGACTCGGTGGTGGTGATGGTGGTGGTGGTACGATCTACCTCGCGGCTTCCCAACGCAAATGGAAATGAAAATGGAGTAAAGAGTGTATAGTACGCGAGAAGATAAAGGATTATCAACATTTGCATTACCTGTGTAGCTAAATCTCTCGACAATGTGCTATCGTTCAAATCGTCACCGCGGTTCAGAGCAAACGAAAACAAAGCTTTTCTCCTCTCCTGTGCCTTTCCCCAATTTTTCTCCCCCTTTTTTATTGCATAATGTTATATTGATATATATATATCAAGATGGTTATATCACGCGGCTAAAAGAGCTACGAGTTAAACGAAAAAAAAAACCCGTTGATTTATTTGATATCTTTTTTACAAAAATCGCGAATGAGCAACGTTCTTCGAATGCTTTTTATTCGAACACGCTCCGTTTGACAAAATGAAATCCTACGATCGTTAAAGTCCAGTTAAGATTTTACTTATAACAAGACACGCTTATTTACGTATATAAATACTTAGATAGTAACCAATTGGAAAGGTAGAAAAATCGCTTCGTCGATTCGAGTTAAATGAGTGTGTTTATAAACACCATAACAAACTTTTCTACGTGAGTCGGACTCTGTTATTTACACAGAGAACGATATCGGGCCCGGGATATAGATATTAGCTTTTAGGAAAATATTATATTTTTTTACTGGTAGACGTAGTTAAAAAAAAAAAAATAATAAAAAAGAAACAAAATATTGGCCCTGTGCGTTATGGGTTCGGCGGGTATATTAATGCCCCCGGCATATTTCAACAATTTATTCCGCGTAGGTACATACGCGACAAGATATTTTTTTTTTGTTTTGTTTTGCTACCGTTTTACCCTACCCTCACTACTACCATCACCACCAGCACCACCCTGCACCCTCCCAACTCTTCACAATTTCTCTCTCTTTCTTTCGTAATTTTGTATGCAGATTACACCAACTCCGAGTGTGTATGTTACAAGTAGCGCGTGCGCGTTTATACAAAATCTCGAGAAAAAATTAATATCGATAATAAAGTGTGTGCGTGTGTTTGATTATATATCTAGTATTAATGGAAAAATATTTTGAAAAATATTTAAAATCATAAATTGATTGACCCTTGACAAAAATACGGATAATAATCAATTGACGATAGCTGCGATAAGAATAATTGGAGTGATGATCTTTGGATGATGACTAAAAAAAAAAAAGGAAAAATGTATTTATCGTAGTAGAAGAGGATGATAAGAAAGGTGCGCGAACGAACGAAAATTCAAGTGGCATAGAGAGAGAGGAAAAGGGAAGCACTTAAACGAAACTGCAGGAGTCTGAAAGTCAGCAGCTATTCGGCAGACGTCACTGGCGCCAGTGGACTACCTTAAACCTCCTCCTTTTTCCGCCCACCACGCCGACAATCTCATTCCCCAAAAGCGTCGCAAGAATTATAAAGTTGGTTGAAGGAGTGAGCAATGGAGAAAGAAAAAGAATGAAAAAGAACAGAGGGGAAAAAAGAATGAAATAAAGGAAAAAAGGACAAGGATAGAAGAAGAAGAAGAAGAAGAAGACGACTTCTTGCCTCAACCGGGCTCGGAACTCCTGTCAGCCGAGTCACCTCCGAACTACCCACCCTTACTCTCTCTCTCTCTCACCCTCTCCCTTTCTACCCTTTTTTATTCTCACTCCGAGAAGTTTGCCCCCTAGGAAAAGAGCCAATCTCTTCTACATTTTCGTTACGGTTTCGAATTTTGACCACTACCTTCTTGTGTGTATCGACAATCCTATTATTCTTCTTCATATGGGTTACATGTACAGGATGTTTCAGAATAATTATTTCTTACTTTTCAAATGGATTCTTTTTTTTCATCATTTTTACAATACCTTTCATATAGATTATGTTGACCATTAGAATGATAGATAGATAATATTATAAATAAAATTGATTTACTTACGTGTTGTACCAATCGAATCGTATTTATCGTTAACCTTGAGCTTATAATTTCCCTTCTTTTCATATATCGGCTAACTGCACGCGTCGTTGCAGAACTTAATCACCGTTATTATTTTTCACGATATTTCTCGCTACTGTTATAATGTGATAACGATGATCGTTGGTCATGGCCAATTAACTTTCTATGGTACGGAAAGTATATAAGTGTAATATAGGTACGTTTGATCGTGTTCATCCAAGCGTATGCTTTTACGACACAGACGGAGACAATCGTTTCGGATCGCGATTCCAAAAACTTTTCTCTGGCTAATGAGCTTCCATTTATAACCCCCTAAGTTTAGCTTTTCTCTGATTTGACCATTAAACACGATTTATTTCTAATCCCTTTTTTAATTCTAAACAACGAAATAAACAATAACATTTTCGTACGTGAAATACGTAACATGTATTAAATAGAACACAACAATTTACATATGAAGGAAGGACGAAGAGAAGGGAAAGGGATTTTCTAACGGAATGATAATCGTTTGTTTGATCCATTTAAACGAACTCGTACGATTAATTCGTACTTTCTCTCTCTCTCTCTCTCTTTCTTTTTGTCACGTTTTGTCGCAAGATAGTAAGCTGTTTCTCTTCCGTAGCTGTTTCTCGTACCTGTGGGAGTGGTACTCGAACCAGACGACCTCGACGATTCCTTCGTAATACTAACAAGGAATGCCGCCGGACATGCATTCCAAAGTATAGAAATGTCGCGATGTCCAATGGTCGATGAACAAAAAAAAACAAATAGAAAAAGAAAACAAGGATGGAGATAGTTGACGTAGCGTGCATATTAGGTAGGCCAATAAATGAAGAGAGAAAGAGATAACATTATTTCTTTCAGTATTTCTTTACTGAAGATCGCTATTTTCGATAGTAATTCATTCATTACTATATACTATATTCATTCAACGTGCATGTTTAATATTACAAGAAAATTTAATTAACTTTTAACGTCAATTAGTATACGAAGGTCTAACCAAAATAAGAAGAAAACTTTTCCATTTTTTTATTTATCAATGAAAAACATTAATCTTTTATAAAATTTATTTCTTTAACTTTGCCATCGATTTGTTAAATGTTTTTTTCTTTTTTTAATTTCTATTATTATTATTTTATAATTATTTCATTTATTAAACTTAACCACTTGATATACAAATAAAATGCACGTCGTTTTATTTTGAAATTTACATTGCTTTATAAAATTCAATAAGATTAATAATTAATTAAGTAATACTATCAAATAATAATTGAACAATTTTGTAACGTGTGATAAGGCAGAAACACTCGAAAACAGTTATTGACGTTTTGAAGACGTCATTGTATGTCAAGTGGTTAATTTGTGCACAAATATTAAACTTAAAATGAACGAATCAAAAGATAGAAAAAAGGAGGTGGGGACACGTAAGAAAAATGATTTCTATTCGATAAAAAAAAATAAGTGATAAGAATAATCGACAAAAAGTGAAATCTTTTGATCTCTCTCTTTCTCTCTCTCATTGTGAATCGATGCTTACGCACTTATGCGTTAACGAATAAAATGAACAAAAAAAATAAAATAAAAAACATACACACATAGATGAGAAGGGAAAAATAAGAAGAAAAAGTGGAAGATGAAGAAAAGAAGAGGAGGAGGGAGAGGAGGTGGAAGAATACTTATGAAGTTTGCCTTGGCTTACGAATAGAGGAGTCGTAGCAAACGAATGGTTGGTAGGCCATGAAGGGGGTTGAGGAGGGAGGACAACGTTAGGAAAATTACGCAAGCACACATAAGTGCGTAGGCCAAGGTGCCACGTATGATAGTTTCTACCAAAAGTTTTACAGCTCTACAAAATGATGACAATTTTTACGTTATAAAAAACATAAACCACAATATGTCTATAACTAATAGAATATTTATTATGTTATTTATTATAAATAACATATTATTTTTTTATTCCTTTTTTTATCTACGGAAATTGGACTTACATATCACTTTCAAAATAAACGATTCATATGTGTAAGTTAAGAATTTCTCTTGGGTGTTTCTCATTTTCTAATACGTATGTACCTGTGTGTAAAGAAGAAGAACTATGCATGATGTTCCTATATAATCAGACCTTGATTAAATCATTTTGAAAAGAACAATTTAAATGGACAGCGTAGATTCTTCCTTTTTTTCTTTTTTTTATGCAAAATTATTATAATTATTTAACGAACAAAGGAAAAGAATGTTTCTTTTAACATATAGGAAAGTGTTTGATAATGTAAGGCAGCAAGTAATAATAATATCGTCACGATAGATAGATAGATAGATCGATGATTTATAATGGAAAAAAAAAATAAATGAGAGAGAGAGAGAGAAGAAAAATAGAGGACTTTCATAACCGTAATAAACCTATGGAAAAATGATTATATCGATAATACTATTTATATAGATACTTATGGGAGATGTAAAAAGAAAAAAGAAAAAAGAAAAAAAAGTATACAATGTTTATTCCTATAACAAATGTAATAATTTATAGCATAAAGGTGGACACGATAACGAACGAGTGAACACGTGAGTTTCGTTTATTATATAAAAAAAAAAAAAAAAGAAAAGAAAGAACAAACAAAGTCAGTATACGACCAATCATAACGCGTATTTAAAGAGGCGTGCGAGACCGTCGTTGTCGTCGTCGTCGTCGTCGTCGTCGTCGTTTCCCGGACCCCGATTAGAATTTCTAATCTTCTTTTTTAACATTTACGTAGATCGCGTATAACGCGTCACAAATGCGTAGTATTTCTCGTATTAGTATTAGTACGATCACTCTGTTCATACATAATAAATGTTCAACACTATATTTGCAATTTATCGATACAATACAATGTTATTCAATAAAACCAATTTTTTTCTTCTTCTTCTTCTTCTTTTTCCATTAATAACATAGCAATAAATCATAAGATATATAAATACTATATATAAAAATTTCACGCGTGAGTGTACGTATGTGCTATGGAAATAATACATACATTGCCACAATTTATTACGATTTATTACGATTTATTACACAGGTGTACCGTATATTTCTTACTTTTATTTTATATTCTTTAACTCGTTATAATCATTTTCAAGCTCTCTTATTTTTAAGATCGCTGGGGTTGAGGGTGTGTAGGGGGGAAAGGAAGAGGAGGAGGAGGAGGAGGAGGAGGAGGAGGAGGAGGAGGCTCAGAGACTCGTTTAAAATTCTAATAATATTTCTTGTTCTTGGTGAATAATGGCCCGTAGTCGATAAGAAGGCAATAGAGCGAGAGTAGTATAGAACGTATCGGCATAGAGTATCGTATCGTATCGTATGGTATCGTATGGTATCGTAACGGGAGAGAGAATCCGTTTATAGCTTATGTTAACAGCGAGCTTGCAGTAGCGCGAACACGACATCATCAAGTCGGGCGTGCGTTACACGCGTGCGTGCGCGCGAGCTAGGCTCTCTGTTCACGCGTGCGCTCTTCAACGCGTTTTTCACGCTTATCGGCCTCCTCCTCCTCCTCCTCTTCCTCCTCCTTCTTCTCCTCATCTTTCTTCGTTGCTTCTAAAATAAGCCCTGCAAATATAGGACGACGACTACGACTACGACTACGACTACGACGATGACGACGACGTGGTGTCTATGAGCGCGCGTGTGTGTGGTGAGCGCGTTTCTATCCGCCATGGAATTCCACGCTCCGCTTATTATGCCGCCTCACTATGACGCGTTCTCGGTTTATCGAGCTTCGACCTTTCCTCTCTTCTCTCTCTTTCTCTCTCTACCTATCTGTTCTTTCTATTTTTTTTTCTTTTTTTATACTTTTTCATATTTGCATATTCGAGTGTATTCGTTTATTACCATTAACACGTACAAACCACAGGTGTGTACGATCGGTCTCGTGTTCTTCTAGTATCGTATTCGTTATTTCGAGTAAAAAAAAGAAAAGAAATTGCAGAATTTACAGGTGTATGTGTGTGTGTAGTAGTAGTAGTAGAAATACGTCGTATAGTCTGTCCGCGGACAACTGAAGAGAGAAATTAGGTGAGGAAATTATTTAAATCATTCGTTTCCGATAAGCGACAGGTCGCAACTTGAGACCTTAAAATAAAAGAATGAAAGAAACAAATAGAAAAAGAACTATGTCGTGGTTTCTCTGCTACCCAAGAAAAGAGAGAAAGAGAGAGAGAGAGAGAGAGAAAAAGGGGGGCTACTTAATAAAGAGTCGCCCCGACAGCGTGACAGTAAAGTAACTTCATTTTCGCCGGAATTTCAAATTAGATTCATAAAAATTATTCTAATAGATTCTCTCTCTTGCACGTTACTCCTCTCCTAGTACCTCACCTACCACTCTTTTTTCTCTTATTTCGTACCCTCCTACAGTTACCTCATCCTCCTCCTCTTCCTCTCAACGTTCAGAGCAAACGAGGCAAATTCGATTTGACACGCGGCTACCGTCGTCGACCGTTTCTGCATTCTTCTCCGGTCCTCTTATCTCTCTCCCTCTCTCTCTTTCTCATCCCATTTCTTTATCCCCCTTTCTATCTCTCCCTTTCTTCCTTCCTTCCTTCCTTCCTTCCTTCTTAAACCATGACCACACTTTCCTCTTTCTTCTTCGCCTCTCTTCATCTTCTTGTCTCTTACTTGTCGTCCTTAAAACGCGCTACTGCGAAAGCGACAGCAACCAAAGAGAAAAGTAGAGAGAAAGAGAGAGAGAGAGAGGTGCGAGTTATGCAAATGTGACAATAACCGAACGTCAATCAGGAAGAAAGTTAACTCGGAGGGATATGCCTGACTTTTCTCTTCCTTTCTTACCCTCTTACCTCTTTCCTACCTTTCCCCTGCCACCCCATTTCCTGCTTGTTCCCATAGAAATTAACGGTTAGACCGAGGGAAGAGAAAACGTCTTTGCGGACAGGGTCACGATGGATCCTTCGAATGCAATTTAAACTTTCCTAGACGCGATTTCCTTTAGAAGAATTAACGACGACTAAGACAACTACGATTATTCGTTTTTCCTTACCTCCCTCCCTCCCTCCCTCTTCCTAGCTTTTGCAATTCACACGTTCTTCCCTACAGTTCTTACCATTTAACCCTTAACTCTTGCTTTTTGAACACCATTAATGATTTGTTCAATTTGTTCAATTATACGTATTTAACTTAATTCATTATTTTATACAGTGTTTGTTTATGTGATCAGCTGATCGAGATGAGTTAATACTACGACTTGTTCTCGAGTATTCGCAAACAAATTTGAGTTATTTTTGACATTGGTTTATAAACGAGAAAAGGAAAGAATTTTGTAATTCAATATAAGAAATAGAGTTAAAAAAAGAAAGAAAGAGGGAAGGAAAAAAATGGACGGACTCTCGTGGACAATCGGAAATAAGAAGAAGGGTAAAAGTCGGATAACGCGCAGCGGGTGTTCAAAAAGAGGTTGAATCTCTCTGTATCTTTTCTCTGTTAGAAAAGTAGCCTGTTGGAATCGTTGGCACGCGTTCGGTTAACACCGACCACAAGTACTAAAGGGGTATACCCTTTTTCGAGGAAAGAAAGAAGAAAAAGAACATACTACATACAAAAGGAAGAATAGGAGAAAAGGATAATACCTTTACGCCACTAGAGAGAACTTGAGTATATCCCTATATATATACTGCGTTTACTATTACAGAAAGCAAGAAAGAAAAGAGAGAGGGAGGGAGATGAAAAATAAAAAGAAAAACCTAAGGCTTATTGCCAAGAAAGAAAAGAAAAAAAAGAAAGTAAGAAAGAAAGGAAGATAGTTGAGATACAAGTGGTTAGATTTAACGGTGTCTTAACAGTATTCTTTCTCGCACACATGTAACAAAAGAATATAAATCGAAATCCAAAGGAGTAAAACTAACACGTCTTCGTCACGCGCGAGATACATCAAGAAGAACATCTTCTTGTAAGGTAAAAGCTCGCAGGCAAGCGAATAAGCGAGTAAGCAAGCTTGCAAGTAGTGTAACCCACCAGAGAAAGCTTTTGATAGGAGAAAAGAGCACTTGTTGCTCTTCTGGCAAAGTCCTCCGAGTATTTACACGCTAAATAAGTATATACATATATATAGATATAGATATTTATTATATATGTATATATATATAGAAAGGGAATAGAAAATGGTACACATAGTAGTTTCAATGGTATCTTTGCTTTTTGGCACCCTTAACATTTTCAAACGCGTGCGAATTCTAATACCATTCTTATATTATAAAAAAAGCTATAAAAAACATCAATCGAGGAAACCATTGAAAAGCGAGAATCGATTGATTGTAAATATTTTGTTGTAAAAAACAAATTACTTATGAAAAAAGATGATATTAGTAACCCCCTAGTAGGCAATGAAAACTTTTTGTGCACGTATATTGGAATTATTCTGCGAAGGTTTGAAAAGGTAGGAAAAGGGGTTGGAGGTGAGCGTGGGGGGTGATAACGAACGGGAGAGTATATAAAGTGGCAGTATATGATGAGGTAGCCACGGAATGAAGCACCGAATGAGAAGCACCGAATGAATGGGAACGCAACAAGCTACACGCTGAATGTGCCAAATTGAGGAGAGTCATTTGTTTGATGCCCTGCCGTGTGTGTGCGCGCTCACCCCCTACCCTCAATGTTAAAACGCGTGACAGCTTTCTATCTGTCCCTATCTATCTATCTTTCTATCTATCTATCTATCTATCTATCTATCTATCTATCTATCTATCTATCTATCTATCTATCTATCTATCTATCTATCTATCTATCTATCTATCGGTCTATTTTTAGTTGTTTCCTTTTCCAATGGTGAGAGAGACAGACAGACACAACGCAACACACGCAATAACGCGACATCAACACCAACCATCGTCATCATCGCGTGCCATCGTTCGACCACCACCACACACCCGCGTAATTTCATCATGGACAATACAATCGTGGTATTACTAATTGGGTTCTGCATTCGGTGATTGGCATACATCGATGACGATACACTTGTCAACCTTTTTCTACTATATTCGATGCTTTCTAGTATATTTTTTCTTTTTCCTCCTACCCCTTTGTAACTTCTTTTTTTCCCCTTGCAAAACCGTGAAACACATACGATCCCATCGTTTTTCCATTTAACTTCGTGTCACTCGTTTCATTTTGATTCGATAGTTTCTATATATGTTACGTTTGTATTTTGTTATGTGCTAGTTACTTACGTAATAGATATTTTAATCGTTAGAAGAAAAAAAGAAGATTAATAATGACAAATCAGATTAAACTAACAATCTTGTAAGAGAAAAGTAGTTAGGAATGTGTTTTATAGGCCTGTTAGATCGAATTCAAAAGTAATGGAACGTAGATAATCGATATTGATTGTTCGTATCATCGAAAGTAAACTCGATCGTGTTATCGAAGGGGGCACGTATTCACGACTGATAGACAGATGGAGAGAGAGAGAGAAGAGAGAGAGACTCGTTAATCCAGAAAGCAAAAAGACGATAAAGATCGTAATATGTATTTACTTGCTACCGTTATCACGTCTTATCTTTCGTTCGCGTTTCGTCATCGTTCGCAATCATTTTGCTTCGAACACGAGTAGTATACACATATCTACGGTTACATTTATCGTGTATGAGAATCATTATGTTTGCCTAACAGACTTGTAAATAGACGTAATCTAATATAATTCATTAAATGTACAAATTTTTTTATTATTACTGAGGAACCAAGAAAAGATCTCGTTGATTTTGATTTATTTATTAATTACAAATATTAACGAATGTACGATGAGTACAAGATTAGTCCCGAAGTTAGACATTTAATCGTCAATTGTTAATCATAATGCAAATTAGTTATATTTCAATACCGTAACATTCTAATTAAAGGGATTTATTTTGTAATATTAAACGATTTGTGCCAGTTATTTTATGATTACGAGATTGATTAATAACCATTTGGTCCATATCGAGAATCGCATTAAATATTCGACCAGTTAACGATAACATCAAATAATTCATGGACTGTTAATTATCAATAAAGAATACTTCTATTTATTCGTTTGATATATTTATATATTTGAAATAGAATGTAGAATCAGGTTCAACAGTATGTCTCAAAGGATTTAGAGAGAAGGAATTCTCGTTCGCGTAGACTTCCTTAGCAGGTAAATCGGAATAATGCGGATGCACATGGTGTTGAACGATCATCGTCGTTAGTACGATCGTTCAAGGAAGAGAAGGAAGGAAGGAAGGAAGGAAGGAAGGACAACGTGTAGTAAGAATCTAACAGAAAGTGGTATGAGAGAGAGGGAGATAGAGATATGATGAGGATTATCGGCGCCTCAGGATCACCGAAGCAGAGTGTGATCCGTCGCGAAGGGTTTGCTCGATCGCATGTTCAGTGGCCTTGAAATAATTACGTCGACTCGTTGCCTTCCCGAGCAATTCGCAGCAGGGCTCACGTGCCTTGTTAATCGCAAACACGTTACGACAATCTATCTATCTATCTCTCTCTGTGTTTTAAGCTCGATGAACGTGTCGTAGTCGATGGGTTGGTACACGAATTTCCATCACCTCCTAGACCTACACTCTCTCCTCTATCTTGTGTGATCTCCTACTCCAATGTTAGGAACTTTCCTACATTCGAATCGTCCAACTAGAAACACGATGTTCCTTCGATCCTCTCATTTGAATTGTCTCTATCTATCTATCTATCTATCCATCTATCTATCCATCTATCTATCTATCTATCTATCTATCTATCTATCTATCTATCTGTCTATCTAGTTATTTATTTATCTCTTTTACAAAGTAAACAAAAAAATTGCAATCTTTATTAACCCATTGACTGCCAGGCATATTTAGAATTATAACCAACTGTTTTCTTTATTTTAATAAATGTTATGATTTTAATGAAATGAGATAGGTAAAAGAGTAAGTGAATTTATTATTTGCGTAAGATTTGTCGTGTAAATGCATCATGGATAATAATGCAGCAGCAGCAGCAGTAGCAGGTATTTTGCAGTGGTGTTTCAAGGTTGTAACAGATTGCCGGGGATGCCGAAGGGGTTTGTTGTTTTTTTTTTCTCAACGAATCCTCGGGAGAGATCAAGAAGAGAAGAAGAATGAAATGGGATAGGTCATGGTGGTAGAAAGAAAAAAATAAAGGAAATAGTAGTAAGAGAAAGAGAGAGAGAGAAAAGACAAGATAGTGGTAGTATCAAGGAGTGTTCCGACATCCGAGCAGCATCCTGCTCCAGTCTTTTCCTCTTCTACTTCACGTTCTCCGAAGGGTAAACAAACAGTGGGTTTGTTTACCCACTCACTCACTTTTAAAGCTTTTCCAACGATATTCAAGCTCATAGTTCCTTAAAGCGTGGATTGTGACGTTCGTTGCACGGTACTACTGCGAGAAAGAAAATTCTGTCATCTCTCTTTTTTCTCTCTCTCTCTCTCTCTCTCTCTTTCTCTCTTTGAAATTTATTATCCATTTTTTGATTCACCATTTTTAATACTATAGTAAATAAAAAAGAATACTTAACATATCGAAACGTCAGAAAATGTTCTAAATGATGTCTGAAATGTCTGTTGTTAGAATATCAAATGTTGTTAGAGTATATTATATATCTATATATGTAAGAATATACTATAGAATCAAAGATACTGGTTATAGTAGTTGGGATTTCTCTTTCTGTAGTTTCCCATTCCACGAAAAGGACTGTCATGGCAACAACGATCCATCCGTCTATCCATTGCCTCCCGGTGTATCCAACTTCCTCCCACTCTATCTTATTTTTTTTCTATTTGATAAATTCAAATACCGTAGGATTGATGTTTCAAGATTAATCGTTTTAATCATTATCAAATTAGTACTGGAAATATAATTAATCGATATTTTCGAAGGGCTTAAGAATCGATGGAAATTGCCAGTAATTTGATGCCAGTTTCAGTATTACATTTTCCAAATTGAAATTAGAACTTTGAAAGTATGCAAAAAAATGTAACTCCTTTTGGATGATGAACCGTTCGTTCATAATTGACTTTTCTCTTGTGGTATAATGGCTTTTATTCCGTAAATAAATAAATAATGAATATAATCATTTTTCTATAACTCGTTTTAATCTACGAGGAGATAGATAAATATATTATAATCGATATGATGATCGATCGAATAGCGATAATATTTCAATAAATCTGGCATGCGATAGAGAAGACAGTTCGTTCATCCGGAAAGAATAATATAAAATCGCCCTTTCGGTGAGAATGTAGTCAGATTGTTCGATAGTTTTTACAGTTACGATCGTCGTAAAGGGAAAATTTACGAGTACCTGATACGCAGCTTTCTTTTTTTTTTTTTTTTTTAATTTTTCCGAATGACTACGAATTTTAGAGTCTGTAAAAAGCAAACTTTGTGTCATCGTTTTCATCATATTTCTGTGCGTAGATATATAAATACATCATAATCGTATCATTTAAGCTTCGAATAGGATGTATAAATGTCGTGTAGTAAAACATCAATCAAAAGATTATATTATACAAGATTTGTTAGTTAGTTATTCGATATTACTTTTTTTCATTGCAAATAAAAGATCGAGTTGGATAAAAGAGTTATTGAAAAAGAAAGGGGTTTTTTGAAATAGGGGTTTGCTTGAAAAAGGAATCCCGTATAGAAAAGAAGGGATGGTGGTGTATACCTTCTCGTTCTTTCTTAAGAACTACTGAAAACGACTAACGGACGGAAACAAAGTAGTAGTTGGCGCCGATTAAACAAATCGCATTATAAGTTAGCTTCCTATTCGCTGCACCAAACTTACCAACTCGTTTTATATTAAGACGAACCGCTTCTTCGTCGTCGTCGTCGTCTTCCTTTCTCAATTTCCACACCTTGTCTCTGTCTTTTATAGTAGTAGTAGTAGTAGTAGTAATTGTAGCAGTAGTAGTTGTCGTACGATCAGAGAAGACTCGGCTATAAACTTCAGAAATGGCTTCTCGTTCCTTCCAAATGTCAAGAGAAGAGAAAAGGAGTGTCTCCGATATACCTAAGTGTCCGAAAACGAGAAGAAAGTGTGTGTGTGTATGTGAGAGAGAGAGAGAGAGAAAGAGGTTCAAGAAGTACGACATAAGAAGAAGAAGAAGAAGAAGAAGAAAAAAGTATAATTATTTAATTGCATTTATATCAGAGCCAACGTTCGTAAATCTGTCAGGGATGACAATTTTAGTTTTCCAAAAGTGTGTTCGCGCGGCCTACTGAAAATAAGAAAGAAAGTAATAAAGAAAATGAAAGAGGGAGAGAGATAGTAAGATTATCTTTTATTTCTTTTATTTGACAATTCGAAGTAGTAGAGAATAATAGTCGATTTGTCTATTTGGACCAAGAAGGGACGATCTATTACTCACAATTAGCTACTTCTAGCACGGACTTTTCCACGAAAGAGTAACTTACTGAAAAGGAAAAGAAGGGAGAAGAAGGGTGGGTATCTTGAGAACGATGTATGCGACGTGAACTTTAACCTCTTAACTCCTCTATCTCTTTCTCTCTTTCTTTCTCTCTCTCTCTCGAAGAAACTATCGAGAATCTTTGTACGTGGTCTCGTTATTTATCTCTTTTATTCTCTCTCTTTCTTTCTTTTCGCTTTCTTTGACTTTTTCTTTCAATACTCGCGTGACCCAAACGATAAACGATAAGTCAGCAACTTATCACGATTATGCGGACAAAAAAAAAACGAAAGGTCGTTTGATTTTTGAAATAGTAAAAACCAAGTCGAGGACGTGTAGCTATATCTATTTCTCGTTTCATCCAAGATTATCGATCATCATTGACAATCCTTTTCATTCTCTTCATCTTCATCTTCTTCTTCTATGTCTTTATTTCACTTTGGTAATCGAGTAGATCGAATTGACCGAGAATTAAGAGTCAGACTAAAGTAATGAGGCTATTATCTTCTGGCAAACGAGTAATCGTATTTTCGGCAGAGTATTTTCAGATGTCGACGCCTCGTATGCAATATTACATCCTATTTAGCTATTCCTCTCTCTTTCTCTTTCTCTATACTTTTCCTCATAGAACATTTCGGTACAGAGAAAATCTAATAGTCTTCTGAAACACTTCGAATCTTTTTACACGATCATTAATAGCAGACCTTACGTGTAACGCGTTTAAACTAACTCGATGAAAATTCATTTATGATAAATTAATGTTTGTTTTGAATTTCAATTAAAAATCGTCTGCTACTTTGGTTTGGTTTGGTTTGGTTTGTTGTTTGACCGGTTTTTTTATCGACTTTAATTCGTATAATAATCTGAAAATAATATCGTCGGGGAGACGTTTTATTTTTCGATTCTTGAAAATAGTTAAGAGATATACCTACAAACGTGTAACTACTTTTAATTATTCTAAGAGAGAGAGAGAGAGAGAGAGAGAGAGAGAGAAAGAGATGAACAAAAATTCTCCTTACATAGAAAAAGACGTGTGTTTCCTTAGAGTGCAATTAAATTCGTCCTACATGGCGAGACGAACAAATCAATTTCGAATTAGATTTGAAATTATATCACGAGAGTTAAACGTAATTCCTTCGTTAGATTTCACTTTATCTACCCCCTCTTTTTTCCTATTACTATCATATTATATTATCCCATGATTATTATCACATTTCTTATTATCATTATTATAATCATTAATATTAAAACTACTGTACACATCAAAATCTTTTTCTCTTAACCCTTTTTATTATACATGTTTTATTATTCGTTTCATATTTCTTCTACTTTTTCTTAAGAAAATCTACAAAGCGGAACGTAGCTTTGGCATTTGCTCGAATTTAATAGACAGACACTTTCGATGTTTTTTCGGGTCGCGATTCCGAAATTAGCGGCGTGCTTGCTTAAGCAGGAGAGGAATAGTAATTCATTCATGGATAGTTAGGCTTGGTGGTTTGCTCTTAATGCGCGTTATGTCGTAAGTCGTGAAAAAGTTCTTCCCTTTAAAAAAGAGAATAGAAAGAAAAAGGAAAAAGGCGCCGGGAAGGAAGGAAGGAAGGAAGGTAAAATGTAGAATTTTTCTCTTTTGATGTTGAAGAGGAGAAGAACAAGAACAAGAAGAAGAAGAAGAAGGAAAAAAAAGGGGGATGACAGGAAACGGAGATGGGGTAAAGAAAAGGAGAATGAGAATACGGCGAAGGGGGTTGGAAAAAGAAGGGCGCGTGAGATGCCGGATGACGTGATACGCGATAGAATGAGAGAGAGAATGTGTGGGAAGGGACGAGGGTGGTATCTGGGAAGTAGAAACACGCAGGGCTGCAAGAAAGAACCGTCCAATATTTTAGTTTTGACCGACCGACCGACCGACCGACCGACCGACCGACCAAGCAACCAACCACTTGAAATATCTTGTCGCCGAACGAAAACTTTCAGAGTCGGCAAGTGAAACATGCTGACGTAACCATAAAAATGGCGAGCATCGTGTGCAGGGGCAGGGGGTGAAAACTCGAATGAACGGACCCGATCCCGTGGCATTTTCTTTTCTTCTTCCACTACGATCACATCCCCCGTCCGACTCATCGACGCGTCTCTCGTTTCATCACTTAAGAAATATCCTTGCTTTTTTTTTTTTTACTTTTTCTTTACTTTTGTGTCTTTGTTTTTCTTTTTCTTCCTTACATTAATTCATTTATCCGTGTCCAAATCGAAATCATCTCTTCGTAGAGACTCATTGATAAATTATTGAAACAAAAAGAATATTTTTGTTCTGTTTCTTTTTTTCTTTTTTAAGTTAATTCAAGTTACTCATGGGTGAGAAAGATATTGATATGAAAAATGGATTGTAGCTAAAGTTCAAACATTTCGTATACTTATAGAAATTTCTTATCTATTTTATGTACACGAAATATATCGACCAATTACTTGGACCGAACACCAAGGTCGTCTTTCGGAAACGTCTTTCTTTTTATCCTTCATGCATACATTTTTCTCTATTTTTCGATAAAGAACAATGACGTACTTTTTAACTGGTTTAACAGTATTCTTTTTCTTTTTACCACTTTGCATTCCCCTTTTTTTTCGAGTACCATTGGATGTGTGTCTGTTTTACTATACGAGAGAAGAAGAAGAAGAGTGGCCATGAAATTTCTAAAAATGTCAAGAAATACGTTTTCTCGTAGCTGATGTATGAAAATGGTCGAATCGAAAGGTTGAATCACGACTGACTACTACTACTGCTACTACTACTACTGCTACTTCCTTCTTCTACTTCTACTTCTACTTATTCTCCCTTTTTCTATCCTACACTCAACTACTATTACTAACTGAAGGAAATCGATACGTTCACTTAGTCAGGCTCCAGCCTGCTGCTCGAGAACTCGAAGTTTCGGTAGTAGTATCGATGGGCCGACGAAACCACCCTCCACCACCCCTTTCCTCCTACCACCGTGTACGATCAACCGACGAGAGCTATAAATTCGTCAGACTGACGGCTTTACTCGACGTTAACTTATGACAGTAAACGTAAGTCACCGTTGCGACAATTTCTCCACAATTCTAACGACCAATTAGCGATCAGTATTACCGATGAAAATGTAAATGAAAATTTTGATACATTACCGAAAAGGATTAAATTCCAAAATGAACAGATAAGTGCAAGTTTATCGGAATATGTAATAATAAGGTAAAGAAGAAAATGAAGGTCGATAGAGAAGGAAAAAAGGGGCAGGAGGGTGCTTCTGTAAAGTCGAAAAGGAAGAAGAAGAAGAAGAAGAAGAAGAAGGAAGAGGGTCCTATGGGTCGTCTGGTCTTTGGAACTGTGGGGGAGGAACGTGCGGGAGGTCGGCGCCATTCCGGCGCGCCGCGGCGCCACGTGGCCACCTCCACCAAACCACCCTCAACCCAAACCACCACGACCACCACCACCCCCGCAAACCACCGCCACGAGCAGGCTTCTCTCGGTTCTTTCCCTTTTTTTTCTTTTCCTCAAAAGCATCCCTCTCTTTCTTTTTCTTTTTCTTTTTATTTTATCGCAACCTGTACACGCCGATATCAAACGTCTACGTGGGACATCAACCCCCATTCCACCCTACCCCCTTCGAGTAATAGCGATCGCGCTAATCCACATTTTTTTCTCAACTTGCAATCTCCAAAAAATCATTTCTTTTTATTTATTTTTTTTTCCGTTTCTCTCGAAGAAAAACTTCATTATATGAATGATAATCAACGTTACGTGGGAGTGCATTCGTTAGATCGTCAATTTATTATGTAGGGTAGGGTAGTAATTTGTGAATTTGCTAAATGCTAAATCATAATGAATTTAGTGAGTTCTATTGCGTAATGTCTAAATTAAGGATAAAATAGAAGATATCCCATGACAAATATATTTAACACAAATTTTTTCAGATATAAATTGTATTTCATTCGGTTCATCTACCTGCGTACGTGTATATATGTATATGTATGCGTTACTATGTATGAACGCCCTCGTTGGACGTTTTTTAACAACGCGTATCTCAATCTAATTCAATCAGCCTCGACATTTTTGCTCGAGTTTGCTTTATATACACATACATACATACATTCATATGTATTATATATAATATATATATATATCAATTGGCAGATCATACATCGGGAACGTATATACCGAGGCTATTTTTTTTCCATTCCCCGTTCAAAATGCTCGTATACGTATTCTCTAGTACAGGAGATTCGCACTTTTAATGTGTCCTTTCGTAAATGTGGATTTATATGTATATGTTCCGTGCGTGTTCTCGCGTGTACGCGTGTACATGCCAAACAGGACATATAAAAACGACGCTTTCCGAAGCGAAAATTAAAAATATTAAAAACTGAGCTCTCTTTCTGCCTATTTGTATCTCTCACACACCCACACACAAACCACTACCTCTCTCTCTCTCTCTTTTTAGTTGCTGGAAGAATGGCGTCGCCTACTTTTTTAGATTAAAATCAAACGATGCTTCGTATATTTGAATCTGTCCTCGATATTTTGTATAGAGAGACGTCCCTGAAATTGCCTAAAAAGAAAATGAATTGGAACAGTTTTATCGATGATATTTCCAAAAGATAGATTAGTATATGTATGCTACTACCACTAAATCTTTTTTTTTTTTATCACATCAAATATAAAAAGAAAAAATAATTTGCAAAATTTTCCCCCTTACCCTCTGCTGCCTGTCTGCCATCAAATCTGACTACAAAATTTCGAATTAAATATATTTGTAGATTCATTTTGAAAAAGTATTATGAATATAATATAATGGGGGAGGGAAAAATATCATAAACGAATGAGTATGATGAATTTGAGTGGATGATGGAAGAAAAAAAAAGAAAAAAATAGAAGAAATGAAAAAGAAGGGAAAGAGAAAGAAAGAAAGAAAGAAAGAAAGAAAGAAAGAAAGAAAGAAAGGAAGAAAGAGTAGGTGAAATCAGAGTGCAGAATCCATTAGCAGGAAGCAGAGGGTGTTTGGGAGGGTGTTTGGGAGGGTGTTTGAGGGTAGAGGAGGGGGATGGGTTACGTTTTACCATCGACGCGTGATCTTTCATTCTGCAACGAAAACGGAACGTGTATAGTCTTTGCACGTGTGAGATAAAACATACATATATACAGATATACACATATACCTATGAATGTGTACGTTATGTGGTTGCTTATGTGAAAAAGTTTGGGAAAGTGGTCGTATAGTAGGGATTCTCTCTCTTTCTCTACCATTCTTCTTTCTATTCTACATCATTCGCCATCTAAATCTACCGAAATCTGATAGGACTCGAGCAATGTCGCGAAAGATAAAAAAAAAAAAGAAAAAAGAAATAAGAGGAAGAAAGAAATGACACATGACTGATATTAGATTTTTCTTCCCCTTTTGGAAAGGAAGTAGACACATTTTATCGATGTTTGACTACAATTAGTCAATTTTGACGGATAATATCACCTTATGCTATTTAATTTAATTATTCTAATTTACGAATAAAATTGCAATAGATAATCTTTTTATATCAATATAATTTTGTAATATCAGATAACCGAACACACACAAATTCACTACATCGTGTTAATTAAATAATATTAAATAATATGCAAGAGCTTTTGAATTTTGAAAATTGAATTTTCACATAATCATCCGAATAATGTTACATTTTGATCGCAAAATAATGTGCGTGCTTAATGAGAACAATGGTAGGATAAAAAATAAAATAATATAAAAAGAAAATATCTGAAACGTCGTTGAAATCGAAATCGGAAAGCGATTACCAAGAAGAGAGTGCCGTTGTCCATCGGTCTCTTCTATTTTTTTTTTGCTCTTTCAAATGGTTAAACCGTTGTTAAAACTTAATCCGTAACGTTCACAAGGACTTTTTACGCGCGCGCGTCTGTATCTGTGTGTTGTATGTGTATTTAACAGAATGTTCGATACGAAACGGACAAGATACTCGAACGCTTCTATATCTCTACCTTTTACTACTTTTCTCCATTCTCTTTTAGGAATTTCCCTTCCTTCTTCCTGTTTCCGCAAACCTAAGTGCTTTTCCTTTCACAACGGCCAGTCGTTCTAAATCGCGACGCGAATACAAACGGGTTTCTTTTTAGTAAAAAGAAAAAGAAATAAAAAAAAAAAAAGAAGAAAAAAGAAGAAGATAGAATTTGAGTGATTGATTTTAGTATATGCAACACTATACTACGATCAAATCATTGAAATACAATAGTTAAATAAATGAATCTTAGTTAGTTTAAATTTATTGACTAAAAAGAACAAATAAACAAACGATACAAATACAATTCTATTTGGATATATGAAAGATACGAATTAAAATGAAAATTCCTACAATTTGATCTACGTTTATTAAAGAAAAGAAAATATATAGGACATGGTTACAATTTTATTCGTATAAAGGGTAAGAACAATTTAAATATCTATTTCGAGACTACTAAATATCGTTTCTATCGTTAGAACTGTTGGGGGTATAACTTCATGAACGAAGAAGAGTAGAAAGATCCGATAGCATATCGGATCATTTTTGAAAGTAAAAGAAAGAATGAGAGAATGAGAGAGAAAGGAAAAGAGACGGAGTGCCATTTAACGAACCATTAAATCTTATCTCTCACTCAGCTGTTCGTAATGAAGAACACGAAGTGGATTTATCGTAAGGCGTTGTGCAATTATTCATCCCTTTCGATAATACCCACCACCGGGAATAAGCGAGAATTCGATTTATTAGTACACATTTATCGCACTTACGGTACCCGCCGATTCGTTTCTCATTTAGTTACTTTATTTTAATTACGAGAAATACAAGGATTTATAAATGCCGAGCAACGTGAGTTTCCAAAATTAATCATATTCATATTTATGACTCTATGCACATCATGTTATTGTTGTCGTGTTTTCATTTTTCCCTTTTTCTACTTCATTTCGCGACAAAATACAGTATATATACAAAAATACTTCGTCAAATTAATATTATATTTAATTGTACAGACACAAATTCCTAAAAAAAAAGTCTAAATTTTTTATATTCGTTTTGGTATCCTCATTGTCTCTGCCATTTTGGAGAACACGTTCGTTTGCAAGTTTCCGATTACGAGTCAAAAATATTATTCATCATTTACGAACGTTAAAATCGAATAAAAATATTGTCGAAAGAGGCGATAAAAAATGAAAAAGAAAAAATAAATAAAAGGATAACTAAACGTGTCCTTTCTAAACGTAGAAATTATTCGCTATTGGTTTCTTGCCAAAGTGTCCCACACAGATCCTCCAACGATACGATCTGAAGTGCTATACTCTTCTCTTTTGAACGTTTTGCCACGTAAACCCCTATCCCTCTCTTTACCTCCGTTTGAATTATTTTTCTCCATTTTTTGTTCATTTTTGTCGTATAGGTTTGAACACTTTTTATTTTCTTTTTTTTTCGCGAGTCCCTAGCAAAATGGCGCGACGAGCTTGACCGACCGGTAAATATTAGAACCTGGTATGAGGTACTACTACCACTTATTCTTCCCTGTCTCAACGCATTCCTACGCTCATAAACAAAGTAATGACGTGCCAAACGTAAAACCCAATTCCAGGATTTTCGAACGAACCCCGTCCGTCCGTCCGTTCGTCCTTGTCGTCCTTCCTCTCTCTCTCTTTTTATTCTTGTCTTCCTACGCTTTCAACTGTACCAGTCCTACATATCTATGTGCATGCATGCATGCATGCATGCATGTATGTATGTATGTATGGTTACGCGAAAAGTGCTACGATAAAAGCGAACTACGACTGTTGGGGGCGTGCATGTAAATCACGTTTGCTACGTAGAGAGAAGGAGAGAAAGAGAATGAGAAAGTACGAGGAGTGGAAAGGAAGAAGGGAACAAGGGTGGGAAGGGGTTGAATTCGGTTCTCTTCCATCTCTTTTCCACGAGTATATATATCGAGTTGTTCCTAAACAATGCTTCCGTTTGAACGATCTCGTTCTCCTTCTTCTTCTTTTTTTCCTTCTTCTTTTTCTTTCGTTCTTTCTTTCCCTTTTTTTGACTATTCCCTTCTTCTTGGTTCGCGTCTTTATCGTACGAATGCCGGGTAACGTCCGGTACCAAGACTTACGCTAGCAAATCGAGCAAAAGAAGAAACTCGGAACTCTTTTCTGAAATTTCTCTCATTTCCGTTCTTATTTTTAGTTTCCATTCTATCCTATTTTTTTCTTTTTCTTATTCTTTTTTTACTCGCGTTCCATCTTTCCTTTTGTCTTTCCTTTCTCCTCGTTCCTTTCGTTGCGTAATAAAAAAGAAAAATTGTCCGTAATGAAAAATATATTTAATCATTTTTTTTTATTCGTGTGGGACGAATTTTTGTCCTTGGTTAAGTAATAAATAATATTAAGAAAAATTGTTGATAATAAAGTAAAATAGTATCTCTAACTTTATTGCATATCGTACGAAAATTATTCTCATTCGAATGATATAACTTGAAATTAATTTTTCATGGAACATCGTAGGAAGTTTATAGAAAAATCTGTTGTTTGGACAAGTGGTTCCCTTTTCACGAAAGGCATTAGGCTAATAATACTTACGTTATAATATATGCGTATCGATGATAACTTCAAAAATAAAAGCGTTTTCGTATCGACGTTATACTCGCGCTTCTTTTTCTTTTTTTTTTTTTGTCAACTAGTTAAAACGATAACGAATTCGGTTTGTATTTTCGCAGGTGTACACGTTAGCTCGATCATATGATATCGAAGAGCAATGCTTTTTGTCGGATCACGGTATCTCAGGATTGTACGATTTTTTCTTTAAACTTTGATAATTTCAAATGCATTTAGTATGGTAAGAAATTAATTACAAATACACGGTTTATATATATTTATATAAGGTCTAATGATAATCGTGTTACATATGGACCATTTATTTTGAAAATTGTGCAAGTCCATTTACAGCACGTAAATATACATATTATTTTAGTTAAATTAGCTTCAAAGAAATATAATTATAATATAATCAAATGATATAATTAAATTACATATCGATAAATTAATAGAAACATTACCAAAACTTATGACACAATTAATAAATACTTTTATTTTCTGGTAACAACATAAAATGAACTTGCACCCCTTTCAAGATAAACAGTTTATATATAATGTTAATAATAATAATTACGTTTAATGACTATTTGATGATATTCATTTATGTTTCAGACTGTCCGATTGTCGAGGATGCAAGGATGGATCGAGCACTTGTGATAAGATTTAGACATAACTATGTCAGACCACGAAGATATACATACTTCAAAAATACAACATTACGTTAGTGCAATTGTGACGTGATGAATAATTAACGAAAAAGGGCGTGTGTCTATCTCTTCGACCCTTATCCTTTCTCCCGTTCCTTTCCCCCATCATTTCTACCTGTCTAGTCCTTGTTTATCATCTTTATTGTACATTCTTCTCTCGAGAAGGAAGTTGGATACTTCGATGAAAACACAAAAACAGTGAAGAGAATAGATAAGAAGAATATGAAAAATAAAGGACTAGGTTTTGGACAAAAAAGATCGATGAAAGAAGAACAACGACAAAATTTCCTAAAAAAGAATAAAGGATATTTTCTACGATATCTCGATCGAAATCAAATCAGTATCATCGTACGTTATTATCATCGATATAATAATATGTTCGATTATTTTTACGAGAAGAGATAGAGAGAGAGAGATTCTGTTCTTTTTTTTTTCTTCGAAAAACATTGTTCTTTATTTCCTTTTTGAATTTCTCTATTTTTTCTTTCTTTTGACTTTTTTTAATTCTCCATTCGAGAAGCAGCACGCGTATTGCTGAGAAAAATATATTCAGAAAAAAATATATTTATAAATGGGTGTATAATGCGTGGCACGGTGTCAATTAAAAAAAAAAAAGGGATACGAGGATAAAAAAAAAAAAAAATAATTAAGAAAAGCGACAATGATTTCGATTTGACTACTATCTCCCTGCTTACCCCTCCCCATCCTTCTACCCCCTTATCACCTTTCGATTTGTATCGATATTTCGCCGTATGTAAAAACGATCTCTGTCATTTGTTAAGATAAACCTCATAGTGTTCTAAGTGACGCACGTTATAAATATATACATAAA
The DNA here is from genome assembly GCF_049000335.1 of Polistes dominula. NCBI lineage: Eukaryota > Metazoa > Arthropoda > Insecta > Hymenoptera > Vespidae > Polistes > Polistes dominula. Next base: position 639,014 of record NW_028300939.1, on the reverse strand, counting down.
TAATTATATACATAGATATATATATATATATATATACATATATAGATATACGAATACAAATATAAATACAGATATAAATATATAAATAAATAAAAATGAATGGAATATATACGATATGCATGTAATTAAACAAAATTATTATGCGAGAATGAATGAGTGTGTTTATGTGTGTGTGTGTGTGTAAGAAAAAATGGGAGTGAGTGATAGTAAAACGGATGTTTACTTATAGAAAAACAAAAACAAAAAAACACGTTGCACGTTATAAATATAATATACACACGAAGATGATAACATACAGAGAAACACATGGAAACCCATGCTTATGATATTAAGAGAGAGTGCAAGGAAGAAAGAGAGAAAATATTAAATATATAAATATATATAATATATATATATCGTTTATGTTCGAGCAAAAATTATTAACTAAAAATTTCTTAATAAACATAATGTTTAATAAACGATCAATATAAAGCTTGCTATATATATTCTGTTACAGAAAGAAAATATAGTAGAAAGCATTGGTTTTTTCATTTACAAATTTTGTTCCATGAGCAATAATTCAGATTAGTATAAATGTTAGTTAATAATTTTTGTTTGAACGTAGACGATATATAAATACATAAATTAATCATATTCATATATGTGCGTGAGATGTGTACGATATAAGATACAAGGATCTATATATACATATATATATAGATATAGATTAATTAATATTTATAAGATTATATAAAAGAAAGATAATAATTATAATAACAGTAATAATAATGATAATGTTGATTACTATTATAAGTAAAGTATATTACTTTATGATATTTAAAAAGATAACAAAAAAAAAAAACCAAAAAAAAACATAGAATGATGGAAAGAGATTATCCTTGCATGCAAACGTGCGTGCGTGTTTTTTTGTCTTTCTCTCTCCCTCCATATTTTTCCCTTTCGTTTAAATAATTCTTCTTCTTTAAAACAAAACAAAAAAATAGAAAAAAAAACAGGGAAATTAGAAATGAATGAGAAAGAGAGAAAGAGAAAGAGAGAGAGAGAAAGAGAAAATACGAAAGTAAGCCTTCCTTTTCTATTAATCGGTAAGAGGGTTTAATATCATAAGTGTTCATATATAAGATAATTATAAATAAATTATCATTAAGGGATGTTAACCAGGTGAATGGGGGATGGAAAGAGGGAAGAAAGAGAAATGGGGAGGCTGTGAACGATGTAAAAACGTCACACTTAACCATGCTAGAACGATAACGATGCGAAAGCGATTAACAGTTGAAAAATAGGAACGTTATTTTTATTATTATTATTATTATTATTATTATTTTAATTATTATATCTCTTTGTCTATTCTACTAAAAATAATTGATAAGATGTCGTGCCAAAAATAAAAATTAAAAAGTGAATTAAAAAATCGTGTGTCGCGTTGTTAAACGATTTTAATTGTTTAATTCGATTAAAAATCGATCTATGCTAAACATAATCTCGTAAATAAGGTCTTTTCTCCTACTTAATTATTGAAATATCAGTAATCGTAAAGATTATTTTATTCCTTGAAATCAATTCATTAGATTATCAATAAAATATTGAAAATATGTACTATGATGATGATACTTTGCAATTATTCTTCTTTTTTGTTTGATTTTTTTTTTCTATTATGAGAGAGAGAAAAAATATAGTAGAAGAACGTGGACGAAAGGTAGACGATATTAAACTAAATTGTAGCTCGTATATCCGTCCACTGTGTACAAGAAAAAAAAATGAAAAAAAAAAAGAAAGAAAAAGAGATACGAGAGATCGAATTCGCAAACGCATCGTCGTCGTATGCATCTCGATTGTAAGCTCATTAAATGATAATTATTATAGATCGTAATAAGACTTAGAGATTAAAAACGAAAATGAAGGATATTGAGATCAGAGTTATAGTTATTAGTAAGAAAAGGAAGGAGCAAACACGAAAGATAATTTTCTTTTTTTTTTTCTAAAACAATTAAAATAAAAGCGAAAATGATTCTTTTCTAGATAGAATTATTATTACTATTGTTATTATTTTTATTATATTATTATGAGAATACTTATTACACTATATTATATATTATTATTATTTTATTTGTAATTATTTGATTATATTATTATAATTATGATTATACTTATATATACGTATATAAGTAAAATAAATTCTTAGTAATCGTCTTAAAAAAAAAAGGGGGAACACGCGTGCAGAAATATTTGCGCGTGTGTGCGTATCATAATTATATTCAAGAGAGCCGCCACCCGGCATATTATAATTAGAATCGATGTGAAATTAACTAGATAAATTTTGTCGAAATAGATATATAGATAGATAGATAGATAGATAGATTAGATGGAGAAAGTTTTTGTCGATCGATTTATAAATCGAACTACGGCGAAAATCGGATTTTCTGGGTACGGAAATAAATGATCATCCTATTTAAATAATTTTAGGATATAAAAAAACGCTTAAAAAAATCCTAGCTAAACTATCTCTTCTGTACTAATTGTAAGAGATCTGAAAAAAGATAAAGAAAAATTATGTTTACGTTTTTCTTTTAGATTCAACTAAATCCAAAAAAGGAATATGAAATATATATATACAATTATATATTTCAAATAAATATGACTAAGAAAAAGAAGAAGAAGAAAACTCGACGATTTTCGTCGTTTCTCTTTAGTAATCGAAATAAATGAAATAATAATAATGATAATATATATAAGATAATGCAAAAAGACGCAAATTATCCTTGGCGAGTTCGATACGAGTTTCAAAATAGGACTGGATTCGAACGAGTATGCTGACCTTTCAATAAAAAAAAATATATCGGAAATAAAAAGAAGAAAAAAAAAAACAAACGAATTTTTTTTTTCTCGAACGCATCGAATTTACATACGTACATGATATTTCTGTAATCGTAAAGGGATATAAACTGTACCATGTCACGAATTCGTAAAAGAAAGACAAAACAATATAAAATTCGACTCTTGTACGATATATAAGATTTATACATTAAAAGAAAAAAACTGTGGACTTATAGTTAAGAATCTGATATGTGACAAAAGTTACTCTTTGATATGTTGATTTGATCCAAAGATTTTTATTCGATCATGATTTCATCGAAATAAAATCAAAAAAGAAAAAGATATTATTCGAGTTTTTATCGATTAGATACAATATTATAATCTCTATTAAATTTGTCAAATATATAATTTTACGTACGTATTAAAGAACATTTACATTTACATCTTAAAAAATAAAATTGTCCTTGTTAATAAGAATAATATCTTGAAACTAAAAATACGTGACATGGGCTAAGTTTTTCCCTAACAAGAACAGATTTAAACATAAAAAAAAATAAAATAAAAGTTCGACTAGAAAATAAATATTCTTTCTTTCTTTTATTTTTTTTTTATTTTTATTTCTCTTAGCTAGCGAAAGATATCTTTTGTATACATTGTTTCTCTTACTAATTAGTATAATCAAATTTTAGAGAAACGCGCAAAAGGGAATCTCGCGAATCGTAATAAATCGTAACGAACGTCGACGATATTATACATATTTTATATATGTATAAAATACACACATAAAATTGATTCCTTGTAATAAATAGTAGGTGTAGATTGTTTTTTTCTTTTCATTATTTTAAGATGCAAAATCATATGTGCGGTAATGAATAAACGTAACAGGCGGATGATAAACAAAGAAATAAATAAAATAATGTTTTCAGGATGTATGAGATAACGTACATGTAGTAGTACACATACACACATATTTGATACTTGAGTTATATATTTAAACATAAATACTATTTAATATATGATTCAAGCTTACAATAAACGGGTTGTATAGAATTGTCTCTCTTTTAAATGATTTATTATAATCAACATGCACTTCCATTCATTCCTATCCATTTGATATTTATGTACATATCTATGCAGAAAAGATTAAAAAAGAAAAGAAAAATTATATCGAAGAATATATATATATATATATATATATATAAAATTTTAGTACATATATAAAATAATATAATTTATTAATTTAGATAATATAATGTACCGGTAAAAAAGATACTCTACGTGCTTTTCCTCTATAGTATATTTATGTACTAAATATATATATATATATATATATATAGGTATACGTATATTGCTGACGAATCATTGATCAACGTCAAAGCAAAGAATAGAGTGTATTGTCGTGCACCCGAAAAAGAAGGTAAGAGGTCTGTTGGGTTGGTAGTAGGACAAGAAAGATCGTCCCTTTGGCAAGCGTAAGTGCAGACATAATCTTTCCTACGTATTTTTTTTTCTTTTCTTTTTTTCATCTTTTCAAAGATTAATCAGTTTCATATATCTCTCCTACGTATGTATATTTAAAAATAAAACCATTTGTAAAATATTATATTAAGTTAGAGAAAAAAGATTAATTTCGATTAGTATTTAACGTAGTTGTAATAAAGATATTGGAATCACTTGGAAAACTTTGTGTCAAAGAAGTTGCTTTTGCACATTACTTTTACTCTATCAAGAAAATTCTAATTTCAACCTTTAATCAAAGTGTTATCTTGGAAAAAGATACTTCGTAGATTTTCTTCAAATGTTCTGAATATCTTATCCTCTTATTCGCGTTGTTCATTAAAAACAAGTTTCTTCAAAAAATCAACGTATAATAAAATAATAATTTTGAAACCTCTCGTTTAAATAAAACTCACAAGTATTTTACATTTAAATAAATAATCCTTGTGTACTTTTATTCAGTATAGAAAACTTTCTAATATTTTCTATTTAAATGAAATAGAACGCGTTAGAATTTCATTTTATTGGAAATACCGAACATTATACTTCTGAGCCAATTTAATCCCGAAGTAATAGAGAGAGTTATAATCGAAACTAATTTTTAAGAAATTTATTATTATCTCTCCTCTCCTTTTTTTATTCGTACAACGTGTACGATTTAAACAAGACGTGGACCGATTAAAATGTAAATTTTTTTTCCTATGCTAAATTGTCTCGTATTAAATTTAACGAAAAAGAAAGAGAAAGAGAAAGAGTGGATGGAAGTGAGAAAAAGAATCTCGACGATAAAGGAAAAAGATTTCTTTCGATTTAATTAGAATCTCTTCTTCGAGTCACGTGATACGGTGGCTATGGGAACACGTGTGTGCCAGCGGCAATATGGCTCATGGAAATTCTTAATTAAATTCTCGCCACTTTCTCGAGTTTGCCAAAGTAAAAAAGAGAAAGAAAGAAAGAAAGATAAAAGGAAAAAATTAAAAAAGAAGAAGAAAAAAAAAGAATAAAAAGAGAAAAAAAGGGAAAAAATAAATAAGTGCCAGTATGGCCGTTCCATTTGAGTTTTTTTCATTCTAGGATCCTTACGAGCTAGGGTAGATGTATTCCTACTACTCTTTTACCCCCATACCTCCGCCATCTTTCTCTTTGCAAACGCACCACCAAACTGATTCTATTTATCTCTCTCTTTCTATTTCTCTTTCCTTCAATCTTCCTTTTTTTTTTCTTTCTTTCTTTCCCTTTTCTCCTTTTCGTAAGCTTCGCAACTTCAGATTGGAAGACGACCATACTACGCGACCACACTACGACCAAGCTACCACCACACCATGCTATAGACCATCTTCAACCACAAAGCAAGCTTTATTCTAATCTTCCTGCTTCTTTCCTTCCTCAACCTCCACCCCCACCCGCCCAGCCAAACAATTAAGCTTTCCACGAAGTCTCGTTTCTCCTTTTCCTCTTACTTTACTTTTCCTAGACACCATACTCCTTAACCACCACCACCACAACCTATCTACCTCATCATCTACTTCTTTTTTTTATTTTTCTCTCTCTCCTTTTCCACATTCTTCTTCTCCTGTTCTTCCTCTCCTCATTCTTACCCCCCTAGAGTAGTCTTTATTGCCATTTCGTTCGCACTACGATCCTATACTCTCAACCACCATTTTCAAAGCTTTCCAAACAATTCAGTTTTACCTTCTTCTTCTTTTACTTTTTTTCTTTTTTCTAATAGCTTCCTCTCGAATTTACATCTAACGCAACCAAATTAGCGCACTTTTTTCTTTAGGTATGTATATATAAGTATTTTAGAGAAAATTCTTCGTTAATGTAACTGTATTAAATTATTATCACAATAATTGACTTTAAAGGTAATTTAAAAGTAGAGATTTCAAAAGTCCACATTTTACCTAACCAGATTCATTTTAGTTATTACTCTTAGTTATACACTTACCAAAAGTGGGCGATAGTAGATAATTAACGCGATGATGGTACAATACTGTCAAAGAATACAATATTCTATGATAGTATATGATATTATATGATGTATCCTGTAATAGAATATATAGTATAGTTATACTGTAATAGAATATTAAATAATTATATTCAATTGTCAAATTGAAAAAATTTGTGTGTGCCTTCAGAAATGCCATTATACATACATATATTCAAAATGAAACAATTTTAAGAATTAAAATAGTAAAAGATCCCAAAGGTTTGTTGTTAAATCCAACGATGATCACCTGTAACAAAAAGAAAACTATATTAATTATAGAATCAAGTGAGATACAATAGCCTGACATATACATCGTCCAAATAGCAGATGCACTTTTCAAATTGAATTCCCTATTTACTTTTTATAAAAGCTCTATTTAAAGTTGCAATAAAATTGAATTTAAACGCGTGATTTGACATTTATAAAAAAAATAAAAAAAAGTAAAAGTACAAATATTAATTTACTAGAGAAAATAATAACTATTAATTATTATAACTAATACTTTTTTAAACTGCATTATATAGAAAAGAAAAAATTACAAATTTAATAATTCAATTGCGATCAAAGTGAAAAATCTTAAAGACGAAAAAAAAAAAAAGAGAGATTACTTTAATATTAAAAAGACGATAATTATGTTTCAAAATGTAATAAAAAGGAAATTTAAATATTTTGACAAGAAACTAACTAAACACGTATGCATCTTTTTGACGATATAGACACGCATTTGGTGTCCCAAGGAGATGGAATGGTCCATCATCTCCAATTACAACTAGAAATTAATGACGAGCAAAAAAGTAAAACAATAAAATATAAAATATGACTAGAGAGCTATTCTCTAAAGGTTCAAACTTGCTGTTGAACCTTTGAAAATAACTCAATAGCCTGTAGTTGCCCTCTTGAGCCACAATTAAGTGGGGGCCTCTTCGGCATTAAGCCTCTTCTTTCTTCATTCCATGAAAACTGCATTTGGACATTTCCTACGTGCGAGCAAGATAAGATCTTTCATACTAATTTTGCAAATGAACTCGTATTTTGTTATGATTCTAATTCTCAATTATATTAAAAAATTAATTTACATTTCCCGTACACTTGTCTAGCTCGTGGACCATCAATGAACTTGGAGTTCATTGATCATACACGAGAATATTTAATCGAATGTCCAAGCAGATAATAATTTCCCTCGATGACCTAATAACACTTCGCACTTTTAACGTCGAGTAATAAAATGGAATTGAAATAAAAAGTGCAATAAATGCAATGCATTTTCTTGCAATACTTTGTTATATTTATTTATATGAAATATTTCCAGCTGCAAGATAAAATCGCGATAGTGCGTAGTGCTAATCCTGAAATACTTAAAACTAAGTATCAAATGCATCAAAGAATTTGCGAATTTGATTCGACTCTATCTCGTTCGAGATAAAATCGAAGTAGAAATAAATTTTTCAAATGGTTGCAAATACCTTTGAATCATGATACATAATAAAGATCACAGAATAGTTACAAAATAAATTAACAAATCAAACATAATATAGAATGAGATGATCAAATTTTGTAACAATTCTGTATAAACCAGGAGGCGGAATTTCCACTCCGGAGTGGAAGCAAGAAGTCTAATGCCTTTCCTGGATCCTACCTACTTAAAATTAAAGTTTTCACATTCATTCAGAGAAGTATGCTACCTGCCTGCCTATTACCCATATTTTTACCCATTTTAAGAAAAACCATACATACCCACCCACTCACTCCACGGTTCTCACACATACCACCAGGGTGCAAAAGCCTACACTAGAGAGCATGCCCCGGGGCACCTCCGACACCCTAGTTCAACCACGTTTTCTAAACTTATATGCTAATGGGTATACGTACGTATTTTGCTGTAATCGACTGCCAAGGCTAATGATTATTGCATAAAAAACTAAAGCAAAAATACAAGTATACACTAGTATATATATGCATACTAGTAATATACAAGTATATCAAAGTTTCCACAAATAAATGCAGTAACTCTACTATGCAAACGAGATTATCAAACAAATTAGAAATATTTAATATAAATATAAGAATACACAGAAACGTGATATGAGAAAGTAGTGCTTTGAGTATTTAATAATGTATTAAATGAATAAAAAATATCGCGAAACGATGTACAATACACACTACCTAATACGCACACACAGGTGTAAAGTACATCGTGCAATCACTAGCACAATAACAGCCGCCAATAGGGGAAAAAACTAAAACTAAACCCACGCTAACTGTTTCTCACCTATACGTGTAACACCTGGGCACACGCATAGATGAGAACGCAGAAAGTATGGGGGGGAGAAACGGGAGATTAGTATATTAGAAGCTGAAAATCCTGATCTAAAAAATATGATTAACACATATATAAATATATCAAAAGATTTTAATAAAAATTCATCTAAGCGACTAAGGACTCTACAAGTCATTTGGTGAATAATGACTTAAACAAGCGAATGAAAAAAAAAGTTACCCCATATGAAACAATTATAGCTTCGAGGTAAGGTTGTATTAAAAGACTCTACAATAATGATGGATATTTTTTGCAAACCTCGGACGACTCCTTTCATTAAGTTGGCTGTTCTAATGAAAGAACTGGGCTTTGAGCCACCACTTAACTGCCAAAGTCTATCCGTCGCGAATAAGTTTGTCTTCTTGCTCATTTATTTAAAATATCAAAGTATTGATATATCAAAATTAATTTCGATTAGATAAACTATGTACGTAGCAATGCATGTAAGACATTTATTACATGCTTTTATAAACGTAATAAAAAAGAGAGTGCATTTATTAATTGCATTATGAATTAAATGAATTTAACCGATGAGACAAGAAAACCTATCCTGAACTAATAATAAAACATACAATAAAACATATAATAAAATATACAATTTTCATGAGTAACTCCTAAAAAGGAATTACTCATGTGCTCGTCAATAATTTATTTAAATAATTACAACCAGTAACTCGTGCCGATTTGGACCTTTCATCCTCGGCATGATTGAGCACTGGAGGGACTTTAAATAAAAACTCACGGTTTAAGAAGTTCTGCGATGGCTCCAAAACACTCCTACTTCGCAGCAAGTATTGTAGTCTGACCATGGAAGACGATACTCGATTTGCCATTGAAGAAGATCCATCGAAGATCCATCGAAGAATTCATCCAACATCTTTGAAAGGAAGAGAATCCATGGTTATATCTGTAAAATAAAATAAAACAATACGATAAGTTATCTAGAATATTATCCAAAATCATATAAAATAAAATCGAATAAAATGTAAATAAAAATGAATACTTACAATGCATTCCAAGGAGATGCAGCTCTATTGCACCATGGTGATGCACCTCGCGTGAATCTAAAAACGCGGTATGAACGAAAATAAGAAACTATAGATGAGTTTCTTATCGCGAAACCGATATTTTATTATACGACGAACAACACTGACTCTAATTCGCGTTTGATTTTAATTTATTACTCGCCCGATCACTGATTCTAAACTGCACTAATTCAAAGACTGCATTGCACGCAGTTTGATAATACCACCATAAACACTGCACATATTGCTTCGCGCACTATTGCAATCTGAAACTGAAATAAAAAACAATACTATTAATATCATTACTATTACAGATAATCATTAAAATTTTTGAGGAATTATTTAATACAAAAATATACTCACTTTAAATCTTTATTGATGAATACACAATGGGTCTCCTATCCTTAGGATAATGATGACAATGCCCAAATAATGACTATAAAACATATATAATAATAAATGCAATTAATTCAATTAACACTAGATTTATGGACCGAGCAAATGTGATTCATTTCAAACTTTTTTGTTACATATATATAAAATAGAAATATTTCAATTAATTGTAATTTAATAAAATTTAAATTTAATTACTTTTAAAATAGAATATTTTTTAAAAATATATATTAATTTTTAATGCTGTAATGAAATATGCATAAATATTAATTCCTCTCCTCTACCAACTTTTTCATTTAAACAATGTTTGTAAATTTTTAAAAAAATAGTGAACAAAACAATAGTGAACAAATCTAGTGTTAAACGAATTTCTAAATGAATTTAATTAATAAAATGTGAATACCATTCCAACGATGATCTGAAACACAAATAAAAACAAAATAATATAAATTGTTGTTATATAAAAATTATTATAGTTATTGAGAAAATGTTTAATAGAAAAATATACTCACTTTGATGGATGCAGGATGAATGCAGGATGGGTATCCTACCCTTAGGATGACGATGAACACACGTTTAAACTTAATAAAAGAAACTTGCGAGTTTCTTAACCGAGCAAACGAAACTTTAACATGCGACGATCAACACTGAATCTACTTGTCGACTTTTTTATATTTTATTTTAACACGATGCAACACACGAGAACCTCATTGCCTACGCGCTCGATTGCAATGATTTTCTGAAACAGAAAAAGAAAAAGAACAATTAAGATCATTGTTGTAATAAAAATCAATTGAAATTATCATAGAAATGTTTGATAGTAAAATATACTTACTTTTAGTCTTCGTTGATGACTGCAGGATGGGTATCCTACTCTTAGGATGACGATGTATAAAATAAAATTAAATAAAAAGTCTGAAAAGCTGAAACATACTAAAGACTATATTACAATATTTCCTGTAAATCATTTCTGAAGGCAGGGCACACATTAAAACCATTGAATATTTTTGATAGAATGGTATTCAAGTTATTAAATATTTGTAAAATTGATCAAAGTATGTAATGTTAGTATAAATATTAATTAAAAATCTTTAAAGTTGTCTAAATAAAACAGTAATTGTATCAGCAAACGCAATAAAGAGTAACATAAAAAATAAACCAGTTTTTATACCATTCTATGCAATGAAAAGCTTTTTAAACTATTAAAATCAAAATGATAACGTTAGAAATAAAATTATTAAATAATTTAATACGTCTCTTTTTCGTTTATGTTGTCTCGTCGAAGGATAGAAAACGAATACGAGATACGTTGCTACGTAACCTTGGTAGAGGAGATCTTGGGAATGTCGAACGCTCGGCTATTATACCTATGTTATCGGCTGTTTACGTTTTGTCGTCGACTCGAGAAATACCTACAAATATAAATACACATTTATATAGTAGCTTATATGTCGAGTGTATTGTTTTCTTATTCTTCCTCTCTCTCTCACACTCCTTCTCTCTCACTCATTCTGTAGTATTTCTATATGCTTATATGCTTATACTTAAAAAATATAATGCTCACCTCGCCGTATATGGAGTAGATAAAAAAAGTTGCCACAAGATTAAAAGGTTAGTGAATTCGTGTTGCAACTCTCCCCATGCTCAGAAAGCTAAAAAAAAAGTAAAATATGAAAAAACTCACGTATCAAAATTATGCATGTAGTATGCATTTGATATATAACATTCGTTATATATCATTTAATATATAACAGGAAGGTGTACATTAAAATATTAATTGAAACAATTACCTGAAATTAACGGGATAACCAAATCCGCTGCAACAAGTATACAGATCGCAGATTAAAAAATTCGAAAGATTCGCCATATTGCAGTGCATAAAGCAGGCGCGTAAGACTGGCGCGAAAATACTGCATGCGCGAAAATGATGCGCAGTATGTCTTCCTTCCACCTATATTAAAGAAAAATTTTGAATGATTAAAAATACAATATAGAAGCATAAAAATTGTCAAAATATACTCAAAAAATCAAAATTGATCCTTATATCCTTTATATATTATAATAGAAAGGTGTAAACCTTACAAAATATCTATTAATTACCTGATCTTAACGGGACGATGACACACCGATGTGTTCTCCACGAAAGACGCCATGAAACTGAAGAATTCGGACGAAAGCTTGGCCGTGATTGGCTAATTCATTTTTTTGAACAAGAAAAGGGTCATCACGGCTTCTTACACGGACAGAATCTGACCTTCCTCATGACCACGCTGGTCAAACTACATATGATAATTTATTTATTAAATAAATTAAAAATCATTTCTATTTTTCTAATAAATGTACACAATACTTAAAAATATTCTAAAAATAATGAATAGAATAAAGACAATGTAGACATTAAGAGATCTTTGTCGTTTTGCACAAATAAACAAAATCGTATAGAAGACAATTGTCGATAGAAAAATGTCTAATATGAAATGCAGCATATGAAAGAATAAATTCCCAAAATCTGTAACGATAAAGAATCCTCACAATTGAAATACTTTCACAGATGCATAATTGTTTTAAAAATATTTACAATAACGTCTATACACGATTCACACACGAAGATTATTCCACATGATTTTCTATGCTATAAGATACTACATTCTCTTTATTCTATTCATTATTTTTAGAATAATTATAAATAACGTGTACATTTTATTTGTAATCGAAAAAAGAAACACAAATTTATAACATATCAAAATTGTTTTCTATTTAATGTATGTTAAAACATATGAAATGTTTAAACCAATGTATATGCACAGAAACAATCTGAAATGCAATTAGAGAATATTAGAATGATAAAATAATTGTTAAATAATTAATATAAGTGCATTTTGTTATCTAATAACTTATTACATATGATCTATGTACCTTTCCCTTCAAGATTCACCTTTTAACTGAGACATTATCCTCTATAAAAATACTTTTATTTCAATTTTGTTTAGGTTATTTTCCAAATCTGCCCATATATGAAACGCAAATAACATTCGAAATAAACAGAATTTCAGATTTTAATTCTCTTATTTTTACACTCTTTTCACTCTTCACAAGACTTTACACACTTTAATTGTAAACATTACAAAAATAATGAATAAAATAAAAAAAGAATACATAATAAGAACATTATCTCATTGCATACGAGAAAATAATCATGTAGAAGAGAAACTTTTTCAAAGAAATTTGTCAAACAATTGACAATCTATCGCTTGCCACACGTATAAAATTAAATCTTTATCATAAAGGCGAGTTTTTACGTTAAAGAAACAAATTATAGGGACTTTTCTATTGTTGGCAAGCGATAGATTGTCAATTGTTTTACAAATTTCTTTGACAAGATTTCTGTTCTACATGATTATTTTCTCGTGAGCAATGAGATAATGTTTATATTATGCACTCTTTTTATTGTATTCATTATTTTTATAATGATTACAAGTTACATGTGTATTTAATAAAAATAGTAATAACATGTAGAGAGTTATAATGTTAATCTCTGTTTAATTGGAATGTTTTATTTTGTTACATACATGGGCAACATTTGGAAAACAACATAACCAACATTGAATAAAAGCATTTTTATAGAGGATAATGTCTCAGTTAAAAGGTGAATCTTGAAGGGAAAGGTACATAGATCATATGTAATAAGTTATTAGATAACAATATGCACTTATATTAATTATTTAACAATTATTTTATCATTCTAATGAACGGCTCAGTCTATAAATAAATTTCGAAGAGGAAGGAACTCCGAAAATATATTTCACACTTTTAAACAATTATTAATACTTCTATCGATTAATTAACAATTATTATAATATTCTTATACACTGTACTTATATTACAGGACAATTAAACACTCGAAGTCATCACTGCGCAGGAACAATAAAATAATTACGTTAGAATAGATAAAATAATAAAATCTGTACGTTATAATATTGAATTTTCTTTATTAGAATTTTAATTATCGTTGCAGAAATAATCAACATAAGAAAAATCATAAACAACTTTCTAATCAATGTTTTGTTTTAGAGAACAACAGCTCAGTCTATTAGTGCATTTCGAAGAAGAAGGTACTCCAATAATTTATCTCGTACTTTTAAACAATAATCAACACTTCTATCGATTAATTAACAATTAATATAATATTCTTATACACTGTACTTATATTACAGGACAATTAAACACTCGAAGTCATCACTGCGCATGAACAATAAATTAATCACATTAGAATAAAAATAATGTTTAAATCCGAACGTTATAATCTTGAATTGTCATTATTAGAATTATTATTACCGTTGCAGAAATAATCAACATAAGAAAAATCATAAACAACTTTCTAATCAATGTTTTGTTTTAGAGAACAACAGCTCAGTCTATTAGTGCATTTCGAAGAAGAAGGTACTCCAATAATTTATCTCGTACTTTTAAACAATAATCAACACTTCTATCGATTAATTAACAATTAATATAATATTCTTATACACTGTACTTATATTACAGGACAATTAAACACTCGAAGTCATCACTGCGCATGAACAATAAATTAATCACATTAGAATAAAAATAATGTTTAAATTCGAACGTTATAATCTTGAATTGTCATTATTAGAATTATTATTACCGTTGCAGAAATAATCAACATAAGAAAAATCATAAACAACTTTCTAATTAATGTTTTGTTTTAGAGAACAATGGGTCAGTTTGCAAGTGAATTTCGAAGAGGAAGGTACTCCAATAATATATCTCGTACTTTTAAACAATAATTAATACTTCTATCGATTAATTAACTATTAATATAATATTCTTATACACTGTACTTATATTACAGGACAATTAAACACTTGAAGTCATCACTGCGCAGGAACAATAAAATAATTACGTTAGAATAGATAAAATAATAAGATCTGTACGTTATAATATTGAATTTTCTTTATTAGAATTTTAATTACCGTTGCAGAAATAATCAACATAAGAAAAATCATAAACAACTTTCTAATCAATGTTTTGTTTTAGAGAACAACAGCTCAGTCTATTAGTGCATTTCGAAGAAGAAGGTACTCCAATAATTTATCTCATACTTTTAAACAATAATCGACACTTCTATCGATTAATTAACAATTAATATAATATTCTTATACATTGTACTTATATTACAGGACAATTAAACACTCGAAGTCATCACTGCGCATGAACAATAAATTAATCACATTAGAATAAAAATAATGTTTAAATTCGAACGTTATAATCTTGAATTGTCATTATTAGAATTATTATTACCGTTGCAGAAATAATCAACATAAGAAAAATCATAAACAACTTTCTAATTAATGTTTTGTTTTAGAGAACAATGGGTCAGTTTGCAAGTGAATTTCGAAGAGGAAGGTACTCCAATAATATATCTCGTACTTTTAAACAATAATTAATACTTCTATCGATTAATTAACTATTAATATAATATTCTTATACACTGTACTTATATTACAGGACAATTAAACACTTGAAGTCATCACTGCGCAGGAACAATAAAATAATTACGTTAGAATAGATAAAATAATAAGATCTGTACGTTATAATATTGAATTTTCTTTATTAGAATTTTAATTACCGTTGCAGAAATAATCAACATAAGAAAAATCATAAACAACTTTCTAATCAATGTTTTGTTTTAGAGAACAACAGCTCAGTCTATTAGTGCATTTCGAAGAAGAAGGTACTCCAATAATTTATCTCATACTTTTAAACAATAATCGACACTTCTATCGATTAATTAACAATTAATATAATATTCTTATACATTGTACTTATATTACAGGACAATTAAACACTCGAAGTCATCACTGCGCATGAACAATAAATTAATCACATTAGAATAAAAATAATGTTTAAATTCGAACGTTATAATCTTGAATTGTCATTATTAGAATTATTATTACCGTTGCAGAAATAATCAACATAAGAAAAATCATAAACAACTTTCTAATCAATGTTTTGTTTTAGAGAACAACAGCTCAGTCTATTAGTGCATTTCGAAGAAGAAGGTACTCCAATAATTTATCTCGTACTTTTAAACAATAATCAACACTTCTATCGATTAATTAACAATTAATATAATATTCTTATACACTGTACTTATATTACAGGACAATTAAACACTTGAAGTCATCACTGCGCATGAACAATAAATTAATCACATTAGAATAAAAATAATGTTTAAATCCGAACGTTATAATCTTGAATTGTCATTATTAGAATTATTATTACCGTTGCAGAAATAATCAACATAAGAAAAATCATAAACAACTTTCTAATCAATGTTTTGTTTTAGAGAACAACAGCTCAGTCTATTAGTGCATTTCGAAGAAGAAGGTACTCCAATAATTTATCTCGTACTTTTAAACAATAATCGACACTTCTATCGATTAATTAACAATTAATATAATATTCTTATACACTGTACTTATATTACAGGACAATTAAACACTCGAAGTCATCACTGCGCATGAACAATAAATTAATCACATTAGAATAAAAATAATGTTTAAATCCGAACGTTATAATCTTGAATTGTCATTATTAGAATTATTATTACCGTTGCAGAAATAATCAACATAAGAAAAATCATAAACAACTTTCTAATTAATGTTTTGTTTTAGAGAACAATGGGTCAGTCTGCAAGTGAAATTCGAAGAGGAAGGTACTCCAAAAATATATCTCGTACTTTTAAACAATAATTAATACTTCTATCGATTAATTAACTATTAATATAATATTCTTATACACTGTACTTATATTACAGGACAATTAAACACTTGAAGTCATCACTGCGCAGGAACAATAAAATAATTACGTTAGAATAGATAAAATAATAAAATCTGTACGTTATAATCTTGAATTGTCATTATTAGAATTATTATTACCGTTGCAGAAATAATCAACATAAGAAAAATCATAAACAACTTTCTAATTAATGTTTTGTTTTAGAGAACAATGGGTCAGTCTGCAAGTGAATTTCGAAGAGGAAGGTACTCCAATAATATATCTCGTACTTTTAAACAATAATTAATACTTCTATCGATTAATTAATAATTAATATTATATTCTTATACACTGTACTTATATTACAGGACAATTAAACACTTGAAGTCATCACTGCGCAGGAACAATAAAATAATTACGTTAGAATAGATAAAATAATAAAATCTGTACGTTATAATATTGAATTTTCTTTATTAGAATTTTAATTACCGTTGCACACATGATCAACATATATGAAGTCATATAAACAACTTTCTAATCAATGTTTTGTTTTAGAGAACAACAGCTCAGTCTATTAGTGCATTTCGAAGAGGAAGGTACTCCGAAAATATATTCCGTACTTTTAAATAATAATCGATACTTCTATCGATTGTTTAACAATTATTTCATTATTCTAATACACGCTAATTGTATTTCAGATTATTTCAACGCATATACATTGGTTTAAACGTTACATACACATTAACGTACTTTGAATAGAAAATCATTTTATTTTGAATTTATTTTTTCAGTTTATCAGATGGTTGTCTTCAACTTGAATGCGTTCCTGGACTGGAAGGTAATATAAAATACTCCAATTAATTACATTGCAAATAAAATTGTATTAATATTCATTAAAATTTCTGTTTCAGAAGCGGTTTAATGGGTAGCGGGTAAATTTTTTGTTCGTAAAGGGTGGTACCATTTACAATAAAGAATTTACTTCAGGGATGCGACCCTGCCCACGCGAGCCATGATTCTATCTTACTCCCAAGGATAGAATCATGTTCATTTAACTTTTAAGCTGGAACTACCGTCCTTTTTTTTTCTTTTTTTCTTTTTTGGCTTTTTGATATGCATTGATAGATATGCATTTAGCATGGGAAACTGAAGCTTCATTGTAAGGGAAGGCATCTTCCGCTAATTGTTAGACGGACCCAAGGATTCATTTCTGTAAGTTCGCAATAGTATACGGTGTTGGACTGAACATTTAGTGTAGGTTTCTCCTAAATTTAGAGTCAGTGGACTAGTCCAATCGGGGGGAAACCACTTTAAAAAAAAATCGTGAAAAGTTCCGCTTTAAAAGTTATACCCATCCCCCCTTTTTTCCTATCCCTTTTATGTTTTAACTCTTTTTTATCCCTTTGTTTTCTGTTGCAGATTGGACTATGGTAAGGAAACGACCACAGGTGGACCAAAGGAGGACCAAAAAGGAACAAGAAGTGGACTTGGTAATGTAAGATAGTATAAAATAATTATTTGTATAAATAAAATGAAAATTTGTATCTTTATATAATTCTCTTTGTAGCATTGCACATGTGTGATCATTATTTTTAATGTATTTTCTTTATTTATAGATTCCATGGTACAACTTATAATTGTATACTCCTTTTAATTATTATACTTTATTTTATGGAGATTGAAAATTATGTATATAAATGTATATAGATTGTATTTCTATAAGTTGAAGTTATTTTAGGGTGTGTTAGTTTTAAGTATCATCGATGATTTTATTGAATTTCTTTTCAAATTACTCTCCTTGTCTTTCATTTTGTATTTTTTAATATTGAAATTTTTCTCTGGTATTTTCGATAATAATTTTAACGATTTTTTGAATGGTACTCTTATGGTGGGGCCTAAGAGTTAGATTCATTCCTTTGAATTATATTCGGATGTGAGCATCTTTAGGATGCACATCCCTCTTGGGTCTTCAGAAGCGGTTACCTCCTCGTGGTTAGACCTGGGCAATGGTATTTTACTTTCCATGTAATGTTTAACATATTTTGATATGTTTTACATTTCATTGCAAATAAAATCCAGCCAAAGACCGCTTACCATAAACATTATAATTGTAATTAGTTTCTGTAATTTTCCAATGAACATATTTTTATTCCTTTCCTTGGCTCCTTCTATCCATTTCATCTCCAGAAACTAATTACCTTATAATGTTTTTTAATAACTTTTATAATGTTACAGGCATTACACCGATAAAACAAGAAATCTTTTATTGTAATATTTATTTTATTTAATTTCAGGATAAAATTATTTTTGTTATAATGCATATTTTATTTTTTAAAGCAGGTTTCTACTATCTCACAATATAATAACCTAAACAAAATTGAAATAAAAGTATTTTTATAGAGGATAATGTCTCAGTTAAAAGGTGAATCTTGAAGGGAAAGGTACATAGATCATATGTAATAAGTTATTAGATAACAAAATGCACTTATATTAATTATTTAACAATTATTTTATCATTCTAATATTCTCTAATTGCATTTCAGATTGTTTCTGTGCATATACATTGGTTTAAACATTTCATATGTTTTAACATACATTAAATAGAAAACAATTTTGATATGTTATAAATTTGTGTTTCTTTTTTCGATTACAAATAAAATGTACACGTTATTTATAATTATTCTAAAAATAATGAATAGAATAAAGAGAATGTAGTATCTTATAGCATAGAAAATCATGTGGAATAATCTTCGTGTGTGAATCGTGTATAGACGTTATTGTAAATATTTTTAAAACAATTATGCATCTGTGAAAGTATTTCAATTGTGAGGATTCTTTATCGTTACAGATTTTGGGAATTTATTCTTTCATATGCTGCATTTCATATTAGACATTTTTCTATCGACAATTGTCTTCTATACGATTTTGTTTATTTGTGCAAAACGACAAAGATCTCTTAATGTCTACATTGTCTTTATTCTATTCATTATTTTTAGAATATTTTTAAGTATTGTGTACATTTATTAGAAAAATAGAAATGATTTTTAATTTATTTAATAAATAAATTATCATATGTAGTTTGACCAGCGTGGTCATGAGGAAGGTCAGATTCTGTCCGTGTAAGAAGCCGTGATGACCCTTTTCTTGTTCAAAAAAATGAATTAGCCAATCACGGCCAAGCTTTCGTCCGAATTCTTCAGTTTCATGGCGTCTTTCGTGGAGAACACATCGGTGTGTCATCGTCCCGTTAAGATCAGGTAATTAATAGATATTTTGTAAGGTTTACACCTTTCTATTATAATATATAAAGGATATAAGGATCAATTTTGATTTTTTGAGTATATTTTGACAATTTTTATGCTTCTATATTGTATTTTTAATCATTCAAAATTTTTCTTTAATATAGGTGGAAGGAAGACATACTGCGCATCATTTTCGCGCATGCAGTATTTTCGCGCCAGTCTTACGCGCCTGCTTTATGCACTGCAATATGGCGAATCTTTCGAATTTTTTAATCTGCGATCTGTATACTTGTTGCAGCGGATTTGGTTATCCCGTTAATTTCAGGTAATTGTTTCAATTAATATTTTAATGTACACCTTCCTGTTATATATTAAATGATATATAACGAATGTTATATATCAAATGCATACTACATGCATAATTTTGATACGTGAGTTTTTTCATATTTTACTTTTTTTTTAGCTTTCTGAGCATGGGGAGAGTTGCAACACGAATTCACTAACCTTTTAATCTTGTGGCAACTTTTTTTATCTACTCCATATACGGCGAGGTGAGCATTATATTTTTTAAGTATAAGCATATAAGCATATAGAAATACTACAGAATGAGTGAGAGAGAAGGAGTGTGAGAGAGAGAGGAAGAATAAGAAAACAATACACTCGACATATAAGCTACTATATAAATGTGTATTTATATTTGTAGGTATTTCTCGAGTCGACGACAAAACGTAAACAGCCGATAACATAGGTATAATAGCCGAGCGTTCGACATTCCCAAGATCTCCTCTACCAAGGTTACGTAGCAACGTATCTCGTATTCGTTTTCTATCCTTCGACGAGACAACATAAACGAAAAAGAGACGTATTAAATTATTTAATAATTTTATTTCTAACGTTATCATTTTGATTTTAATAGTTTAAAAAGCTTTTCATTGCATAGAATGGTATAAAAACTGGTTTATTTTTTATGTTACTCTTTATTGCGTTTGCTGATACAATTACTGTTTTATTTAGACAACTTTAAAGATTTTTAATTAATATTTATACTAACATTACATACTTTGATCAATTTTACAAATATTTAATAACTTGAATACCATTCTATCAAAAATATTCAATGGTTTTAATGTGTGCCCTGCCTTCAGAAATGATTTACAGGAAATATTGTAATATAGTCTTTAGTATGTTTCAGCTTTTCAGACTTTTTATTTAATTTTATTTTATACATCGTCATCCTAAGAGTAGGATACCCATCCTGCAGTCATCAACGAAGACTAAAAGTAAGTATATTTTACTATCAAACATTTCTATGATAATTTCAATTGATTTTTATTACAACAATGATCTTAATTGTTCTTTTTCTTTTTCTGTTTCAGAAAATCATTGCAATCGAGCGCGTAGGCAATGAGGTTCTCGTGTGTTGCATCGTGTTAAAATAAAATATAAAAAAGTCGACAAGTAGATTCAGTGTTGATCGTCGCATGTTAAAGTTTCGTTTGCTCGGTTAAGAAACTCGCAAGTTTCTTTTATTAAGTTTAAACGTGTGTTCATCGTCATCCTAAGGGTAGGATACCCATCCTGCATTCATCCTGCATCCATCAAAGTGAGTATATTTTTCTATTAAACATTTTCTCAATAACTATAATAATTTTTATATAACAACAATTTATATTATTTTGTTTTTATTTGTGTTTCAGATCATCGTTGGAATGGTATTCACATTTTATTAATTAAATTCATTTAGAAATTCGTTTAACACTAGATTTGTTCACTATTGTTTTGTTCACTATTTTTTTAAAAATTTACAAACATTGTTTAAATGAAAAAGTTGGTAGAGGAGAGGAATTAATATTTATGCATATTTCATTACAGCATTAAAAATTAATATATATTTTTAAAAAATATTCTATTTTAAAAGTAATTAAATTTAAATTTTATTAAATTACAATTAATTGAAATATTTCTATTTTATATATATGTAACAAAAAAGTTTGAAATGAATCACATTTGCTCGGTCCATAAATCTAGTGTTAATTGAATTAATTGCATTTATTATTATATATGTTTTATAGTCATTATTTGGGCATTGTCATCATTATCCTAAGGATAGGAGACCCATTGTGTATTCATCAATAAAGATTTAAAGTGAGTATATTTTTGTATTAAATAATTCCTCAAAAATTTTAATGATTATCTGTAATAGTAATGATATTAATAGTATTGTTTTTTATTTCAGTTTCAGATTGCAATAGTGCGCGAAGCAATATGTGCAGTGTTTATGGTGGTATTATCAAACTGCGTGCAATGCAGTCTTTGAATTAGTGCAGTTTAGAATCAGTGATCGGGCGAGTAATAAATTAAAATCAAACGCGAATTAGAGTCAGTGTTGTTCGTCGTATAATAAAATATCGGTTTCGCGATAAGAAACTCATCTATAGTTTCTTATTTTCGTTCATACCGCGTTTTTAGATTCACGCGAGGTGCATCACCATGGTGCAATAGAGCTGCATCTCCTTGGAATGCATTGTAAGTATTCATTTTTATTTACATTTTATTCGATTTTATTTTATATGATTTTGGATAATATTCTAGATAACTTATCGTATTGTTTTATTTTATTTTACAGATATAACCATGGATTCTCTTCCTTTCAAAGATGTTGGATGAATTCTTCGATGGATCTTCGATGGATCTTCTTCAATGGCAAATCGAGTATCGTCTTCCATGGTCAGACTACAATACTTGCTGCGAAGTAGGAGTGTTTTGGAGCCATCGCAGAACTTCTTAAACCGTGAGTTTTTATTTAAAGTCCCTCCAGTGCTCAATCATGCCGAGGATGAAAGGTCCAAATCGGCACGAGTTACTGGTTGTAATTATTTAAATAAATTATTGACGAGCACATGAGTAATTCCTTTTTAGGAGTTACTCATGAAAATTGTATATTTTATTATATGTTTTATTGTATGTTTTATTATTAGTTCAGGATAGGTTTTCTTGTCTCATCGGTTAAATTCATTTAATTCATAATGCAATTAATAAATGCACTCTCTTTTTTATTACGTTTATAAAAGCATGTAATAAATGTCTTACATGCATTGCTACGTACATAGTTTATCTAATCGAAATTAATTTTGATATATCAATACTTTGATATTTTAAATAAATGAGCAAGAAGACAAACTTATTCGCGACGGATAGACTTTGGCAGTTAAGTGGTGGCTCAAAGCCCAGTTCTTTCATTAGAACAGCCAACTTAATGAAAGGAGTCGTCCGAGGTTTGCAAAAAATATCCATCATTATTGTAGAGTCTTTTAATACAACCTTACCTCGAAGCTATAATTGTTTCATATGGGGTAACTTTTTTTTTCATTCGCTTGTTTAAGTCATTATTCACCAAATGACTTGTAGAGTCCTTAGTCGCTTAGATGAATTTTTATTAAAATCTTTTGATATATTTATATATGTGTTAATCATATTTTTTAGATCAGGATTTTCAGCTTCTAATATACTAATCTCCCGTTTCTCCCCCCATACTTTCTGCGTTCTCATCTATGCGTGTGCCCAGGTGTTACACGTATAGGTGAGAAACAGTTAGCGTGGGTTTAGTTTTAGTTTTTTCCCCTATTGGCGGCTGTTATTGTGCTAGTGATTGCACGATGTACTTTACACCTGTGTGTGCGTATTAGGTAGTGTGTATTGTACATCGTTTCGCGATATTTTTTATTCATTTAATACATTATTAAATACTCAAAGCACTACTTTCTCATATCACGTTTCTGTGTATTCTTATATTTATATTAAATATTTCTAATTTGTTTGATAATCTCGTTTGCATAGTAGAGTTACTGCATTTATTTGTGGAAACTTTGATATACTTGTATATTACTAGTATGCATATATATACTAGTGTATACTTGTATTTTTGCTTTAGTTTTTTATGCAATAATCATTAGCCTTGGCAGTCGATTACAGCAAAATACGTACGTATACCCATTAGCATATAAGTTTAGAAAACGTGGTTGAACTAGGGTGTCGGAGGTGCCCCGGGGCATGCTCTCTAGTGTAGGCTTTTGCACCCTGGTGGTATGTGTGAGAACCGTGGAGTGAGTGGGTGGGTATGTATGGTTTTTCTTAAAATGGGTAAAAATATGGGTAATAGGCAGGCAGGTAGCATACTTCTCTGAATGAATGTGAAAACTTTAATTTTAAGTAGGTAGGATCCAGGAAAGGCATTAGACTTCTTGCTTCCACTCCGGAGTGGAAATTCCGCCTCCTGGTTTATACAGAATTGTTACAAAATTTGATCATCTCATTCTATATTATGTTTGATTTGTTAATTTATTTTGTAACTATTCTGTGATCTTTATTATGTATCATGATTCAAAGGTATTTGCAACCATTTGAAAAATTTATTTCTACTTCGATTTTATCTCGAACGAGATAGAGTCGAATCAAATTCGCAAATTCTTTGATGCATTTGATACTTAGTTTTAAGTATTTCAGGATTAGCACTACGCACTATCGCGATTTTATCTTGCAGCTGGAAATATTTCATATAAATAAATATAACAAAGTATTGCAAGAAAATGCATTGCATTTATTGCACTTTTTATTTCAATTCCATTTTATTACTCGACGTTAAAAGTGCGAAGTGTTATTAGGTCATCGAGGGAAATTATTATCTGCTTGGACATTCGATTAAATATTCTCGTGTATGATCAATGAACTCCAAGTTCATTGATGGTCCACGAGCTAGACAAGTGTACGGGAAATGTAAATTAATTTTTTAATATAATTGAGAATTAGAATCATAACAAAATACGAGTTCATTTGCAAAATTAGTATGAAAGATCTTATCTTGCTCGCACGTAGGAAATGTCCAAATGCAGTTTTCATGGAATGAAGAAAGAAGAGGCTTAATGCCGAAGAGGCCCCCACTTAATTGTGGCTCAAGAGGGCAACTACAGGCTATTGAGTTATTTTCAAAGGTTCAACAGCAAGTTTGAACCTTTAGAGAATAGCTCTCTAGTCATATTTTATATTTTATTGTTTTACTTTTTTGCTCGTCATTAATTTCTAGTTGTAATTGGAGATGATGGACCATTCCATCTCCTTGGGACACCAAATGCGTGTCTATATCGTCAAAAAGATGCATACGTGTTTAGTTAGTTCGAGTCAAAATATTTAAATTTCCTTTTTATTACATTTTGAAACATAATTATCGTCTTTTTAATATTAAACTAATCTCTCTTTTTTTTTTTCGTCTTTAAGATTTTTCACTTTGATCGCAATTGAATTATTAAATTTGTAATTTTTTCTTTTCTATATAATGCAGTTTAAAAAAGTATTAGTTATAATAATTAATAGTTATTATTTTCTCTAGTAAATTAATATTTGTACTTTTACTTTTTTTTTATTGTTTTGTAAATGTCAAATCACGCGTTTAAATTCAATTTTATTGCAACTTTAAATAGAGTTTTTATAAAAAGTAAATAGGGAATTCAATTTGAAAAGTGCATCTGCAAATTGGACGATTCATATGTCAGGCTATTGTATCTCACTTGATTCTATAATTAATATAGTTTTCTTTTTGTTACAGGTGATCATCGTTGGATTTAACAACAAACCTTTGGGATCTTTTACTATTTTAATTCCTAAAATTGTTTCATTTTGAATATATGCATGTATAATGGCATTTCTGAAGGCACACACAAATTTTTTCACTTTGACAATTGAATATAATTATTTAATATTCTATTACAGTATAACTATACTATATATTCTATTACAGGATACATCATATAATATCATATACTATCATAGAATATTGTATTCTTTGACAGTATTGTACCATCATCGCGTTAATTATCTACTATCGCCCACTTTTGGTAAGTGTATAACTAAGAGTAATAACTAAAATGAATCTGGTTAGGTAAAATGTTAACTTGAGAGCTTTTATGTACTTCGGTATTCCTTGTTGATAATGAAATATCTACTATACCTACGAAATGCGTTCACGTCTGGATATCCCTCGGTTCTGAATGTCATACTTGAATATCGACTAGTTCATTCGCGAGAGTTTTATTCATTTTGAAAATATTTATAACATTTTTATGTTACTATTTAACATACATATATAATATTTTATAAATATTTAATTCTAATAATTGTAATTTAAAGAAAAAGACAAAAAAAGAATTGTTAAAAAATATTCTTCTTTTGATCACCGTTATTGGTTTTTTTTTTTTAATCTCTATATTCCCTTGGAGGAGTTCTGTCATTCTGACTTCTCAAGAATGATTCGCACTCAGACTGATTTTTCGCCGTTTTGAAAGGGTTAAAGTGATCCGTTGTAGAAGAACGCTGAGCTTGTAAATTTAATACAGGCTGCTGTTGCCATGACATTCCTAAAGTGTTTTTACTGTGGAAAGCAGGAGATTGCGATTTTTTTGAAATATCCATCCAACGTTCATCTCTTTGATTTTGATTATTATTGCTTTCCCAAAGAGATTTGGAAGTTCCGGCAGATTGTCCTTTGTTTTGCCAATTATCTTTTTGATTAGACCATGAGTCTATCATTTCGTGTTCTCTTTCCCAACTTGATGAGATTCTTGGTTCGGACGAATGTAAAGGGCCAATTGATTTACGAATTATGTACCATCGTTTTTCCTTTTGACTAATACTATTATCGTCACTCCATGGATCTATTGCATCTTCCGGAAGATCGTCCCAATCATCTTTATCTCCTTTATGATCCCTAACATCCATATTAATTCGTAGACCTGTCCATCTGCTCTTATTTTTATCCATCAAGGATTCTTCTCTGCTACTGAAACTTTCCTTTCCTTGAATACCCCAATTATCGTTATTTAGTGATAAGCTCGAAGATCCTGACCACCTATTATCGAAATTTGTAGTCCAGGCATCCTTTGAACCTTGCATCACTGATGATGGTTTAGTATTCCACATATCTTCTCCAACAGAAATTCTCACATTATCTTGAGAAGAGTTTTTAATATTCCACTTATCTTGAGTTACAGTACTATTACGATATCTATTAACATTAGAAGCTTGTTGGTTCCCATTTGAATTAGAAGATTGTCTTTCATCACACCACGATTTATTGGGTATTTTATTACTAGGATGCGGAGTACTTTGTTCAATGGCACCACGACTTGGTATATCCCATTCGTCAGGTGGTGTGTTATGACGGTTTAAGTCGTACATAGGATTCGAAACGACTCGAAATGATGATTCCACTCGCATAGGAGATTGCTGTCTTTCTTGATACAGTAGTATATCTTGATATATTGCTTGCGGATCAAGACTTGACGAATGTATCCTCCTTCCAGATGACGATAAATAATGTATTTTTTCTATAGCTTCTTGATTTCTTATAGGAGACATTTCTTTTCTTGGTGATGTCATAGAAGCTCTCATTGAAGACGTGTATTGTTTTGGTGGTGACATATGTCTTCTGGGTGATACTTGATGCATCAATGGAGAAAATGCACGTCTAGGTGGTGTTAAAGTACGTCTTGATCCTGATATTGAACGATTTGATGGAGAATAAGAACGATCTATTAAAGTATTATGCGATCTGAAGGGAGAAATTGGACGCCTAAGAGGAGAAATATGTTTTCTAGGAGGAGAAAGTGGTCGCCTTGGTGGAGATAAGAGTGGACGTTTCGGTGAAAATCGTCTTGAAGGAGATAAGCGATGTCTTAGAGGAGATGTATGCTTCCTCATAGGTGACGGTGTTCGTTTCCTTGTACTGCTAGATTTACACCAGCAAGGTTTATCAAAATCTTTGTTTTTATTCCAAGAGATTTCATCAAAATTATGTTTACGACAATCTGATCCATGATAATGTTCTGATGATTTTCGTAAAGATCTATTCAATATAGGTGTATCATTGTTTAATGGTACGAACAAATTTGGTTTTATTGGGTCTATGTTTTTATATTTTCTATACATTGGTTTTATTACTTTTTCTTTATCAATTTCTAGAAATTTTTCATTTTCCTTAGTTATTAAAATGTCTTTCGTTCCTATTTCTTGTATATAACGACCCTTAAGTAACGGATCAGATTGATTATCTTTTATGTCAGTTGAATGTCCAGTTGTATCAGGTGGTGCAATACGATCCCAAACTGAACGTGGTAGTTGACTCTGAAGTCTGTTCGTTTGTTCAAGAACCATATTCAACATATCTTGTAATTCTTTAGCAGTTGTTATATCTACCGCAGCAGAAGATCCACTTAATTTTTCTTTCGCTGCATCTAAGATAGCTTGCTGTTCTTTTACTTTATTTATAATTTCAGGGTCAATGCGATTATTTGACAACTTTTTTCGTAGATCTATTCGATCAATGTTTTCTCGTACCTTTTTTTCATTCATAGGATTAATACGAAGTTCAGAACCTTCCTCTACTTTACTCTTTCTTCTTGACCAATCTAGTAATATATAATAAGTTATGTTAATTTATAATTTATACATTTAGATATTTACACATTATGATTTAAATACTTACCACCTCTGCGTGACTTCTTGGCAACAGTTTTATCTGACTTTCTGTCGAATTTTTTTGCTGGACCTTCATTTCTTTCTGGCGAATGAAGACGTTTTCCTCTTAATTTTGCTTTAGAACGATTAAATCTCGTCTTCTTATCAACTAATTTTTGTTGGTTTATTTTTCTCTTATTAAATAAAGAAGCTGCTAGTTCAGTATTGTTGCTGGAACTTGTTTCTTGTAATGCTCCAAGAAACAATAATTGATTATACATAGGTTGTCGTTCCATTAAAATTACTATTTCAAAATGTGGGCCAATTGGTAATGTATCGACTAGATATGCTTTTACAGGTATAAATGGATTTCCCATGTTTCGATTACCAGGTCTAACCAATTCTATTATAGCACGTACAGTTTGTTTTGTCAATGTAGTTATCATTACTAATCGCTTCAGTGAAAATATTTTTCGTAGGCATATCATAAGATCGGTTGCTATAAATGCATAAACACAATGATAATATAGTATTGAATTGTTTTTAAGTATTTTATGAATATGAGAACAATATATATTATTTAAAAAATCTACACAGATCATTTGAAATAAAACTAATCAAATCTACACACCTCGTCCAACATTGGTACTTGTATTAATGATAGCAGAAGCTTTGCAATTTCTTAATACATTAGTGATTACATTTGTAACTTCAGATGAAGAACCCACTATAAAAGAAGCATTATTTATATTATTCAATTCGCATGTCATTTCTGCTTCTTCAATTTGTGATAATGAATCAACTCCTATAACTTTTCGACATTTCTGTAAAGAAATAAATCTCTATTGAGATATCACTTACATATTTTTTATACAAGGATTAATTTCAAATACTTACAGATGCTATCATTAATCCAATCAAACCAAATCCACATCCAACTTCAAGAACTGTTGTTTTCAATGTAGGTTCTAATAATTCTATTACAGTTTTTGCTACGTTCTCTGCACCTACAGGGTTAGTCCAAAAATTCGTTTTGGGAGCTAATTGTACTTTAATACCTCCGACAACTTCGTCTAAAACTTCCGATCCTACCACAAATGTTGTATTCGAGGCAACTGTATCATTAGATCTATACAAAAAATACTTACATTGAGTACAATTTTAGTAAATATACTTAATATATAACATTTTTTTCTTACTTATTAAATATAGTTTCACAGTAGATAGATTTAACATTGCAATTTTCTCCAGGCCCAGATTCATATACTTGTTTCAAATGATCCATGGTACTCCGACTAATATTTTTTCCGGTTACAAATAGCATAATTTCCTCTGAGCTATTACATCTTACTATGAGCCAAAGCCATCGTGGTTTTGTTTCGTTTTTCTGATCAATTTCTATGCATGTATCGCTAGAGAATTGTTCTGAGAGAAGAGCTTCATCCGCCTGTTGTGCATTTTGAAGAAAATCTTCGAATATCTATATAATAAAACATAAATTATTAAAAACAATAGTGTGCTATATAACTGTATTGTGATACAACTTAAGAATTAACATTTATGAAATAAACCATTATTTTACAAGATTATAAAATACGCACACACGCAGCACATAAATCTTCAGTATGAATTTAATTTAATTAACTAAGATATTTAAATTTTGTTATTTTTTTGATGTTTTACTTATAACATTAATCAATCCTTTTGCTACTACGGGCGACTTTAGTCGCCCTCCATAGAATGCCGCGTATTTTACATACGACGAACATATACAGTTATAAGTACATCAAATATCCCACTTTGGACGTGTAATTTCAGTGTTTTATTTCTTTTCATTAAAAATCGTTAATATCAGCAATAAAATTACTCAAAAATAAATAGCAGTTTCGATGCTGCATTCATTTATGAGTTTTGTAAAATAATATTCTTAATCAATAGTCAACTTTGCGGATGGGTTCTTCTTCTTACAGTACGATTCACATCTTTATTCTAGTCTTATTTCATTTCTTGAATACAGATAGCAGGAAAGAGCTATGATATTATATATTTTTCTTAATTACATAACTCATTCTCTTTCTCTCTCGCTCTCTGTCTCTTTTGATGCAATTATTTATTGCGTTCCATGTGTTTAATGTAATAAAAGAAGTGTTTTAGCCCTTTGCATTCGAGATCGTTTCACAGCATTTTTGGTGAATTTCTCACCACCAACTTAAAATCATTTCACACAAAAATTAAAGGATAAAATTTGCATATTTTAATATTTAATACATCTTTACTAAGATAATTTCTTAAACATTAGTCTTTGTAATTTTGTTTTGTATGATATTTCATGTAACAATTGCCGAGATGCATGCTCGGCTTTTCGAGACAAGTATCACAATAGTATGTCGTTTAAAGTCTTTTGCCAGGGTTATTTCTTTGAGGTCAGACTTTGCAATTCTTCCTAACTCCTGTTAGAATGTTATGCAGCTTTCCATTTAGGCGGATGTTTTCGGAATCAGAGGTTGAAGTCGAAGCTCGACAACACGTGTCTGACGAAAATCTATAGTCAATTACCGAACTAAGATTTTCACATACCGCAAGTGATTAAGCGGCTGTTCTCTCTGTTGTTTAGTGATTTTATAAATTTCTCCGTAGTAAGACTTCCATAATAAGGAAGAATACATACCACAGATATATCCAGTATTAGAGTCTGCCATTGTGTAAACTCTAATACCCCATTTAGTTGGTTTTTTCAGGTTGTAAGTAATAAAGGAAATTCGACCTTTGAATTTGATAGTGATCCACACAAATTTCTTCTCCCAGTGTAAAATACTTCCAAAGTTTAGAATTTATATAGTCAAGAAAGCAGCTTACTAGCTGTAAACGTGTTTCATGGACCTGCATCTTTTGTTGGGATTGTTTTTAGATGAAACATCCAAAAAATCTGGCTAAATCTGTCTCTAGTAAATTTGTTTGAATAAAAAGGAATGTAACTGACATCATTCCGTGACCAGTACTCTTGTAAATCGCATCAAATTTCCGCACCAAACCAAGTGATGAGCGAGAGTCACCTCTCGAGTGCAAAGGGTTAATAAAAACACTCCTTATTGCAACAATAGTAACAATCGTAATATTGTTACATACTCTGCGTGCAGCTGCATTTGTTGCATAATAATCTTCTATCTTGTTGATACTTCTTGACGTTGAATTTAATTTCTTTATAAGAATAATATTCAAGAATTATAATTCTATATGCAGTGTGTTTCTTGAATGTTCTTGACGAAGTAAAACAACGTGTCTATTATATTTTCATTCTTATTCATCCATTATAGTTTGTGTTTCATGTGTTGCCAATTATAAAGTTAGTTTTTATTTAATTAATTGAATGATTATACATGTACTTTAATTTCATGAATAATTAATGACTTATCGTCATTAAATTTTTGTTTTTCATTGTAGAAAAAGTTTGGCAACATCAGTTATTCGTTCTATTGCACAAAAAATCTTTGTCCTTATAAAAGGATTACTTGACTTTAAGCATTATGCAAGAAACATCCATACGCTAATATGGACTTTATCAAGAATGTTCAATCTTTTTAAATACACAATTATGTATATGCTTTTCAGAAGTTAAACGTGCTGAATTGCATTTACATAGCAAAATTAAATATACCTTGACTGCGCGTAATACAAAAGGCGGAATCTCAGGGATGGTATGTTTACTAACACCCCATGCTTCAGCTGGTTCCACCTGCCACACTTTTTCTTTACTGTGAAGAGATCCATCCCCCTTCTCTGATACCTCCACACTTATTCTGCTGCCTAAACATGCAGGTTATTTTTATCATTGAAATACTAAAAAATTCATTACACTATATTTGTCATGTTCCGATTTTCTCAATGGAATCCGTAACTAGACAGATTTATTATTAGAGTAATTCAAAATAAAATGAGTAAAAAATTTAAATTATAAATATTAAACATTATCTTCTAAATGAAGAGATTTATTATTATATTATAATAAAAAAAAAAAAAGCAGAGCAAGGTATGCTTGTGAGAGAGAAGAACAAATCTGATTTATATAAAAGTTTACAAATTAGTTTATAAACTTTTTAAATAAAAATATAATCATTTAATTTAGTACAAAGCAAAATATACGTATACAATGAGTATGAATATGGAGATACTGAAAAATGTGTAGTACTGATGTGAAGCTTATCACTTTATTAATCACATTTATTTGTGTATTGTTGTCACAATGTATTTTATGGATTTATGCTTTAACCACACAAGTATAACACTTTTTTTAAGTTATGCACTTAAAAGATGGAGCAAGTGTCGACATGTTTTTAGATTTATTAACTCATAGTTTACTACTATGAATTAGTCATATATGTTTTCAAGGAATCTTTCGTTCCATTGAAATTCAAAACAGTGTCAGCAGAGATTATTATTCTCTGGACACAAGCCCATCTATTTTCATTTTTCGCTAATTTATAGAGTAGCATAGAAATGCATATTGAATGCATTTATATCATTAACACATTGATTATTCACTGTTCTTTCACTTAACTGCTAAGGTCAATCAAAGGTAAAGAGCATAAACGATCAATGTATTAATATTACACATATGCATATATATATATGTATATTTATATTATGTATATTAATGCGAACTATTCATTTTAGCAATTTTTATAGACACAGGTGTTTAAAGTTTTTTCATACAGATGTTAGGAGCGTACTCTATACTCACAAAATAATTTAAAACTTTATTAAAGTAAATTGTAAAATTATCTAAATGAAACAACAAATGAAAAAACTCTAGACACTCTTTATATAAACAACTTTGCATAATATATTATTAATAATATTAATATACCGTTAGTATACTTACAATTAAATTTCCAACGATTAGTATGATGTTTATCTAATGGCCAACGACGTGGTGGTTCTAGTTTACATAGAGGTGATCCGTTAAGTTTTTCTGTATAATCTAGCCATGTTTTATAAGATGGATAAGAATTTTCTAAAACACGTGCTAATTTACACATTCGTTCCTTAATAGTATCTAATTTTTCAGTTAGCTGTAAGTAGTTGACATAAAGTGATAGGAGAAATAGTACGATAAGGAATTAAATACATGGTAAAAAAAATAAAACCTTTTACCTTCTTTTCATACCAATGGGTTTCTATTTTTTTGGGTATTTTTGTTTCTACGTTAGAAGGTGAAATATCTATAGGTGTGATACTTGCTTCTGTAATTTCTTTTTGATTTTTGCAGATATTATTTTCAGATAATTTTTCTGCATCAGTTTGCTTGTTTTCATTGGAATTTATAGATTCAGTAATATTTTCAGATAAACTTTCTGCTTCAGATTGCATATTGTCATTGGTATCTATAGATTCAGTAATATTTTCAGATAATTTTTCTGCTTCAGTTTGCTTGTTTTCATTGGAATTTATAGATTCAGTAATATCTTCAGATACATTTTTTGCTTCAGATTGCTTGTTTTCATTGGAATTTATAGATTCAGTAATATTTTCAGATAAACTTTCTGCTTCAGATTGCATATTGTCATTGGTATCTATAGATTCAGTAATATTTTCAGATAAACTTTTTGCTACAGACTGCTTGTTTTCATTATTAGATATTTCTGTTCCAATATAGTTTTGAGAGTCATTTTCTTCCTCAACTTCCATTTGGTTTAAATGATCAAGGGTATTTAACGTATCTTCTTCTTCCAAACATTCGTCAAGGACTTTGTAATCCTCTCCTCCTATCATAGCTGCTTCTGAAGTTTCAAAGAAATAAAATATTGTTAGGTTATTATTGAATATTATATTTGAAATGACCTATAATACGTCAAATGTATGTGAGACCTTTAAATTTTAAATAACAGAAAATAAAAACATATTGTTAAAGAAAATGTTTAATTACCCATTGCGAAACGATTTTCTTTCCTTGCGAAGTCACACGGTTACTTAAGTACGATTAATATTAAGCTAGAATAGTAAAGAATTTGTAAATAAATAAATGTTTCAAGCCTTAAACATAAATATAAGTTATCGTAATAGTTGACGTAACAAAGGATACATGCACATTATATTTCATGAAATACATTATACATATATATACATATATCAAGATTTTTACTATAAATGTTAATTTTACTAAATATAATTTCTTCTTCCATTTGCTTTTAAATACAATTATTAGAAATTATTTTATCCATAGATATTTCATCTTGTGATATTATAGAAACGAATAATAATAATAATTTTCTATATAATTAGTGTACTAGAAATTGACGTGCTTACCGGACAATGCGTATTCAGAGAATCACGTGATTATTAAAACCACATTCATGCCTTTAACGTTCATTCATTAATTACTTTTTTACGTAGTAGTATCGAATCATAGCGCACCGTAGAAACCAGCTGATTGTAGTACCATGTAAACGAAGCTTTAGATTGTATGCGTATTGTGAATGAAGCATAATAGTAGGAGCAGTAATGGCGCTCATGTTTGAATTGTCAAAGATTCATTCATTCATTCATTTATTCATTTATTTGTATTCATTAATTATATCATCGTGTTTTTATTAAGCACAAAAGTAACAGTAATTTATACTTATCACAAAATATTTTGAAAGAAATTAAATGTTTAATTAGTGTATTAATTAGTGCATAATGCTTTATGCAATCACGTTTGTAATAACATTTTTAAGATAAATAACTATAAAAATTTATTGTCATAATTGTTAGGAAAATTATATATGTAGTAATAGTACTGTATAATTGAACAAAAAACAAAATTGAAAACGTGTATTACAAATGACATTATTTTTTCTTTCTGGAAGAGTATTGTGTTCTTTATGCGCATGCATGATGTCAAAACATTTATTTAAAATTGTTTAGAACTTGAGAAATTTATTAATTTAATATATTTTGAAAAATTCAAACTAATTTTATAAGTTTTTTCTTCTTATTTAGATGAATAGATTGTATTATACGTGTAATTGGAAAACATAAAAAACAGAGAGCAATTTTTACTATTAGTTATTTATCACATAAACAAATTATTTCTAAGATTTTTCTTATTTAATAAATTTAATTCATCATTCAATTTCATATTTAACCGCCTGCGCGTAACATCTTGCGCACAAGGAATAAAATTACTTTCTCTGTCTCATTTCATGGGTGAACCTTTCACTCATAAGGATTTTGAAATATAGTACTATACTACATATATAAAAAAAAAAATTAAAAAAGAAAAGAAAACGATAAATACAGTAGTTATAAATTACATAATAATTAGAAAAGATAGTGTATATAAAATCGCAAGACACCGTAATTAAAACTCCATTGATTTCTTCCAGTAATAAACAGGTAATAAGATAGAAAAAAAAATAAAAAGGAATAATATTTGGCGCGAAATAGAATTGTTCAAAATCGGGTTTGATTATACAAAAGGGAAGGAGAAAATTAGGAAGAAAAAGAAAAGACAAAGACAAAGAAAAAGAGAGAGTGAGAGAAAGAGAGGACAAAGAAAAGGATAAAAGTGGTAAAAGAGAGAAAGAGCAATGAGAAAAGGTCGAAGGGCGCAGACGCGACTCTTATGGATTTTCCCCTCGCCGCCACCCTCTACGAAGTGGAACCTGGTAAAGGCAATATGTATAGGAGGTTGATGGGGTAGATGCAGAGAAGGAGAAGGAGAAGGAAGGGATGGTGGGTGATGGTTGGAGGTGGAGGTGGAGGTGGAGGTGGTGCTAGAGAATCTATCGAAAAGGACAGAAGCGACGGGCTGGGTCGCTCGTCTAGAAGCTAAACGTTAGCTCTGTAGCTCTGCAGTTTATTACGCGCGCGAGTTTTCATCAGAGAAAGAGAAAAATAGAGAAAGAAAGAAAGAAAGAAACGACAGCTAGTTGTCTTGAGCGCGCATAAGCGCTCTGGGTAGCACTCTTGTAAGAAACAACATATCGTATAGTCGAACTTTAAAGGGTTGAACGCGTCTTCTCTTTCTTCCCCCACCTTTTCCTTTTCGACATGTGACGCGACGGTGTTCGACGACGTTTCGTCGAACGACGTCTGACATCGGTCCTGCAGTATCTTAAGGACTTACGCGTCTCTCGACGACGTCGTCGACATCGTCGTCGTTTTTGTTATTGTTGTTGCTATTGTCATTGTCATTTTCGTTGTCATTATTACCGTTCTTTAACGCGGTCGACCACGTGGTGGTGAACGAGCTTCGTATCGAGAAGGTTTACTTTATGGTATGTATGAGACACGTTATATATACATACATATATACATATATGTATATGTATATATATATATATCATCTGTCGTCTATGCTTTGGATTCGTTATCGTATTATGTATATCCTTCTAACTTATTTTTCTTTCTTCCTTTGGATAGATCGATCATCATTAATATTTTCTATCACCTAACTAAATCTCTTACGTCAGTTTCTGTCTTTTCCTTATATGAGCCTTTTATCATATCTTTTTCTTTTCTCTTTTTATTCGATCTAATCTATCTATCTATCTA
Organism: Polistes dominula; assembly: GCF_049000335.1. Taxonomy (NCBI): domain Eukaryota; kingdom Metazoa; phylum Arthropoda; class Insecta; order Hymenoptera; family Vespidae; genus Polistes; species Polistes dominula. Next base: position 601,898 of record NW_028300939.1, on the reverse strand, counting down.
TCTATCTAGCTAGCTAGCTAGCTAGCTAGGTATCTATTTTTCTTTCTTTCTTTCTTTCTTACTATCTGCCGTTAGTTTTCCTTTCTATCTAACGATGCGATTCATTTCTTTTGCTTTTTCTTTTTCCAAATGAGAAATAATTTCATTTAGACAAATACCAATTTTATAACTGCATTCCAAATACAGTAGAGTTTTCAAAAAATGAACTTGTAATTGTAACGATTCATAACATGCAAGGAGGAAATACTTTTTCATTAGTATAAAGAATGTGAGACACATATCATTTTCTTGAAAAGAAATCTTAGGAAAAAAAAAACAAGTTTGTGATCATTTATAATCTATAAATATATGTATACATTATACATGGTACTTTGTGCTCGCATAAGATTAGATATAAATATCTTGAAAGTAGTGTGTTTACACAGTAGTGTTAAGCACGCGTGCATTAATGTATAAGTATATATAATATATTTATATACATAAGTGTTTTTGCGCGTTTGATGTTTCTTGGTGGATTACGTGCAAGAAAAATATCGTGTAGAGAGAAAAAGGGAAGGAGAATTAGGGAGTAGGCACACAAAGGTTGATTTGTCCGCGTACACTCACGCGATTCACTCTTACCGGCACAAATCGAATTTTAAATTTACCAATTAACTTTAAACTTTCACATTTTATAAGATCCCAACGTGGGTTAAGATCACGTTCGAATAAACTTATCGAAGAAAAGTAGAATTCAAGAAATTAGAATTAATTAATCGGTCGTTTATCTCAGCTGAAACCTTATACCTTTCATCCTCCGATTTTTGTCTGTAGTCTTAATCTTACACAACTTATTACACCGATTAGCTCTACCTTTGTCATCATCGACATCCACCTGATAAATTATTTTATTTTATTTTTTTTATATCGTATCACATATTTACGTATGTCCACAGTATCGCAAATGAAATTAGCATTACAAATTAGCAATACAGTATACAGTACTGTAACGCATTGACACATATTTTTTTGTTATTATGCTACTGTCCGTTCACGAGAATAACAATACAATTACTGACCGTGTCGACACTAGAAAAAAGACTATGAAAAGATAATTTAAATTTCTGTACATATACATATATGTTATATATAAAATTTCCATAAAAATTATTTGCTATTATTTGTTAAGTATACGCGCAATGTATTTCACCGTGTCGAATGTACTCATTTTTACAATCCAATTTAAAGAAATAAATGTCATAGATCTTTTTTCGAATTGTTAAATAGATTTTGGATTCCAGATTTTTCATTCAATCCTATAGGTAATAAATAATTCAAGGGATTTAATATGGGTACTTGGACAGCTAATAAATGGGCTTATCGCAACTGACGTGATACACATTGCGTGTTACTTTTTTTAAATGTACAGATGTTTATAGATATGTTTTTTATTCTTAACATGATCACATGTCAGAAATTGTATTCAAAATTGATGGTCTATCTTTGCGAACCACCATGTATATTAGGAACATATATTCATAATTTCTTTTAATATCACGTATTATATAATATTACAAATTGGTATAGATAATGACAGAGAGAAAGAAAGAAAGAAAGAAAGATGATAAATAGTTCAATAGTGGGCGTACTAATTATAGCTCATAGATTGTAGTTATTTCATTGATAAAATCATATGTTGCAATAATGAACTTGATAAGAAGATTTTGTTTTAAATAAATAAACGATAATAAGAGAATTTCTTTTTTCAAACTATTATAATATTCGAGACACTTATCTGTAAGTGCAATAGGTATTTATTGTCTTCGTAATAAGGTTTGTTACAATGATACAATTGATTAGAATGAAGGATAATTGTAATCGTTTCGATTAAAAAGACAGAGCTGGTTTGTTAACCGCAACGATGTTGATCATAATTAGATGATAATTAGATGTTAAACAGGTATAGCTAAAAATATAAATAGATGATGAATGAACACAGTATATGGATTGTCACGAAAAAACGTCTCGTTTAATAAATAACAAAAGAGGTATATAAGATGTAGAGTATAAAAGATTGAAATTAAATGTATCATTAGAATAAACTTTGTGATTATGTAAGTATTATCGACGTATTATCGATTTATTATCGATACGTCGAAATACGAGAAAGAACAGTCTGAAACGAGCAGCAGCCAATATCATTTGAAGACAAATTTATGATCGTGTAAAAAGAAAATATTTATTCTTTTCCATTTGATCAGAATTCTGTAGGAATAAAATGTGCTTTATTTATTTTCATCAACAAAAAAGGCAAAATAAAAAAAAGATATGACTTATTATTTTTTCTTTTTTTCTTTTTTTTATTTCTCTCGAATGCTTTAGCTCGGCCGAATGTCGTCGTCACACAAAAAACAGAAGGAGTCAAGAAGGAGAAGGTAGAAGAAAAAGAATTTCATTTTCTTGAGTAGGAGACTGACGGCATGGGTCTGCCGCGTTTGTCGTTGAAGAGATGCTTCCTTTACGTGTTTTGTTTGACGGGGATGTTGCTGGTCCTTATGAACGTACGTCAAAAGGAGATCTGGCATGCGATGAGATCAGATCCAATTCAAGTGCAATCTCTTCGCGTACTTGGTGACACTACCAAGGTATTATATATTTATATTATTTGTAGTATTTGTAGTATTAGTTTTGATTTTTATATTGGTATGCAAAATCGATAATACAAATAATAATGAAAAAAAACTGTAACTGTCTGATAAGTTATGTCGGAATTTTTATTATAGAAAATACAATACGTATTGTTCATTTTCATAAAGATATATAAGGTAGCAAATATATTGAACATCATTAAAAATAACTATAGTAATTGAACAATATAATATATCACTATTATTTAATAAAACACAAATCAATAAAAATTCTGACATTGGTTAACACGTTCCGTGCCGATTTTCCATTGATGCCGCGTGGGGCGTATAGGACCCACACGGGCACGAAACTTGTTAAAATCCAATTCATAGGTAGATGAAAAATTTGATTTCTAATAGGATTATATCGATTTTTTTGGTACTTTATCGATCGATTTTCAATTTTCTTTTTAGTATTTTTGTTTTTTTTGTTTTTTGTAATACTAAACGTAGATACTTTTTCTCTATGTATATGTATTTGTGTGTAATCAATAAGATTGCGCAGCCCAAAACGCTGCACGATAATATCGATCGGCCTACGTACTCTTTAGTGTTCCTTAAAACATGACTATGGATCGATATTATCAGGTGTACGAAGGCTTTGCACATTGTGATATATTCTGTCTGTTTCTCTGTCTCTCTCTCTCTATTTTTTCTCTATCACTTTCTCCATTTATTTCGCGCACCTTCTATTTTAGAGTTTGATACTTTTCAAGCGTAAACTACTCTCTCTTTTGTACCATCCCGAGTGATCTTTTTCTTTCGCATTATGAAACGACGATTATTATCGTTCTATGAAAAAATTGTTTGTCCAAACAAGAAAATGTTGTTATCTTTCGTTTCACGATACATCACGCATTTATTCAACACGAACGCGCGAACGAACGTGATGAAAGTAATAAAAAAAAAGAAATACATTTATAATATAAAATGAATTGAAACGAATTTAATTTTATAATAAAAATTATTTTGAGAGTTTATATGTGCTTATTAAATGTAGGCGAAAAAAACAAGAACAATGAGTTTATAGAATGAGTTTAAACGTGGTAGCAATTTCTAAAGAGCTAAATTTCAGTCGCAGATGAAACATGATTGGCCTTTGAAAACGAAGAAGTCGACGATACGGATAATGCAAACGATTCGAGAGACGATCAAGAGAAAAGACGTAATTAACGAGGTATATTTAGTTGAAAATAGATCGCAAGGTTAAATATTATAATAATACGTGCGAAAGAGAAACAATTAGCTTGCCTTATCGACGTTACTTACATAAAACATATGTGACTTCTTCTATTTTTTCACAGTAAAATATCGCATAAGTAGTTGTTAGTTAAAGCAGCGATTAATGGCTTTTTACTGATTGTCTAATCGGGCTTTTAGTTTTTGCAATTAATCGTTAGCCTTCGCTTAAATGCATATACACATAAATACATCACTTTATCTCTCCCTCTCTTTCTGTCCTTTTTAAATATGCGTGTTTGTGTTTCTATGTCTTCTTTATCATCTTGTTTCGAATTACGAGGTCTAGTTTTGTTCTTCGTGGCTTACCTATTTTTCGATCAACATATCTTTTTGTAAATTATTAAATAATTGCAATTTGAAAGATTACATATAGATAATTAGGTATAATTTTCCAAAAAAAATATTAAAATTGCATTTATATGTAGGTGGGACATTTATTTTAGTGTTAGTATTGTCAGAAAGAAAAAAAGCAGACTTTGAAGATAATTTTAATTTGATATATTAAATATTTGTCTGTTGTAAATTCCTACATATAATCTCCTAAAACTATACTAATTTTAATGTATAATATAATTAGTATTATATAGATAACTATATAATAGTATACAAGCTTGTTAGAAATGAACTTTTCTTTGCATTAAATAATAGAATATTATATGTAGAAAGCGTTTTAGATTGGTTTTTTTTTCTTATTGATTTTTATTATTATTCTTTTTTTTTTTTGTTAAATTTCATTGCAATGATCACAAAAAGATTAGCCGAAATTTGATGTATAATAATATGTATTATATTTACATGTATGATGTATAAAAATGATTGTGCAGCGGATATTTCCTTGTTTGTGATTTTTATTTGTTTCTTTATTAAAAAAAAAAAAAAAAAAACCAAAAAAAACCAAAAAAAAACCAAAAAACAGCTGAATTCGACTGGAACGACGATCTTGTCGGAAAATTCGATAGATTCTTTGGCCCCATCGATAAGACCATGGTATATGAAAGGTGGAACAAGAAGACCACATCCAGCTGCCAAATCTCGTCGTACTGGTCGAAGATTAGCACGTTTATGGCCAGAAGAGGATACTTACGATGACCGTGTGACTAATCAAGTATGCCATTAGTTTTATATCAACACGAATAACAACGAATTTCAATCATTGTAATATGAAATATTCCAAAAGTTATGGATTGAAAAAAATAAATAAATAAATACAATGTTAGGAGAGATTATTTCCAACAAGAAAAAGCTTTATATTTAGATATCTGATTTCTCATACGAAATAAATTATGATTTATGCGTGTTAAAGTACAATAAGGTACAATATTACATATTACAGGGAAAGGTTAAAGTATTTCTTTGTTGGAAATGAATTTCTTTAGGTTTGATTGATGACTTTTAAGATACCACGTTATAGAATAGACGAATACGTCTATTCTATAATCTATATTCCATAATACGAAATACAAATACGAATAGACCAACGTATTCATCTTGAAATATTTTCTTTTAGTTGATGTTTCTGCCACCTGATTACAATCGAACGGAAGAACATAGATTTAAAAAAATAATGGTACCTCATGGAATGGGAGAGGCCAAGGTTGGTTCAGACATTTTCGTTCAACATCGTTGTCCTGTTAACACGTGTACCATCGTTCGTGACAATCCAAATGAGGCTGATTTAATTTTATTCAAAGATTATGTAACATACGTGGGGCGAAGACCTCGTAATCAGGTGTGTAGAATATTTCAACATGTTGAATACATTTAATATTAATATTATTGATCGTGTTTGTTGGTAGGTTTGGATGCTGTATTTTTTAGAATGTCCTTATCACACGCAAAGCGTGAAAAATGCTCTAATCAATTGGACGGCTACTTATCGTCGTGACAGTGACATTGTTGCACCCTACGAAAGGTGGCAATATTACGATTCTAGTATTAAACAAATATCTCAAACTTTTAATTATGCTGCTAATAAAACGAAAAAGGTAAATATATAAATTGGAAATGTATTTTAATAATTATTACAAATACATTTTGTTTTCTTATATATTTCCAATAAGGTCGCATGGTTCGTTTCCAACTGTCATCCACGAAATCAACGTATGCATTATGCCAAGGAACTGTCAAAGTACATTCAAGTAGATATTTACGGTGCCTGCGGTACGTTACGTTGTCCTCGTTCACAGTCGCAAACTTGTTTCGATATGTTAGACGAGGATTACAAATTTTATTTAGCATTTGAGAATTCCAATTGCAAGGACTATATTACGGAAAAGTTCTTCGTGAACGGGCTTGGGTATGGAATTTGTTATCAAACCTTTCTCTGCATAATACATTTGAGAATGATCTCGATAAGCTTTTACAAGCAGCATGTACCTTTTAACTCTTTGAGCGCTGAATAATGAACTAAAACATAAGTTTATTAAAATGAATAATTTTCAGTCACAACGTTTTACCAATTGTAATGGGAGCACATCCAAGCGATTATGCACGAAGTGCACCGTATAGATCTTACATTCACGTGGATGAATTCGCATCGCCAAAAGAATTGGCAACTTATCTTCATCGTTTGGATCACGACGACGAACTTTACAATTCGTATTTTCGATGGAAAGGCACGGGAGAATTTATCAACACATTTTTTTGGTGTCGAGTATGCGCCATGTTGCACGACGATCGTCCTGCCAAATTTTATAAAGATGTTAACGAATGGTGGAGGGGAGAAGGTGTTTGTACGACTAGTTCTTGGCGTGAACACGAAAGCTCGAAAAAAGCACGCTTGAGGAATACCTGAGAACATATTCCCTGAAATGTTTTGCTAAAAGAATCTCAAAAATAACTTTCGGAATGTTTTTTTATTCTCCAAAATCGATTTTCTTATCATCATCATCATCATCATTATCATCATCATCGTAAATAAGGGATTTGAAAAGGATGAAAACGATAAAACAATCACGACGAGTTTTGATTAATTCGTCCAAGCTTCTTCGAATAATGGTATATATTATTATATTAGCGTTATATGGTGTTTGATCACATATCCTATACGCATGGATGTTAATGACACGAATTATCGTCGTAATTTTGATTATTATATACCTCTTCGTATGAAAATTCTTCTAATATTCAATGAAGGGAAAATTTTCTATGGTAAATAACAAAATAATCGTATCGTGTGGTGAGATACGATGCCGTCTAGTTGGAATTGCAAACATTGACTCGTATCACTAGAACATTTCGTCATCTAGTCAAAGAAAATAATATATATCTAGGACGATAAAGTGAGATAACTTATTATTATTATTATTAAATATATCATTTGAGTTATTTAGCGAGATCACAATTTAGTCTAGTTAACTTAAAGAAATAAAAAAGAAAAGAATCGTCGAGTTACTTTGATAAGCAGCGATAAAGATCGTATGTCGTCGCTTTTCTTCTAGGTTCCTACGATATTAATATTTAATAAATATAATATAATATACTGTGCGCACAAGCAGCTTAGGTATTAGAACAAATTGATGCAGAATATATTTCAAATAGATGTACCAAAGCGATCAAGCAAAATATTGATGAAAGCAGCATGACAAATTCTAGTACCTTTGCCTTGATAAAACCAAAAAAGAAAAAAAGCAAGAGAAGAAGGAATATAAAATAGTTGTTTTATAAAAATAATGTATAATTGAAAAGGGTAACGTGACTAATGCAAGTGCTCGCATTTTAGTATTCAATCATATTTGCAATAATAACTTTCGTTATTATCATCATTTAAGTATTACATTTTTCTTTACTCGTTGATTTTTTAATTTATTTGTTGTTCAATTATACCATTGTATATTTATACAAATAAGTACATCGAAGAATCCCATCGAGTTTTGTTAAGTAATAATAGTAATCTCTCAACATTAGTGATAGAAGTAATAGTAGTAGTAATAATAGTAGTTGTAGTAGTAGTATTACTAGAAATAGTATGAACAAAATTTTTTTCATTGATCGTTATCAATTGCGTTTCTTATCATTCCTCTCTCATAAATTTGGTGCTGCTTTATAATTGGTGCTGATGTACGGTGTATGTGTGTAAAAAAGATACAAACCGAATATGTGTAAGAAAAATAGGTAACCAAAGAAAGAAAATAACAAAAAAAAAGTAACAAAAACAATAAATATACAAGGCAGAATAAAATTGAAAAATGCATAGAACGTACACGTACTTGCAATTTAGTATAATAAATAAATAAATAAATAAATACCACGATGTTATTACATATATGAGAATAATTATTTATTGAAGTGATCACTCGCTGTGAGAGATTAGATAGGGCTATTAATAAATAATTATATATAAATTATATATAAATAATATATGATAGCTGGTAACGCGTCTGTCGTTTTATTCGTTGTATAGTAAGAAGTAAAAAAGACAAAACAAAAAAAAGAAAAGGAAGAAAACCAAAAATGGAGAAGACTCTCTATATAATAATAATAATAATAATAATAATAATAATAATAATAATTATAGAATAATAATATCTAACGTAGAAATACGTTATCGTATTCGTAAGTAAATAATATGTGGAATTTATCAAACGACGAATATCGTATCGATATTATCATTCGTTCTCGTAATATCGTCGTTTCAAATATCGAATTGATAATTTCATAAATAATTTATATTTCTTGATAAAAAAAAAATGGAAAAACATGCTACTTATATCTGCCAGCTTTCTTCTTCTTCTTCTATGTTTGGCGAAATGCATTTACATATATACATACATATACATATATCGTGATAGTCGTTTTATCGTTTATAAATATCCAATGGTATCGATATGATTTGTACGAGAGAGATTCATCGTATTGTATACCTTAAACAATTCCAATTGTTTTAACTTTTTGCGAGATTAGTCATTTTAAAAGTACATTGAGAGAGTTAGATCTACCTAACGAGGAATTTATAAATTAATTCTAAAATTACGATCGGTTGGGTTCATTCAAAATAGACTGTGTTTCACGCATTTCAATCAAAAGAATGAAAAGATATTAAAGAAGATAAATTTGTTAGATCGCGTTTAGATAATTATTCTCGACTGCGAACTAGCGAAAAATATGAACGAGAGTGAGTTAATCGTATAAATATTCTATGAATATTATAGCGAAACGTTTGTATATGCATACTTTACATGTCATCATTATACAATGAAATATTAATATTAGATTTACGGACTAAATATTATTTTTAAAAAAATAATTTGTTGGTTTTTTAGTTACGTAATGAAATATACGTAAATATTAATTCCTATCCTTCATTTAAACAATGTTTATAAATCATTCCAAAATAATAAACAAAACATCCATAAATCTAATGTTAATTGTATTATAATATCAGCGAAATCGGTGGTATCGTTTTATGTTTTATTATAAAAAAAGAAAAAGATAAATAGACTGTTGTCAAATTTCAACACACAGTCTTACGTCTTTGTCCAATTATAAGTACTTACATAATTAATAAAATATTTACGTAAACATTCGCGCAAATTATTCTGCGTTGAAACGAAATATAACAGAAAGAAGAAAATAAACATTTTCTAAAATTGCGATTTTTTTTTCTTATCTTTCAAATATAATTCTCCTCAAATCCAGTTGTACAATTGTTCTTATATATATATATATATATTTTTTTTTTTTTTGCATTTCCCTATTCAGCAAGTATTATGATATTTAATTAATCGAATTGAAATATTATTTTCACTTTGTATATCTTGTAGAAAAACTTTCATTAGTTTATTATTTGATAGAAAAATATCTTTCTAATAAATTCGTTGTTTGAATAACATTTTAATTAACAAAGTTAATTATTTCAAATTCTAATAGACGTTACTCATTAGTAATTAGAGATTCTTTATTATCAGGGAGAGAAAGAGAAAAAAAAAGAAATATAATTGAATCGAGACAATTATCGTGAGAAGTTAAAAAGGTTTAATAAATGTTGAAAATAAAGATAAACATTGTTTCTTTCGAGAGGTTTTTATTAAAGAGAAATGAGAGGACAAAGTTTTGACGGAATTGAAAAGATAGAATTGTAGATGTGTAAGTTAGATATGAATGTGTATATATAGAAAGTATAATTATTAAAATCTTTTATCATTTGAAAATGGAAACTCTTCTCTAGAAACTTATCCTTCGGCAATGCAGGTTATATCAAAAAGGACATAGTTGAAAATAGAAAGGAAAGAGATAAAGATGAAGTAAATAGAAAGAAAGAGAAGAATAAAGTTTATCAAACTAATTTGCCATTAAAATGGAAGAGAAAGAGGATAAACCAAGAGAGAATATCTTATTAAATCTCAGGGTTATAAAGGAATAAACCATAACTTCATCGGTTTCACGTTAATTACACTCGTAGTTTACTACCCCCCTTTTAAACTAATGAAATATTACATACATACATTTTGCTGCATTATATATGCATACGTAGGATAAAGTACATAGTTGATAAAAGCATTTCTAAAATAATTTCGTTTCTTCGTTGACCCATTTGGAAATGAAAAATCTATCGTTAATCGTCTTCTCTCTCTCTCTCTCTCTCTCTCTCTTTCTGTGTGTTACACCTCAAACCCATTATCACCACTTATGGGGTGTCCAAAGTAAATACTTATTTTCCTCTTTTCATGAGCATAACATCATAAAAAAGTATGAAAATTATGATTAAGTTAGACAATTTTCTTAAATAGAGGCGAATATCGAAAGAATAAAATGTCATACGAATAAAAAAAAAAAAAATGATTGAATAAATTAGATGGAATGATTTGACACAATATGAAAGATAAATATAAGATAAAAAATTGTTGTTTAAAAATAAATCAACATATTACGTAGAGCCGTGAAACGAGTAGTGAAAAAAAAAATGTTTAGCTGAACGTGTAGAGAAAAAGAAAGATAAAAAAAAGGTAATCCGACTAGCGAAAGATTTAAGAAGGGAAGCCCTTTGAAAGGGCATTTCACGACGATTACACATTGGTGGACTTCGTGGATCAATCTGTACGGACGATTGCGTTTCTAAACTGCAAATTACACAGCTCATATCATTTTCTGCTTTTTCTTTTATATTTTCTTTTTTTTTTTTACTTGTATTCTTTTACACTTTAACATTTTTTCAATTGGGTAATGTTGGTTGTGTCAAGTAAGTTTTATTTAACATAAAATTTGTTTATTCGTTTTTCTGTTTTATTCTTTCGATATATGCAAAAATGAATATATATATATATATATATATATATAAATAAATGTTTTTATTATTTAGAGAAAAATGGCAAGTTAATACTTAGAGTTAATACGCAGTATGAGATAAGTAAATAGCATTGTTTTTCTCGGTTTACCGCACTTATCGCTACACAGCATGAATCAATGAAATCCCACTTGGGGAACGAAGGTAAAAGCAATTAAGGCATAACGTTTGAGAGGAAACCTCGTATAATCGAGAGATTCGATCTCCTCGAGATTAATGAGTTGTGACATTCATCATCTATTTAATCGTAATATTTTATTCAAGAAATTTGATCTCGGTAAATACACGGAATTAAAGATGAAATAGAATTTTTTTTTTCTGTAGATAATTATTTTCGGATGTATTTTATGTATTTATGCATATAAAAAAAAATGATCAATGAACTTATAAATTATTCGTAAAAATAAAAAAATAAAAATACAAAATTGTACTAAAAAGGAAAGATAAAAGATGAAAATTTGTTATTGGATATTGATATATAATACGAGCACGTATAAAAGTACACCATTCAATCGGATTCGTTCGTTCGCTCGTTCGTTCGGTATGTTAAGGATAAGTTAGCACAGGCATAGTGTAAACCAAAGGATATAAAGTTTAAAAGGCAAAGCTAGTTCGTGATGTGTCAGGAATCACAGGATGCGTATCCAGAGCACGCGCAGAAGATAGGAAGAACACGCCCAGCATCTATACTCGTAGCTCGGTCAGTCAGCAGGTATGCAAACGTTTTAACGTTATTGTACAAAAGTACATTTTTCCAGATGAACGAATAAACAAATGTCAGATGATGAAAATAAAAAGAAAAAGAAAAAGAAAAAGATAAAAAACAAACAAACACACACGAAATATGACAAAGAATTTTTGTTCCACGACTTTGGTGGTTTGTCTTTTCTTCTTTTTTTTTTTTTTTTTTCTTTTTCACCGTTGCTTCTTACTTAATTACTCCCAAAGGATTTCGAGTAATCGAATATGGGGGAATTCTTCTATGTGAAATCAATAGAATAATTGGGTCGAACCCTAAGGATTTCAACGACCCTGACATACTTTTAAAAACGATCAAACTAAAGAAACTTTTCTCTATAGCTTGGATAAAAGTCCTTTCATAGAAAATTCATCTTGTTTCTCATAATTACGAGCTTTTATCAGGTTTATGTGTATCACTTATTTTCAAAAGATTCAAATTTGATCTTATTAAAGGAATATTGTATGTCATCGTTGTAATCCTTCGTATTTCTCACCCAAGTTGTATTCTTAATTGTCGAAGGAATAATTGGATATGTTATAGGACATGATAACACGTGAGAATTCTGTTATTAATTCATTCTGTCAAGTATGTGGGTTAAGTGGGCACTCGGTTGCTAAAGATGAATGTACCATCCCTCGTTAATACAGAGAATGCATGCGTTACAGCCTTTTGACCGATTAATTATGAGCCTCGCAATACTATGTTCTCAAATCAGATTCTAATCCTAAATTTGTACTCGTTCAAACGTTCCCAAGTATATCAAGCGGCGGTCAACTTAACTGATAAGAGAACGTAACATATTATTTTGTATATACTTGCTGTTATAGATAAAAGTTTCCATTTGAATTTTCTTATCGTTTGTAATCTTTGTATTCGTTGGAAATATAATAGACGTTGAAAGAGAGATTTACAACGTAAAGTGAAACGTATACTCGAGGTTATCACTTGATCGCTTTATCAATGTATTTAGCAAGAACGTTTCTAAAATAGTTTGCGTTTTGCCTTGGTTTTACGATCAACGATTACAAATGATCAGATATATTACTAGATAAAGATTTATTAATCATATAAATTTGACTGCATTAAATAATTTCGAAAGAATACAAAATAATCGCGATAGAAACTATCTAAAGAAAATTTGATAAATAATATTATATTTGAAATTGTGTTCACGTAAGACGAGAATTTCCTGCGTCGTAATTAGATCTTTTTGGAAAATCGATAAAATAATAAATTTCATCGACGTAAAAGCGTGTTATTTGTAGTTTCTAGAAGGAGAAGAGAAGTAGCAGCTTTCTTCTAATTTATTTAAAAGTAAGCTCTTATATAGAATATTATATATATGTAAATACATATATAAAAGGTTAAAATAAAATAGATATTTTCAAAGAAGAGATTATGAAAGCTCGAACGATAAATTATGCGGCACACTTAACGTCCCGAGAATTCTCGGTGATATTAATTTTAATTACTACCTTTTTCTACCTTTTCTTCTTTTTTTTTTCTTTGTTTCTTCCTTACACGTGTAGAAAGTTTGAGATAGTAGTATTACGTGTTTTAGCAAAACTACTGGGATAGTAATACTTGATTGCAACGGGAAATGGGATAACATATAATAACAGCAATTGCTGTTGCTGTCAGCATACGTTTGTTTGTATTTTATCAATCAGATTGTTGTCTACCTTCTGACTAATACAACTAATATAATACAAGTTGTTTTCTAACATCATATAGCAAGATTATTGTATATTTTGTTGTCAACACTTGCCTGTTGACTGTCGTCTTCTTCTATGGGTATATTATGGTTACCTTGGCTGTTTCTAACTAGCTTCACTCTCTCTCTCTCTCTCTTTCTGTCTCTATTCTTGTCGACAGGGACCGTTTGTTAATTCATGCGAAACTCATAGCGACTCAGTAAATTACTAAACGAATTATTAACGCTTATGATAAAAGAGACTTGCGAGTTCGTTCGATTAGTGCTTAGTCGACCTTATCTAAATTCTCTCTGTCTCTCTCTTCTTTTTATCTCTTTATCTTTATCTCTCTTTTTCCCAACCAACCCTCACTCTCCACGCTTGGTAATCATCGGTCTCGCGGTTGAGATGTCTCTAAGCTTTACACCCTATTTCTCGATCCACCCTTTTCTCCACCCCGTTCCACCTCCTTTTCTATTTTCTTATTTTCTCCTTTTTGCGATTCTTTAAGTTAACGAGATGTTACATGGGTATAAGCTTGACGCGCCCGCCTTTGAGGCCTTTTATGTTTTGTTTTTATTTTCTTTTTCTTCTTCTTCTTCTTCTTCTTCTTCTTTCACGTTATATACACGAAAAGAGCTTTCCTACCATGGTAGAATTTTTGTTTCAATTCGTAGACCTTTTCGTTCTTTTTTTAGAAGGAAAATCTGTTTGTCCTTTCCTAAGATATCGATTCAATTTAGAAATACTTTTTTTACGATCCATCAAAAAGGAAAAATATATATATATTTTATTTACTGGTAGAGTTTGTAGAAAACCGCGATACAAGTAAGTTAGTTCCTATTAATTTGAAAGTTTTCTTTCGAATATGGTCGTCCTAGTAATTAGCACCATACACCGGTTTATTACCAACTTACAGGTTGGGTAATTTAATAGATTCTATGTTGTGCTTTTGAGGAAAATTTCTATATTATGTGTATGTAGATATAACTAAAGAAAACTTTGACGTAGAAATTTTCCACAAAATTATATAACCTATGACAATTTCTAATTTTCAAATTATAAAACTTATCGTCAATTGTTGTTCGAATCTTTAAATGTTAACTTCTTTCATATTCCAACTTGAACTTGTCTTTACTTTTTTTTTCTTCTAAATTTCATCGTTAAATTCTTCTTCAAGTTTTTCCTTGACATCATTTTTATTGTTAGTGCAAATAGAGTAAGGAAGAAACAAACAAAAAAAAAAGAAAAAAGTAGAAAATGTAATAGGAATGATTGAAGTTTTTTTTTTGCGAAAAAGAATTCTTAAGAATCATTTCGTTTGCAATATCTTATACTATGAAATAACTTTTTAAGAGAGATAAGACAGATAGAAAAAAAGAAACAGTTCACTCGTAAAATGCCTTTTTCTTTCGTGAAATCTTTTGTCTGAATATGCGTGTCTCCGTTTAATCAACCCTCTCCACACTAGAAATATATTTTTCTCGTTTGACGATCGATCGATAGAATGAATATTTGAAGAAAGAAAATAAAGAAAAATATCTCACGTTTGATCGAAGTGAAACTTTTTAAGTATTTTCTTGTTAACTGTATACAATTATTAGATTATAATCTTTTTAATACTTTTTATATATTAAGTTTCACTTCGGAATAAAACGAAGAAAAGTACTAGCACGAAAAAAGAGGGTTTGAGAAAATGACAAAATTTTTGACTCGTATTACTACAATACTACTACTACTACTACTACTACTGTTCTGGAATTCAGTCTGATAGTAATATACAGCTATACTACTTATATTAGAACGGTGAACCTATCGTAAACGAAAACGTAAAAAAACTAAAACGAAAACAGAACAACCAGAGAGCCAGATATATCTTTGATATGAATCTTAGTACCGAGACGATTTTGTACTTTTGTAAATGGACAAACCCCCACCGTCAATTTTTTATCTGTGATCGCAATCAAAGGTTAGGTGTGTATAAGTAAGTAAGTGCAACGTTTGGTGGCTAGGTAGGTAGGTGAGTGACCTAAGTTTGAATTTTGTCTGACATGAAATTAGAAATTGGTGAGAAGAAAGGGGAGAAAGGTTGATGGAAAAAAGAGCAAGACGAAAGGAGTGAAAAAAGTTGAAGGGACGAAGAAGGGAAACTCGGAGATATACATATATAGGTCAGAGAGTGGTGGTGATGGTGGTTGGGAAGGTGTTAGAAGAAGAAAGGGCTAGGAGTAGAAACAAGGCACAAGGCACAAGAGTGTTAACTGTCCTTTGAGTCTCGTCGATGGAACATTTCATCCGTGCGATGTCTCACTCGGTTCATGGGGTTCCTGTTCTCATCTATATTATGGTCCAACTACTACTGTTGGTGCTTCGTTCGCTTGGATGCTTTGTAAAAAGCCATTTTCACACCTATCCTGTCGGCCAAAATGGCGGACAAGCATCGGATTTCTAAAGCCTGTGTAAGCTTCGTGTAACGATATACCTGATTAACCATAGTGATCACTGAACCGAGTTTGTCCCGGTGTGTATGCTTCAATAAATCGTTAAGAACGCATATCGTTCAACCAATCGCTTCTCTCTATGCTCGTTACAAACACAAACACATACACATACATAGAGAAATGTTGCTATGAATATGTATATGTAGAAACAGGACGATCCTGTCCATTCTTCCATGGATCTGGAAAATCGGCGTGTATTATTAGCCCCTTCGGATGTGTTGTCCATCGGAATTTTCTTCTTTTTATTGATAAGGCTGTAAAGGTATAAGGCTATGCGAGGTTGACCCCTTATTACACCTGTTTTCCAAGTCCCTGGTCGTTCACACGCGATGCAAACCTAGCGTAATGATATCGATTACACCAATAAAGCGCAATTTAACCCTTGGATAATTCGTTGATAATATTGGCCAATGGAAACGCAAAGTAGGTGACCTTATACATAATGTGTATATATATCGTTTTTTAAATTGTTTTTCCTTATTTATTTTTTTACTGTATTTTTTATTTATAATACATTTGCTTTTACTTACATGTAATATTATTATATATATAAACTATCTTCACATCTCCCAATTGATATATATATATATGTATGTATAAATGTATATTACCTTGTGAAATTTCTATTCAATGCTTATTCTCATAACTACCTGTTGCATAACCAATAGATTGATATTAGCCAACAAAGTTTGTTTCCTCAAGATAATAGATATGTTTATCAACTCGATTAGTAATTATTTGTTTGGTCCATTGTCCATTGTCAGGAGAATTTCGTTATGGTTTAATCACGATAAGATCAAAATAGTGATTTTGTATGAGCACAAATATGTATGATCATTCCATTCATTCCTGTATTTGAAGAAAATCTTTTTATCAAGAAATTTCATCATCTTGATTACAACAATTTTCATTTATACCTGTTTATTTACTTACTTACATGAAAACGTAATACATTAGTATTGCATTTTCATTTATCCAATGTCATAAGTTAGTAGACGAAGAAATTTATTCATGACTATGTATAATAATTAGGAAAGTGTAATAAGAGATTAAACCATAACGACGTAATGATGCTAATGGAATATTATTAATGTAACGAACAGACGAACGGATCAATTTCAACGTGTATGCAGAGATTACAGAGTAATAAGTGTTTATTAATAAATAACAATTCTTAATTGTTATATTATTAAATTGATAATATGTCTGATCAATTTTTATTATTTAAAATAGTTAATCATTAACGTAACCTGTTTCCATTGATCGATATTATTAACCAAATTCTATTATAATAATAAATTATATTTAATAATGAAACTTTTAGTTTCACTAATTAATAGAAATAATAAATCTATGTGTTTCATAGACCATGCATGTAATATTTGAAAATAATTCCATTTTTTTTTCTATAGATAACATATTAAACAGGTTTTCGTTGTATTCTTGTATTCTGTCTTTCTCTCATTTAACACTAGATTGCCCAAGGCAGTCATTTTGACTGTTTTTTATTTTCAATTAGAAAAACAATTATGTATATAATGACACAATTTCTTAGAATTAATAATAATTAATTAATTAATATTGTTAATATTTACTAATAACTTGTTGTATAACTGTAAATAATATAAGAAATATTAAAAATTAATTTTAAACAAATTTGTTTACACATTAGTTATTTTTTCACAATGCAGTCATTTTGACTGTTTTTGGGCAATATAGCTATACAAGAAATCTCGGGCAATCTAGTGTTAAAGAAAACTTAGATAGTAACGTCTATATATTTGAGATGCATGGTTAGATCGTGTAATAACCGGAGGAGGAAGCAAAGCTTCTACATTATTTATCATTGCCTTGGTAGCGTCGAGGTCTCTTTGGGGAGTTGCTACCCTGCCATAGGTCGTTTCTCTTTCCTTTTGTTTGCTCGGTCAAATTTCAAGACATCTCCTTTCATAGGATTCCAGGCCAACGAATTGGCCTATGAAATCAAATTATTAACAAAAAAAAGAAACGATCGAGATAAATCACAAAGTCATATCAAACGTGAAGCTCTCTTTAGAGATAAAGATAAAAGAGTTGACGAAAATATGAACAAATAATTTTGGATTTTGGGCTTTATTTATATAATAAACGAGGTACGTTAAAACAAACAACGATGTAACAGTAAGAAAAAAGGGCAGGGATTTGTTGGTGACGCAAAGGGAAAAAAAACAAGAAGAAAATTAGTTTACAACGGGCAGGATTAGGATTTGAGTTTGATACTGAATAACGAAACCACTCAGTGACCCAGTTTATCGCGCTTCAACGTATTTCGTAGCGCGAACCAACTTTCCCCCAGTGGATTTGACCGATTTGCGGTGATGTACCACTTCAACCGGAAATCGTCATACGTCGGAATATGTTCGATAATGTAGTCATCGTTGGCACGTTTAGGAATACGATATTATTGCTAAAATAAACTAAGATACATGAGTACAGTGAAATCATTTAGATCTATCTACAATTTCAGATGATTTGTACCTAAAAATTATTGTACAACTTTAAATGAACAGTCGAGACATTCAGTCGAGAAAAAAAAAACTCTATGCTACTTTGAGAATAATATACAGTAGTATAAAGAATATTCATTTATTCATTTGAATTTTAAGTATACGTCTATGTAAATATGTCAACGAAGTTAATTTAAATCAGAACTGCATCGGAAAGATGTAAATGTGTTTTTACGTTTGCTCTTTTTATCTTTCATTTTTTATTTATTTATAATAAAAATATCTTACATGGAAAGAAACAACATATAAAATAATAATGTAGGTAATACGATAATATTTTATGGGGAAAAATTGGAAGAAAGAAAATATATATATATATATATAGATATAAAGAATAAATTGTGATCGTAAAAAACTTAACGCGTACGACCTAATTCATCTTGATAGATAAATCGATTGAAAGCATTGACATTGCGATATAATCTTGTCAGTAAAATTATACGATCTATCGGAATGCTAGGGAAATACTTGATGTATCAAAGCACAAATCGCAAACTACTACGATTAATAATTTCATAGAAAATTGTTAAGTTGTTAAGGGGAATATAATAGTTCAAATGAAATATTTGAGAATTGTTTGTTGTTATGAAAAATTAGACAATTTTATCTTATATTAAAAAAAAATTAGAGAAGAGAGTAAAACGTTAAATAAGTCAAGCGTTTTTTATATTCATGCGAATGAAATTGATTGAGACTCGAATCAGCGTCGCGAATAGTAGTAGAATAGCTATAATTGAATTCAATCTAAAATTAACAAAACGTATCGTGATCGATCGAGTAGTGAGTCAGTCGTGTGGAATGATCAAATGAAATAGAAAATATGCATTGGAGTTAATAAAAGCTTCCCTAAAGCTTTTCTTACGCGAGTTTAAAGTGTTCATTATACAGTAGAAGTTCAGAATTGGCAAAAAAAAAAACAAAAACAAATGATAAAATAAATATTTCAAAACGATTAGAAATTTTGATAAGGGTGTAGTAGTACAACGATAGTTTGAGTAGTAGTAGTAATAGAACTTAGTTCTGATAGAGAATTATTATTTGGAGAAGGTATGGGGGTGGACAAATAGAAACGACAAGTACTTGGTAATAACTCGTTTGATATTCTTGACTTGTAACACGATTGGGAATAGAGCACGGAAGTCGTGGTCACTTTGGTACCAAATGTTAGAATATGACTATACATATATACAAATATATAGAACTAGTCAGTTGGTAAGTTGGTCGAGAACAACTTGTTGAGTTTGAACTGTAAGGACCGAAGTAAGTACTTATGCATAACGTAAGTATACGTTATATTACGTATGAAGATGAAATGAAATGAAATAACATGACGCGATTAAATTTTCAAATCAATTAATTATTTGTTAGATAGATAAGATAAGATAAGCTGAATTTGAAACTCACTCAATTTGTTAATGATAAACAAACACAATATATTTATATTATTTTATAATATACCTTAAGATAAAATAGTCTTATCAATTTTTCTACGAGAAGATCCTTTGTCATGAGATCCTCAGAAAGTAAAAACAGAGCACGACACAAAGAGCTTTTGCTTGTTTAGATAAAATTGTAAAAGACTGTATGTGTGTGCGGTTAAAAGGATAGATACGTTGAAAGCTTCATTGAGCTTTCCATCGTCCGTACGATTACCCTAGTCGACGCATAACCAATTACTCTCTTTTTCTTTACTTGTCTTCTTCTTGGATACTCGAAGCGTGAACGGAAGTAGCCATCGACGTGCACCGGAAGCTTAACGGCATAAAGCTCGTGCTACTGGATTAAAAAAAAAGGAAAACTTAGTCTTCTCCTTCTTTCGTTCCTTTCTTCCTTCCTTTTTCTCGTCCTCTTTCTTCACAGTTGTTACACCAGATCGACCGTGGTAAAAGCGTAGAGAAACGGAGGGGTCGGTGGCAATGCCGCGGAAAGAAAAAAATGCTGTCCGCCTGGACAAGCGCGTTTGTGTATCAGCAAAAATGAGAGAGAAGGCCAACTGAAGATGAGTCAAGGAAGAAAAGGGAGAGAAGAGGAAAGGAAAAGCAATGATGTGCATACGTGTGTGTGTATAGGTGTGTGAGGTATATCGAAAGAAGAGGGCCGATGATAAAGGGATAGTAGTAGTAGTAGTAGTCAAAGGTGGAACCGAGAGGAGAGAATCGAAAGAGGGGTGCTTGATATCGGTGGTGGTAATACGGTGGTGGTAACACGGCGGTGCTGCTGCCGGTCAGGTTAGGCTAGACGAGTTCCTGGAGAGGGGTGCCATTATATTTGCGCAGGGTCGTCCAATAGGGCGCAGTATCGTCGCGACCCCCGTCGCGTGAATGTTCGCTGCGTTTCGTTCGACTAAATCTTCCTCGTTCCAAGTGATACCAAAGAAGTCTCTTGTATTCTTTTTTTCTCTCTGATATCACATACACAGACACATATTACCCATTTTAATTCTAACTCAATTCCTTACTTTTTATTCCTTTTCTTCTTCTATTTGTTTTCTACTTTTTCTTTCATTTTCACCTACTTTCTAATCCTATCTTCCTTCTTTTTCTTATTTCAATAAACAATACGCTACGAGAGAGCCGCTGAAGAGAGTGGCAAATGGAATCGAGCATAAATGTGCTGCGTTAGAAAAGTGAGTAAAATTAATGAGAGTGTGTTATTGGTGTTATATTAAAAAGGTTCTATGTTATATTGTTTTTTTTTTTTTTTTTTTATTCCCTTCTCGTTTTATTCTTCTTCTTGTTCTTCTTCTTCTTGGATGTGTATACCATTAATATCATCACCATCGTAACAACCAAAACCAATACACCATTTATCTTTGTTTTAAGTGCTCGTGCCCTTTTAATTTGTCTATCTTTCTCCCTTCATTTAACTTCGTGACGAAGAAGCGCGCGATTTTTGCGCGATCTTCGTAAAACGCAGATAACCCTTCCTTCCCCCTGAATGTACCCTTTCCCTCCTTCTTCACCACTTGAGAAAATTTCATTTCCTCCGAGCAATCGAAAGTGGAATGGGTTGAAGAGCATCGAAGGAAAGAGAGCAAACGATCGATTTCGATGGAGATCATAAGTAACAATATATATTTTTGTCTATAAACAAATCATTTTGTTTGATCTTTTGAAATACATTTGATCTCATGTATTTTTAAGTTATGGGGTAAGACGCTTAACTAACGATTATCGATTTTTCACTCGTGTTGTCAGTCGAGTTCAAAAATCTTATTATCAAAGTTACTAAGTTCTTTTCTCGTGACAAGATATCGAAGAAAAGGTGGCACTTCGTTGAGTTTTTAACTAGACAAATAAAAGAAGAAGAAAAAAAGGAAACTATAATGGTACGATCCGGGTGGTAAACTAAGTACGTAAGTTGCATAAACAGTTAGGTCCGTAAATGCAAGCCCGAGAGTACTGGATGGTTTTGAAAACTGTGAAGCTTTCGAGTTTCTTCGAGTGCACTTTATCACGATTTAACTGGAAGCTAAAAGAGGGAGAGGAAAGGAAACAGAGATATATATATATATATGGGGCAAATGGTAAGAGGGAAATCTAAGGAGGGTCTAAGATAGGAAACGAGCAAATCCTTTTGGATTATATTATTATGCCAAAATGGCAAATATTAAAACCAGCTTAACAGCAGGTGCGGATATCGTATAGGATCAATTAAAATGCAAACGCATATATTTTATTTGACGAGATATAGTTAATAATATTAAAATAAGTTAATTCATAATACAGAAGAAAGTATTTGCAAACGCGTACAAGTTTTTTTTAAATGAGCGAGAACTTGTGTTTACCAACAAAAAGTTGCCATCACTTTAGTTATGATCTCATTAAACTTTGCATGGATGTATTTTATATTATTACGAGTTTATTGCTTTGAAATAATATAATAAATATTCACGCTCTTAATTTGATCATTCTTATTCGAAAGTTTGTGTGTGATCATATTTTTAATCTCTTGTTCATCATCTTTTAGTTTATAATTCATTCGTAATCGATAATACCGTAAATCGGAGGATATTTCGCAAAGTTAAATGTAACATGAATTTTTGATTGTAACGATCAAAAATACAAGATAAAAACGTAAAAGTAAATATCTATTGCCTGTCGAAAGGTTTCAATAGTAGAGACATCGAAGAGCTTGTTTGAAATGAAAGGAGAAAAATAAAGGTAAAGGGATAAAAAGAGAGAGAGAGAGAAAGAGAGAGACTAGTTGAATTTTTAAAAGCGTTTTACAGACGTTGACAAAGGATACGTTTACTTGAAAGTAGAATGAAACTTTTCAATTAGGGTGAATCTTTTTCTCTTTACCACCCCCCTCTCTCTCTTCTTCTCAATGTATCCCTATCATCTTTCCCTTTTTTTCTTATTTTATTTTTTACCTGATTTCATTTTGTTTTGCTTATGTCATGTTACTGTCGTATCAAAAGCTATTTCAATGTATTTTTGGGATTCGTGATATGAGATACGAGAGATACGATATATAAATATGAAATAAAAAACGTACAAAAGATTCTCTCTCTCTCTCTCTCTCTCTCTCTCTCTCTCTCTTTTTGAATACGATTTATTTTACATTTTCTTTTCGTTCTTGTCATATTATTTTTTATATAACATTATT
This sequence comes from Polistes dominula, assembly GCF_049000335.1. NCBI lineage: Eukaryota > Metazoa > Arthropoda > Insecta > Hymenoptera > Vespidae > Polistes > Polistes dominula. The sequence continues at coordinate 578,614 of NW_028300939.1, read as the reverse complement.
ATATATTTATTTGTACGTGAGATTTATGTGTAATCACAATTACGTTGTGCTTTTTGATCAAGCATCCGGTTACATATTACTGTTGTTAAAAATATCATATAACAGATTCTTTTACAATTAACGTATATTTATTTGCATCTTAGAATTATATTAAATCAACATCTTATAAACAAAAACCAAAGTAATGGTAAATAATTTCTACAGTATCTTGTGAACAAAATTCTTATTTATATTTGAAAGAACGTGTGTGTGTGTGTATTTGTGCACTTTGGAAAAGACAATTTTTCAATGCACATATAAAGAAACTTTATATTTACCGTATATCCTCTTTCATTTTCTTTGTGCATTGCACGCCAACACGCCAATACGAGTTGCATATGTGAAAAACTTTATGATCCCAAAAAATCCGGAATTTTTTTTCACGAAAGAGAGAGAACCTGATCGTGTGTTCTCTTCTGTACGTAATTTTGTTCTTTTTAAGTTCTTTTTTTCTTTTTAATATTTTATGAATTTTTCTCTCTTTGAGCCTTCTATTTCGCACGTAATTTAAGTGTGTTTCGTTCGTAGCTATGTAATGCATTACATGCATGCAACTTCGATAGAAAGAAAATTCGATATATGTTATATATATATTCTCTTTTTTTTTTCACGTGACGTCTAATGTCACGGATTAATTTGATCTAGTAGAAAAACTAATTATCGGTTGTATTACCTTCCCCGATGGAACATCGTTTTTTTAAGTTTCTTTTTCTTTTCCTTTTATGATCCCGCTAAAATGATTTTGTTCAGGTAAAAGGTGTGCAACAGCAGCACCACCACTACCACCAGCACCACTTTTAAAACATTTTTTTTTTTTTTTTAATTCTTTTTATTCGTTTCAATTCAAAGCGTTGGAAAGAAAAGATGAAAAAATTATTATTAACACTTTTGAATCGTTAGAGTAGATAAGTACATACACACACACACACATAGAGAGAGAGAGAGAGAGAGATAAAGATAAAATGTAGATAAAAGATTAATAAATTAGCTTAGCTTCGTTTAATAATAATATACAATTTGTGCTTTACTTGTGGAACAAGGAATAAAGTACCTTGTTGTATTCATCTCTCGTTTGAAGTTACACCTACATAAGATGTGGAATATTTATTGTGACTTGCACCGAGGAGACCCTTCCTTTTTCTCTCTCAGATTTGTCACGGAAATAGGACGAGTATTATGAATACCTGGAAAATTAATTCCCTGATTATTTTTGTCCTTTTCTTCCTTTTTTTTTTTGTAAGAGATACACATATTATATATATATATATATATATATAAAACAATGAAATTAAAAGAGAACGTAAAACTTTTTTTTTTCTTAAAAACGAATGAATCTCCAAAAAGTCTTGTTAGTTTCTCAACGATGCAATTTTGCAGCTACTTGTTGCTTTCGAAGAAAAAAAAAAAAGAAAAAACAAGAAAAACTAACTCTCATCGGTTTCTACATCTCTCTGGTATTCTACATCAATCCTTACTTCGGTTATGGTCGCTCAACGAACCGAGAAATTAGTTGTACTTTGAGTTTTCAACGAAGTAATTCACACGTTTACATATCATTTTCTATATAAATAAGAAAGTAAGTATTTATGTTTCATTTTGTTGATAAAAAGACGAACAAGAGTTAATGATAAATTAATTACAACAGAATATATATTACACGAATATCAATTTTGACAATAGATTATCAATCTTAGGAAACTAAAATGTGTGATATCATTCATATTTCCTATTATCGTTCGATAATTAATCGATTATGCATATTGGAACAGTTCAACGATGACTTTTAGAATAAAGATTGAATTTCATATAAAAAATATTCATAAGGAAAATTGAACAAAAAAAAAATAAAAGCAGAAATAAAATAAAACGATTCTATTGAAAAAAAAAAAAAAAAAAAACATTGGAGAATAAAACAACGATGAATCGAAAACGGATTAACTTATATGAATATGAAAACAAAAGAAAATAAAAAAATAGAAACAACAACAGAACAACAGGGATTTAAATAGATTATCGTTAATAATTGAAAATGCATAGTGAAAGATAGAGAGATGTTGTTTGTTGGATTGGGTGGTGGGAGATAGGGGTGGCAGATAGGGGTGGCAGATAACCGGTAGTAGAGAACCGCAAGAAAATGTTAAATTTACAATGCAAACGAGTCTCGGCAGCTTGGACAAAAGCACATGGCCCATGCCCACCGGCCGGTGTGTCCCGGTAACGCCACGCAAATATTGAAATGGCATTATTCCAAAGACAAGCGGTCGTCGACGTCCATCCAGGAAACTTTTGCTCGTTGGTCGTTGGTCGTTGGGTGTTGGACGTTGGACGTTGGGACTTGACCATTGGCTAACAGCCAATCGCGGATACCCTCTGATATATCCAGTAAACTTTAAAAGTACCTTCTGTTATATGCTTGAGAACTCTGTTCCCATTATGAAGTAAATAGAAGAAAATGACACGAATTTGATTCAAGTCTTTTGAGAACAGGCGACAAATAATTATCAAAATCGTAATATTTGATTTATTTTTTAAATGCTACGTACATTCAGGTGCATATAAAACAAATTTTCATGAGTTTGTTTGAAAAGAAAAATCAAGAGAAGAGGTAGAAGAATAAAAACGAGGATATGCAGAGTCAACGAGATTCATTTGTATTAGAGAAGAGGAGGAGGTTATACGCTAACATAAGAGGAAAGCATGTCACTCGCAGATACCCGTTACGTCCTTTACATCATCTAGATTGTTTTCGTTTAAATTAAAAAAAAACTATTTTTAGTATACATACAAATATCTGGTTAAAATATATTCGTTCTTTTAAACATATTATAAATGTATAGTTGATAGATGCATATCATAGTTCATAGTCTTTGGGCTTAGAAAACGATAAACACTTTACAGTTTCACCTGTAGGATAGATATTCAGTTAGGTTAAAGGTAGATGGAGAAGAGGCTGAGTAGAAAGCAACAAAGCAGTTTGAGACTTTCGGTTCTAGAGACAGGACGTTATACACCACCGTCAAACTAATTTCTCCTTGCACGCTTGCATTCCTCGTCCAACCATAATCTGTTTAAAGTAATTTCGTGACACGTTGATAACACGTAACATGTAACAGACCTTCTTCTTCCTTCTATTTATTCCTCTCTCTCTCTCTCTCTCTCTCTCTCTCTCTTTCTCTTTCTCTTTTTAGATAGAAAAATGTAGCTTTTGACATGTAACAACACATTTCTGTTTGCAACATTTCTTATGTTTTCTATTCTCTCTCAAGAGATTTATTTTAGCTTCAATTAAATGAGAAATAGAAAATTATGATGGTAGATAATATCTAGATATAGATAAGACATAGTTAGAGAATAATAATCCAGAAAGGACTTAAATAAAGGAAAGGACGTGCTACGATAGGTAGATAGAATCATCCTTCGTTCGAAACAAATGCGAATTGCTAATGTTCTTACTCTAGGGATTCCACTCCATTCTATTCCATGTTGTGTTTCATAAAGTATTTCTCATAGATAATATCACGAATATCTCGTTTTTTTTTTTTTATGTTATTCACGTGTGTGCATCAAGTACATGCAATTCATTTGTTAAACTAATTCAGTATTTTTGTCATTGCAATTTCGAAGAACTTATCGATGATTTTTCACGTTGAGAATGGACTCGAAAATATTTCAGATACTTTAGCTTTCAGTAAATTAATCCTTTGAGTGGAAAGGGAGCTTTCAATAGTAGTAGTAGTAGTAGTAGCTAGCAAGGACCGGCACCAACGGAGAGTATGATAGATAACCCATATCGATAGCAAACGCCTTTGTTATATAACACTCTTACTGTATACTAGCTTCCATATGGGCACGATACCTAGTTTTGCACGCGTCCTACCAAACACTTGTCAATTTTTTTAAACAATATTAATATAATAAAACTCATTTTCTAGAAGAAGATCTTAACAAGATGTTTAGAATTAATTCTATTATGAATATAAAGTTGAATTTGATTATGAAATAATTCATTGATTTGTGTTTGTTTTGTTCTTCTTTTATTAAGATCGTCCTTTTCTTATTCATTGTAAAAAGAGAAAAGGGAGAAGGGTGAAGGGAGAAGGGAGAAGTGTAAGCACGACTCTATCGCGGTACTTTAATTTAGAATAGCTATAGTCGCTTCATCGACTCTGAAAATATTGATTCGAGGCAGAAGGCTGTGCCTCCGGTCGTGTTCGTATGCAATCGAAATATTACATTTACGTGGAAGGTGTTCCGTAACGTTTCCCACTTTCTTCCTGATCGCGACCAACTTCCGATAATTACCTTTACCTATCTTTCTTTCTTTCTTTCTTTCTTTCTTTCACTCACTCATTCCCTCGTTTTATTTCGTTTCCTTTCATTTAGTTTCGTTTCGTTTCGTTTCATTTCATTTCATTTCATTCGGATTCCGATTTCGATTTCGATTCCGATTCGTCTCGTTTACGTTCTCCCAATTTTCATTCAAAATGATTATTCCCCCTTTTTTTTTTAAAAAAGGTTTAACTATTTTCTATTAATATTATTAGAAAATTGGATCAATCATAAATTGTCATTTTTATCTATTGTATAAAATTGATTTCATTTTAAATGAAGAAACGAAGTTGAGCTTTTTCGAATGAATTCATTTTTTCAATGATAAAAATGTAATTTTGTTGAAGGAATTATTCGTTTGTCCATTTTCAACATAAGTAACATGTGCGATTTGTTCTCTCTCGTAAAAAGTGCTAATATAAATAGTTATATATATATACACACATATAGACATACTTAGGTATAGATCAAATATAGACACGATCCAACAACCTGCACGTTTGTGAGTTATGTACACTTGCCTCGGGATGTGTGCTCCTTGAAAATTGTGGCCTTTGCTCGATCGAATTTTCTAAGATTTTTCACTGCCACTATTACGAAAGACTAAAAGTAGATGCAACTCTAAAAACTAAATCGCATCGTTAAACTTTACTTTATTTTCTTTTAATTTCTCTCTTTTTTGTTTTTGTTTTTGTTTAAGTAAAATCTATTACTTTCATAAAATATTCTAGGGATTACCTATTTGTAATGAAAATAAATCGAAATTGTTAACCAAACGAATGATATGAAATATTTGAACGCATAAATTCATGGAAATTTTGTAAAAAATAACATTCTGTTTTTCAAATGAAAATTTACATGACATGACGGTATATTTTATAAAATAGTATTATTATTATACAACAACGTAGAATTTTTACAGAGATAAAATACAAATGATTTTAACAAAAAAAAATAATAATAATAAAAATCTATCATACGTATGCTTTTAATGTATGACCTCAAATTTATGCATACCATTTTATAAAAGGTTAATTTTATCTTTTATATTTCTTTTTCTCCTTCTATCTTTCAACCAGTATCTGTTCTCTCTCTCTCTCTCTCTCTCATCCCCCATTTATAACGTCCCCATTTTTAGAAATATTCTGAATAATTTTAATGAAATATCGAAGGGGGTAGTTGAACACAGCCAGCACACACAGTTTGGGGAAAAAATCCTTTTTTTTTTATATATATATAATTTTATTTGTTCTTTTTTTCTTCCTATTTCATTTTAAATTTACACGTTCGATATTCTTTGTCTCTCTCTCTCTCTCTCTCTCTCTCTTTCTCTTTTGTTGAAATTGTCGTGCTCGAGAAAATTGTATTACCTTGGTATAGAGGGTTGATATATCGAAAACGTACGAGCAACGAAATAGTTCAGTATTTGAGTTTTCCTACGTTATATTTTATTGCTTTATTTTTATTTTTTTTTATTTTTTTATGGCCTCTTTTTAGATAAGTTAAAGTAAAAGAAAATAAAATTAAAAAAAAAAAAAAAGGAAGAAGAAGAAAGACTTGTTTGCCGAAAAGTTGTTCATTCAGTTTAGATTTTTCTCAAAACATTTCGGTTGTCGTTCATATAAAGTTTAACATGAAAGTTTTCTTCGTTAAAATTCTTCCAACTAAATGCATTTCCTATTATTAAGAAAGATATTATTATTATTATTATTATTATCTTAACTATGAAAAGTAATATATGATTTATATTTTTTTTTTTTATTTCAAATTAAAACTTTTGTTTATAGAGTGGTGGATCGAAAGTTCTTAGATGATTTGAAATATCAATTATTCTTTGTCGACACTTTTTAGATTAATTTATGTGGTAAGATTACTGAAATTGTGAGTCAAAAAACTTCGTGTTCCACTTGCAAAGTTTTGGAAGATAAATTTAAAAAAAAAAAAAAAGAAAGCATTTTGAAAAGAATCGGTAATGAATCGTTGAGATTGTATCCATCAAACAAATCATAATCAATTTAACAGACATATCTACACAATTGCTTAAAAATTCCTGTAGAATTGGTGTTTTAAATTATTCGATTGAAAACAAAAAATAAAAAAAATAAAAAAGTGTGTAACAGTTTAAATTAATTTAAAAAAAAAAAATCATTTGTGAACTTTTGACCCACATTCTAAGTTTGGAAAAAAAAAAGACAAATTTGATTTTAATGCGAACGAACATGGTTCAATGTTCACTTTGGAAAATTTTGGGAATTTTTTGGTTTTGTTTATAACAAAAGAAAACAAAGTTTTTTTTTCGAATTAATTCAAGTAAGATCGATATTTACTGTCATTTAATTGAAAATAGAAAGAGTAAAGATAGAGAAAGAGAGAGAGGAGAAATGTTTAGTAGCCGTGAACGTCAGCTAATTAAATTATTCCCTCTTCCTAATTGTTCGATAAATTATGTGCCGCTGTATAATTATCTTTTAATTCGTACAGGCTGCAATAGAACCCGTTAAAGCCGTGTTATTACAATGGTTAACGTAATTTCGACTTCCAATTATGGCCGTCTAACGTGATAAAGTACCTGTCCTAGAGGAAAACTTTGTAAATTATGCTCCTCGTTGTTCTACGTATGAAAATGATCCTTTTTTGTTTATCATACATTATCGATATTTCTTTTTTATTTATTTCCCATCCCCTCCCACATTTTCCCCTTTAGAATTATCACATGCAATTAAAATTATCAAACTGTTATAAATTTTTCGGATTATCGAGAAGTCCTTTGAAGTTTACGCAATCAACTTGGAATAGTAAAAAATGTCGATGAAACTTAGTTTGTTTTTTTTTATTTGTATAAGATCGTAAAAAAGTTGATATCCATGTAGAAGTTAGTTCCTAGATAACACACATATCGAAAAATATGTGCAAAGTAAGAAGTTGTATTATTGTTAGAACTGTGTTGGTGCGAGAATGTACGATAACTTTCTGAAAGGAGATTACATAGGTAGTTACGTAACACGTTACACGTTACACACGACTGTTTCTAAGGATTATCCTCCACGTACGAACGATCTTGCAAAGACGAATGTATAAGCTTACTGTAAATTATCTTTATAATATAAAAGCCTTACGTTTACGATACCTGTTTACTACGATTATCATCAAAATTCCTTTGATCATTTATTGCAAATTATGTTGTTTTATTTTAATTGCATAGAAAATGTGAACAAATTTTTATTTCAATTTGATATAGAATATTGAAGACATTTTCAATAGAAAATATAATATTATAGTTTAAATAAAAGATATGTAATATTTTTCAATAATAAATAATAACTGTAATATAAATGTTGCTTATATATCAAAATACACAGAGTAATGTGTGTTATTGATTTCCATATGTAATATTAAATATTTCAATATTATTTATTCAAATGTAAAGTAGCACAAATTCCGACATTAATTATTAATTATCTCAATAAATATTTATATGTAATGTATATGTAATACAGGTATACGTAAGTTTGGTGAACGTTATCCCTAAGATTTGGAAGCTAACCATTAGGTCCATCGACATGAACGAGGGACCTAACTAACCACATAATTCACACCACCAATGTAGAACCCCTTCGACGTGTTCCAATCTCATTTACGTTCATAAATCCTCACACATACATTAACATGTATGTATATAACATCATATATTATACTATCGTATCGAATTTCAACGTAATTAGTTAAGAATAATTAATACAATTTACGTTCTATTTAATATAACATTGTAACTTTGAAAATGAAATGAAACTCGATTGCATTGCACCTTTAATTAATAAAACTTTTTGCATATATTTGCTGAAAAGTTGAGTAAACATTTCTAAGACGAAATAATACAAGTTTTGTGCTGAAAGGAAGGAATTTTGGTGAATTTTTGGAGAAGTAATTTGTGCAATTATTGTTAGTTAATTATCAGTATATCTAAGATAGAAAATATTTGATCGTTAATGTGTATAAAGAGCATCGAGTGCAACTACTGTATATATATCTTGATATCAAGAAAGCACGTTCGCAGCTTAGTACCTATAGATCTTGCTAGAATCAGCTCGGCTCTCGTTCCTCCACCTCCACCTCCACCTCCAACCAACCTCTTCTTCCTCTTCCTTCTTCTTTCGTTATACGTGCTCGGGCACCTGCGGTTACTCACGGAGATTTATAGATCGCCTCTCGAAAGTCGTTGAGAAGTGAGAAAAAAACGTATAGGGTGGATTTGGACTTGAATGAGGATAGAGTCGTTAACGAAAGGTGTGTGTGTGTGTGTGCGTGTGTGTTCTATGTAATATATTATTTCTCTTCGTTGATACGTTCTTCAGATTTTTCATTTAACACGTTCTGTAGAAATTTGCATTTTTTCACGAATTATTTGCAATCTTTTTCAAAAAACTTTTGTGTGTTTTCAATGAGAATTCAACGAAAAGTTGAACGGCCTGAACGTGAAGTTCAGTGTCAGTCATCGATGACTGTCATATCACTCAATGTGTTAACATTGGTAGTGGTCAGTGTATCAAAGGTGTATGGTGGTGGTTCATGGTGCATCGTTGTCACAGTTGAGATCATTTTTAACGTATGGTGGTGGTAGGTAAATCTCATTGAATTGTTGTGTGTTGCAAGTCGTTGACGAGCTCGTTAAAGTTTTCAACCGATATGGAAATAAATGGACTGTTTCTGTGATATGGTTGGATTGGAGGAGGGGTGGTATGAACTAAATAAAGATGGAGTATATCGTGTCGGGTTTACATAGGAAGGTACGTCGAACTATATAGGACTTTACGACCTACAAAAGCCGACGTGTAGAGAGAGAGACCGTTGTTCAGATTAACAGCATGAAAAGTGGAACGAAGAATGAACAAGATGAACGTACGTTTTCTAGTAGAAGAAAATTCCTTTTATCAACTATCCTTTCGATTCTTCTTTTTAAGTTTTTTGAAAACGGACAAAAAGGGAGCTGCAAAAGCTTCATAAATGTCTCAAACTTGCTTTTATTTTCTCCTATAAAAAGAAAGAAAGGAAGAAAGAGTTAAAAAGGATTTTTCTTCAAGGGAAGGAAGGGAGTCCTTTTTACTTCTATCCACAGTTGAGCGTAATTCGCGAATTGCACCGTAAAAAAGATCCAAGTATCCAAGATACATCTTCTTTTTGTATAGATTTTCTATAACATATTTCTCTTTTATATCCTTTTTCTCATGGTACGAATAAATAATGTAATATCCATCGAATTTTTTGTAATGATCGGAAAGGACGTGAGAGGGAGGGTGGGAGGGTCCTTTCATGACTGATATTATCAAGATAAAAAGCCGCTATAGTGAGTACGGTATTCGATACTAATAACAGCAGAGAGAGAGAGTTTGCTAACGGTATGCGCAAATGTTTTACGAAATTCCTTGTAACGAAATACCGTGTACCAACCAAACAATCAACTCACCCCTTCTTGCGAATAAAAAGAGAAAAAAGAAAGGAAAAACTAATAAAACTCGACGATATATAATTTCGTTATTATTGTCTTGTAGTATTATAATAGAAAATATTTCATTGAATTTCATTTCATTCTTGAGTCGATAAACGATGTAATACAACAGACACACATACACATTTCTGTGGTTAAACTCAATGCTACCTAAGGGTAGAGCATAGCACTATGGATGAAAATTCTTGTTAAGGATTCATCCAATCGTATTTAGTGAAAAGCATAAGACCAGTGAAATTCCATGAATCGCAAAGATTCCAAGTTGAATTTCTAAACGAATTCAGTTTCTCGATACTAAACCCCGAAAGGTGAACGATCAATAATATAATCTTCTGTACCTTCTTACATTTTTTTTTTTTTTTGGTTTTTGTTTAATTTAGTATAAAGAACAAACTGGGTGTCGTATTAATTTGTATAAATAAAAAATAATTGAATAGGTGTTGCGTGTAATTTGATTTAATTTTCGAATCACTTGTAGTTGCAATTATCCGATTTACTTTCATCTATCTTTAACTTAAGGGATTAATAATAATGAAATATAGAAATGGGTATAAATTGAGGACTGAGGAATAATATTACGAATATTCATTGTTACTAGAAGGACAAAGAGAGTAGAATTTGCGTGTTCTGATACAACACGTAGAGAGAAATGGTAACACGGTTGGTGAATACCCATGTGATATGATGCCGCCGTCGTTCCTGTAGTTTCATGGAAATAATGAAAGCAATTCTCCGCCTGGATAGATCTAATTTACAACAATTTCAATGTTAACGACGAAACGTTAGCATTGATACTAACTCCCTCCCACCCATTGATATTGTCGCATTTATCGGATAGAAAATGATACTACTACTACTACTATTACTGAAATTTCAAATCATCGTTTAAAGGATTGAACGAGACAATACTTAGCGTTAACAATAACAACTTTGGATTTTTTTTCGATTATTTTTCGATTATTATTTAATCAATTGTACAATCAATTTCTACCTTATATTATGTTTTTTCCTGAACAACAACAAAATATCACTGAAAGAGTGGTCCAATCTCTTAAGCATAGAATCATCGTTTAAATCAAACTTAAAACATTGAAACAAATTTATAACATATCATTTTAAAGAATTTTATAGAATTGCTATTAACGATATGGAGATAAATTGTGTATGAATTTTGAACGAGTTTTAATTGCTTTGCTTGTTTTGGGGAGTGAAATAATACGTACTATCATTTCACGACTCATTAAAAATGTAACGCGGTTTTCAATAGGTTGAAAAATGTTTATTCTACATCACGTTTTACGTATATAAACATATTTTTCAGGTAGGTAGAACTTTAAAAAAAAAACATAGAAAAAATATCAAAGTGTTTCGTAGGTGTGCAGTAATTAGGTAGCTGATTGTATACATAGTGATATTTGAACCAGTCTTTTTAATGGAAACAAGACACCAACTACTACGATGGTCTCTCGTTATCGTTTCTCTTCTTTCTTTCTTTCTTTCTTTCTTTCTTTCTTTCTCTGTTGAACAGGTCGATTGACCATAAGTATATATACCTGTAGTTTCTTTTTATAAAGATTATTACCTACAGTATTGTGAGGAATGGGGTTGTTGATTTAACAAAATTGTTCTATAGTTTCGTTTAAATCAACAAACAAAAAGAAAAAAGTTACGATATGATTAACTTGATTGGTATATATTTAATCAAATAAATAATACACAGATGCACACAAATATTTTATTTAAATCTAATTATTTGTCAGTGATACAAAGACTGAAATGTAAAGGGTGGTTATTAATTGAATTTTTCTTTCAAATTGAAAACTAACCAAAAATTGTTGTTTAATTTATTAATTTTACGTCTTATCAAAATTGTTACTGGTTGGTAGTACATCTCCTTTTCCTTTTTCAGTTGTTTAATTATAAAACAGAATAATAACAAAATATTGACCTAATAAATAGCATAAAAGGGTAAAGGTAATCGGATGAAAGAAGAAAAGAAAAATCAATCGGAAAAAAAAAAACAAGAATGTGAAATAGAGAACGTGTCGATATTTTAAATATATAAAAAATAAAAAAAAAGAAAGAAACGTTTATACCGTTTGTCGTGGGATTGGACAAATGGTTCTTTGGTAGAATGGGTTTTTACATACGCGTTCGAATCGATCGGTACGATCCAATTTCGAGGTTTGATCGAAGTAACGAAACCTCAGTTCGGTAGAAACAAAACAACGAAAATAATACAACTGTGTGTGTGTGTGTAGAGAGAGAGAAAGAGAGAATAACAAAGCTCACTAAATCATTGATTGACCATTCTCCCAAGCATTTCGAATAATCATTACTTTATAGTTTCTATATGCATTTAGGGATTACACACATTGGATGTATTATATATATATATATATTAAATATATGTAATAATATTTATATTTACTTATATTACAAAAAGATATTTTATATATATATATATATATATATATATATATATATATATATATATATATATATATAATATAAAATAATACAAATACTTGTAATATATTATAATGCAATACACATAATTTTATATATAATATAATATAATATGATATAATACAAAAAGATATTTGAATATTTAAGGGTTTAGGGTTTTTTAGGCTAATCAAACATATTAGACCAATTAAAACATAGTAAAACTTTAGTGTAATTAAAAGTTCATTGATGAAAACACGTTAGTTGCATTATTTCTACGTTTTTGAATGAGATTATCGATTATTACTCTTACGTTGAAGTAAATATGCAATAAAAGTTCAATATAATACGTTGTTTTCTATTTGAAAAAACCCATTCTTGTATAAACATTTAGATCTCTCTCTCTCTCTCTCTCTTTTTCATTTGTGTCAATCATACCTTTTTATTCAGTAATGTTAACAGTACTACAATAGGCGTAAAGTATAAACCAACAGGGAAAATTCTTAAATAAATATTTAGATATACAGTTAGATTACTTATGATAGAAAAAGTTTGCTTTTTTTTCCAGTTGAAAAGTAAATTCGTTTTTTTTTGTCTTTCTCTTTCTCTCACGTATCATTGATCGTATCTTTTCCAATTAAAAAAAAAAAAAAATTAGAGTACTATAATTAGCTTGGGAGAGAAAAAAAATGTATGTATATATAAATAAGCATGGAATATTTTTACATAAATATTTAAATTTACCAGGTAGACATTTAATACGCATTCAAAAAGTTTGTTGAAAAAGTTTGCTCGTTATTATTCTTTTTCTTTTTTTTTTTTTTTATAATTAATCATACTTCTTTCTTCTAATTAATAAGAATACAGTATTAAACAGATATTATCTATAAATAGAGAATATTTTTTTTTATTCTTTTTATTTTTTTCACTAATGAGAAGAAGAAGAAGAAGGAGAAGAAGTGACGAACGACTGTAACCACCCTCCTTCCGACAGAGGATCGCATTTACCGGCCGTCAATCACAAAACATTCCTTCCATTTAGTTCTTCTTTTACAACAACAACAACAACAAAAATAGGAACACTAAATGACTATGAGCGACACGTGAACATTAACGAAAACGAATTTTTTCTTTTTTTTTTTTTTTTTTTTATTTGAATTTTGGCATATGTTGAATATGTCGAGGATAAGATAGACACCTGACTCTCTTGTTTTTTTTATTTTGTTTAATTTTAACGATGTTTCTACAGCTCGGTTGGTACCCTACGATGCTGCATGCATAATTTCGTGGAAATTGCAAAGTTGTATAATTTTAATTAGATAGAAAAAAAAAGATAGAGGGACAAGTGTGTGCATTCGTATGCAAAATTAGAAAAGCAAATCGACGTAACATTATACAAATTAGCTGTTGAAATTGCATGCACAAACCAAGTCCTCCTGTATATTCGTGTTTATTTTTCATTTTTTTTATCTTTTGATTGGAAAAGTACAAAAAAAAAAAAAAAAAACAAACAAATCTAAATTCATATAGGTACTTTGGGGCCAGGTTATCGAAATTTTGCTCGGTTCATTTTTTATTCTCATAGGAATGATGAATTACTAATTTGATATTGCAAACAAATTCAACGTCACGTGCATACCGTGTATGTGATGCGTGTGTATGTGATGGGAATTATTTTGAGGGTATCAAATAAGATTGACCCATTTGTGTTAATTTGTCGATCAAAAGAATATCATTAAAAATATAAACGTAATAATTGAATTGAATTGAATTGAATTGAATTGAAAAAAAAAAGTTATTATTATTATTTATTTGTAAGTTTCATTTACCGAGTGAACAAATTTGTTTGTCATGAAACAAAATATATTGTAAAAGTATCGAATTAAAATTGACCTATTTGTTTGTTTGGTCGTGGAAAAGAAAGAATATAAACAATAGGACGTAATTAAACTAGAAAAAGAGGGTTGGTGGGTTGGGAGGGCGTAATTAGAAACTCTACAGTTAATTGGTTACTTGCGCTTTTACGCTTACTCGGCAACCATAATAAAACATAACCGGTTAGAAAGAATAATTTGTTATCAACGACTTTAAATCTTTTTCCCTCGTTTTCTTCCAAGTTAACTCACAACCATCTGGATTTTATTGCGCAATTTATCGATCTCCGAACAAACACACACCCACACACACACACACACAAGGGGACGAATAAAGGATACCAAAGGAAATATATTTTCTACGTCAAAGATAAAAAAAAAAAAAAAATGCTTGAGGTGGAAGGAAGAGGAAAAACGTTCTTAGCAGATGATGCAGACAAGAAAAGTAAAGTAAACGTGTGTAACCGAAAGATGGACGAACTTTATGAATCATTTGAAATGTGAATTCAGAATCCATCCAATCCATCGATCTACTACTACACGATTGAAATTTACGACCAACGGTACGAATAAACATTCGAGAAAACGGACGTTTTCTCGTTTAGAGGGAAAACAGGGATAAAAAAAAAAAAGAAAAAAAAAAGAAAAGAAAAATTGAACGAACTACGCGAAAAAAAAAATCTTCCATTCGGTTGTATTGGTGTTTGTATAATAAAAAAAAGAAAAAAAAAGAAAAAGCTTCCCCTAAAACGAGGTGACATAAATAATGGAAATAAATTGATTGAATAAACGTGGGGGTGGGAGGGGGTGTGTATGTGTATGTGTGTTCGTATACATACCAATCGAATTTTCATGCTTACATGGAAACATGATTTTTCGGTTTCCGTTTTATTTTTAAAACTTTTCTTTTTCTTCTTTTCTTTTTTTTTTTTGAACCAATAATGGAGTTCCATCCACACAACCCTTTTAAGAGAATAACAGTTTGTCGGATAATTAAAATATAATAATGTAATATTTTCGATATACATACTTGGAAAAATAATAACAAAATTATTTTTTGCAACAAACATCGATCCATTTACATACTTTGAATAGAAATTTTCTAAAATTAAAATTAAAAAAATAAAAGAAGTCTCTTTTTTTCTCTCTCTCTCTCTCTCTCTCTCTCAAGAAATATATTCACAATGGTTTTTATCAACATTTTTATCTTAATTATATCACAGTACAAATGTTTAGAATAGAATAATTTATGAAGAACCTGGTAAATATTGAAGTAAGTTTATAATATTATTTTAAGAAGAAGAAGAAGAAGAAGAAGAAAAAAAAAGAAAAAAAAATACAATAGCAAGTAGTGCAAGAGTATTTTTCGAGAAAACTTTCTGCAAATCTCTTAGAAATAATACAGATTAATTATACTTTTCCATGCTTTATGCATAAAATAAGAAAAAAATAAAAAATTGAAACCATTATTTTCTCGGAAAGCCATTAATCTCTCTCTCTTTCTCTTTCTCTCTCTCTTCACGGGGAGAAAATATAATTTTTTCATTTAAGTACAAAACTAAGGAAATATTAATTCGTTTAAAAAACAATCTAAAACCTTGTGTTAACTTAACGACACTGAATTGTACACTTTGATTTATTCTATTTTCTTTAATAATTTACACAAATATCTATTACTAAATATATCATTTTAAATATTTGATTATTAAACAATAGTAAGGTTGACCAATTGAATAAAAAATGTTGCTACTACATTTTTATATTATTGTATTATAATATTTGCCCTTTTTCTGGAAGAACATCTACTATAAACGTCGAAAGGTCATGCTACGCATATGTGTGTTGTTCTTTATCGATCCTTTGTTCGTAAAAGGGAAACATCTTTTTCAGATGTACAGTAGAAAAATATCTTTCAACAAACATCATCATTATCATCATCAGAACACGATTGTAAAATTTTCGTACGAGAAAGGGAAAGAGAGAGAGAGAGAGAGAAAAAAATATAAATAGGATATACATAAATGAAAGTATGTGTGTATTGGAACATTAATCAATTTGAAGTTAGTAATACTGATAAGGGAGGAGTGGTGAGGGGATGTAAATGTAAGCTCGATGACAGACTGGCATCTTGCCAGTTAGATCAGATTCACACCGAGTTACATACACCGGAGAGGTTCAATTCGATTCAACAGAAAAATTTGTCTTGATATTCGGCCAAGGAGAAATCCTATCATTATTACTATTTTCTTTTTTTCTTCTTTTTTTTCTTCTTCTTCTTTTTCATATTTTATCAGATAATGGAAAAATAAAAGAAAAGAAAATAAAAAAAATAAAAAGGAGTATTTGATTAAGCAACGAGCTTCCGTGTGTTTACGCAGTCGGCTTGCTCGTTTGCATAATCGAGAAAGACCTTTGGATAAAATGCCTCTTTTCTATTTCCCATATACATATGTGTATCAACGTACATGTGTGTGTGTGTATGTATATTACGTTCGCGCAAGCTTGCAAAAGTTTATCGAATTTTTGTCTTATTCTCTTACTACGTTTATCATGGATAAAAAAAAGAACAAGTTTGTCCTTAAAGTTCGTGCCGATTTTGACGAAAGATTGAAATGCAATCCATTTAAGTTTTTTTTTTTATATAAATATATGAATAATTATATAAATGTATTTATAATAATAAAAAATAAATATAATAATATAATAACTTTAAAAAATTGTGTGCATCAACAACTTTTAATAAGGTTTTTTAGCAAAAGAAATTTAAGGCCATAAACGGCACGAACTTTCTGGACACAACCCCCAATATATTATTTGAAATATTGAATTTAATATTACTTATTAATTATCTTTCGTTTGAACTCGAGAGGGGGGTACTCGAATGAATGCGACATTTTTACAAAATAACATTTACACACATGGAATAAAATTATTGTAGTAGTTTAATGATTTTTCTAAGAGATAAATTTACTTTTAGCGATATACAATTCAAATAACATACATAATGATTTATAATTTAAATGAAATAGCTTTTGAATTAACAGAATCAGCGATGTTTGTTTTGGTGGTTGAGAAAGAGAGAGAGAGAGGAGAGAGTGTAGGTACCGCAACGGGGCAAATAATTGAATTAATTGGTAAGATCGATTCGCTATTCGATTCGATGTAGAATAATAATTGTATTCCGCACGCGGATTGGATATGATGGTTTTCGCGTGTTTCATGTTTTCCCTCGTGAAATTGAGGGGGTTTTGGCACATGGACTTTAACCAATTTACGTTATGTGATACTTTATCTCTCTTTTTACTCGCATTTATTTTCCCATTTCTATCTTATATTGCGTTATCATATTTTCTATTTTTTTTTCTTGTCTTTTTTTTGTTTTTTTATAAAATAAATCGTTTAATTAACTTGACAGAAAAATAAACATTCCAAATCATCTCTGTTTGATTTTTATGAGAAGAAAAATAGGGGAAGGGAAAATAAGATTCGTTTGAATAATTTGAGATCGTTTGATGCGAAACAAGTATAGAAATATATACCCCGTTGGAATAATCTATAATATTTTGCATAAATAAGTAGAATTCATTTTGATTTGATAAAACAAACGAGGAGGAGTCAAGTGGAAGAACAATTACTGACATTGTTTTTTAAAATCGTTCGAGTCTTATGTTAGGTTCAGAAATCGAATACAGAATACTCTAATTATATCATCCTTGTGTTTAAGACTTCGAAAGTCCTTTCGAATTTTTGTTTTTTTTTTTTTAAATGAGAAAACAAAATCATCATGTTGCACTCAATGCCATTTTCCAACAACTCGAGACGATTTTTCGCATAGAATGACCTGGTTATTTGATTACAACCCTTCACTTGGTAGGCTCTTAACTTGTTTTTTTTTTTCAAGCCTCGTATAGGTAGAAAAACTACTTTTATTTCATGTGTGTAAATGGTATTTTGTAAAAAATGTCGCATTCGAGGAGTAATCCCTCTCGAGTTCGAAGGAAAAGGTAATTAATAATAAATAAGATTAAATTAATTGATTTATTTATTGTTCTCTCTGTAACGAAAGCAAATGCAAACATCGACGTACGATATTGTATTTAACTTAGTGTTCCTTTACTTTATCTATGGGAAGAATTGAACATAGTTTCCTATAAGAGGGAAATATTCTCGTTTAACGCGTACTCATCTTCTAGTTTGACTTTGAAAATACCTCGGTACGTGGTCGGAAGCACGCGTGCGAAGATTTAACGATTAAAGTAACGCCAAACTTGTGTTCTCAGATAAATGTGGACTAAAGCAAAGTTTAACCAATCCTTTAACATTAAACGTTCCCTTTTCTTGTTTATATCGAATGGCTATAATATTTCATCAATAATCTTAGGACAAGTCTTTTGATCTAGTTTGTAGTTTCTTTTTGTCTGTTTTACAGATTGAACAAGTATAGAAAGAAGGCTATGCAGAAAAGAAAAAAACGATGTTGATGGATCCGGGATTATCAACGTTGAAACGGTGAGTGGAAATGGATGTTGTTTTTCGATCGAACATGTACACACATATTTTCTCTATTGAAAATATATCTATAGAAGTACCAAGTGCATCTATCCTACCTAGAAGTTTTTCATTTTTGTCCGAGTTATTATTTTATCGCAATAACGTATGTTTGGGATCACTGTTATTCACCGAAAAGTAAGCAGAAAAAAAACCTACACGAAATTTGACCAACCATAGGCATAACATTTTTTTCTTTTAAATCAATCGAATATTACATGCTTTCTATTTACTTCTATTTACTTATTGGTTAGTTCTCAATGATTTCAATGATTTATTTCATTTTTCTAATATAATAAACAATGAATATTAAAAAAAAGAAGTCATTTATAGAATGATGCAAGTTTTGCACGTTATAAATGTTAAATCGAATATCGTGTTCCCTCTCAACATATGTATATACCTCCAGGGAGTGGAAGAACAGGTGAAGAGAGTGGAGTGGTGAGGAGTGGTGAGGAGAGGTGAGGAGTGAGGAAGTCTCTTCTTCGCTAATCTAATCTACGTGTTTACACGCAAAGTCCCACGGGTACCGTGTACTTGACGTATATGCGTGCCACAGTGCGTATGTGTGTACGTGTGTGTGAGATGTATACAAGCATGTGCTTATTTTACATGTAAAATTAAGATAAATTATTCCCCCGTTTTCCCTTTTCAACGATAATAACTTGATCGATTATTATAGAGGACGACAGGGTTCGAAAGTTTGGTCAAAAATAAGTTTCAAAGCTTGGCACGAAAAAGTTTTCCTATTTTCAACAAAAAAAAAACTATCTATTATTAAACCTTATCATTTATATCACGTACTCCCTTATCATTTATCCGTATAAGGTTTCATAAAAAACAAACAAAAGTAACCATCCTCTCGTATGAAATGCATTACGAAAATGTTACATAAAAAATGGAAAGGGAAAAAAAAGGGAAAATAAAGGGAAAATATTGAATGTTTAAATCTCATTCCCTATCCATCAATCTACAACCCTTCTCCTCCCTTCCTATCGTCGTTTATATATATCTATATATATAATAGGCCTATATAAGGTAGAAATAGAAAGAGAAAAGGAGTGATAGAACAATGGGCATCAGATCGAGTTTCCTAACTGTGAACACGGTGGTACAGAAGCACGGTCCAATTGACACGCACAAAAGCCATTTTGTCGGTGGACGGATAGTTGCTACGAGGATTAACAACACGTTGCTGACGTATATATCGCATATAGTCAAAAGGAGGAGGACCTTTTCCTGGAAATTAAACTGTTGACGAATAGTTGGCCATTATACTGATTAAACCGACAGTACCAACAGCTGACATTGATTGTACCCTAGAAAAAAAAGAAAAAGAAAAAAATGGACAGAGAAAATAATGAAAATTCGCTCGATTTAAATGAAACGGGGAATAATAACGTGTCGTTAATAATTTCAGAGAGATGAGAGAATTTGCGAACACTGCTCACGTGTATCAACTTAAACCATTTCGATCGATCCTTTGATACTTTTCATCGAGAATACACTCGACAATGGTGTCCTCTTTTCATTCAAAATAATGGCTTAATACATTCGACTATGTTTCTAACAAAACACGTCACTTGTTTCCCTAATTTTTTTTTTTTTTTTTTTTTAATTATTTCACAGTTATATTATCATACATGAGAAAAATCTGTCAAACTAAAAAAGAAGGGTCATTAGTTAAAGTTATTATTCATATCTATTAGCATAAATGAAAATGAAATAATTCCAGCAAACGTTGTTATTAGTTGGAACGTAACAAAAGGGGGTTAAAGATGAACGAATGAATCAGTCTTTCTCTTTCAAAGAATTACTTTCACGCTTATGGAGAATTTGAAGCTTAGAAAGTTTACTCAAAGAAGAGGAGCGTTAGTAAAGATTACAGAGAAGAGTAGAAGGGTGAAGGTGGTGGTGAAGGTGGCGGTGAAGGTACACACATAGAATCGCGCACTACCGTGACATCGATCTCGAAGACTTCCTGCTTCCAGGGTGTGGCACCGAGTGGAAAGTGGAACAAAGGGTTGCGCTCCGAATCTATTATTTGTCGCAGCACCACATACACACACACACACACATACACGTCTCTTCGATTACGCGTTACTCGCAACAAAACTATTTTAAAGATCATTTTTCTTTCACGTAGTCGACATATTTTTTTGTTCTCAAAGAACAAAAGGGTGAGGGGGGGGCTCAGGGAATACGTGGTTGGTCAAGAGAAAGAAAGAAAAATAAAGAAAAGAAAAGAATGAAGGAAGGAAAAATAGGGGGTAACAGATGCTTCTTTCTCATTTTCTTGTTCTTCTCTCATTCGAGGATAGTATCTACGTCTTGTTGGTTACATCGTACGGCCTGGAAAAGCCAGCGGTCGTTTAATTAACCGTCACGCAATGCTACTCGAAAAGGAACACTGTAGCAACGTTGGGATGTGGATGGAAGATTGAGATTGGGGTTGGTAATAGAAGGATGTTTAATTAAGACGTCAAAGCGACCTATCGCAACTTACAATTAATGCGACTGACTCACAATAATAGACAATTTTTGTAGAAAACAACAAATAAAAAAAAAAAAAAACAATCCTTCCTAGTTGCATAATTAACACGCATTGAACGTACGATAATAATACTGTGTTGTTATATATCTTTGAGCTTAACTACGCTTGGTCTACTTCAAAAACCTCTTCTTTTGCTCAACCCATTACTAAATTAACCAAGAGCTAACGTACACACACACGCACACGAGAATAACATCGTCACGACATTCCAAAGTGCGGAGATTAATCTTTGTTTCAGTGTCGCGTGACGAACACCAATACCCACCTACCCCCCTCATGCGAATTTTACCTTAGTTTGCGATAAAATGTCAAGAAAAATGAAATAACTCGAATACTTGCTCTCTCTCTCTTTTTTTTTGTTTTTTTGAAGTTTAACATTTTTCCTTTTATTATTATTCATTTCTTATTGAATTGTTTGTATTAATTAGATTTGAGGTTATTACTCTCTTTTTGTTTTTCTCCCCCACATGATTAGTTGACAAAATGACGTTTATTAACGTATTCGTTCGTAAACCGAATGCGATTTTGGGGTTGTAAGCGACTGATTTGCACATTTAGTTAGCTATTCGAATGAACAAGGTAATGGAGTTCGACCGGTAATAGGGTTTCGATAGAGCCACAATCTCGAGTAATAACGTCAATAACCCACACGTCTGCAGTCATCCTTGATATCCTACTCGATGTCAACATTTTTTCACGACTTATTAAATCATCAAAACCATGATTAAGCAAAACACTTCTTTCATTTTCTCTAAACTATCTTAACTTTTCATAGAGTCGTGCATTGATTACATTTTTCGTAGACTCATTGAATTGAGTCTGATACTCTGCATTTTCGAAGCTTGATTTTAAGAAGATTTCATTTCTAACACATGTGATCAGTACACATGATATTTTTTAGAAATATATTATTATGATAAAAGGTAGATTTTGTTGCTTCTCAACAACCATTAGCGTTCACCATCGAGATCGATAATAGAATTACGTTTGATCAAATTACCTTGTCGTGGCTCCATCGTTAATGTTTAATGCCCCTGCCCCCTATTTGTCCAAAGACATTGACCCGTTTCCTCATCAATGATGATGATGATGATGATTATGATGATGTTTCCTTGAATGTGTGTGTATTACATTTGTTCCAATTTTGGTGAAACTTTGAACACGTGAAAGAAAGCAAAGCATTGTTTTTTTATAAGCAATAATCGACACCATATTCTATGGTGTTGAATTGTGTATATGTATATATAGTTCCAGTATCCTATCGACCGCCCCACATATTACATCTCTTCCTCCTCTTCTGGTCAGTATGAAGCCCTCTTTCCTGTTTCATCATCGTCCTCGTTCCCTTCTCTTCGACCCTTTTGATCCTCGCGATCGAAGGTGGGTAAAAGTAGGGGGCGGAGGTGAACCCAACATCAAATTACTGCCAACACACACACACACACACACACATTTGTGAACCACATCAAATCGATCTAATCGTTGACTTTTTAATATTTTTCGTTTTTTTTTTTTTTTTTTTTTTTTACATTAGCATCAGGTAACGAAAATATTTTGTTAGGTTTCGAATACACTTTATCACATTTTGTTTGCGTGTTTTTTTCCTGTCTCTCAGTGATTGTAGCGGACCATCACCAAGAAAAAGAGAATATGGTGAAATGAAAAAGAAAAAAGATAAAAAAGAAGAGAAGTAAAGAAAGATTGTGTGTAAAAGAGAGAGTGAGAGAGAGAGAGACAGGAACGGCTGCGAACTGATGAGATTTAACCGCGATTTTATGAAAGCCTTCACCGTCATCGCGAAAAACGGGAATAACGAGAACGTAGTAGGTGTATGTAGGTGTATATAGGTGTATGTATAGATATATATCACATGTAGGAGTATGTAGGAAGAATGCTAAAAGTAGTAAAGAAAAGAAAGAAAGAGAAAGAGAGAGAGAGAGAGAGAGAGGAACATAGCCCAATATATTGCTCGTTGCAAAAAGCCACGATATAGCCTTAGAGATAAAAAGAAGGAAAATAAAGCGTTGAAAACTTATAGCATATATAGAACGTTCCTCAATTACTTGGATTTTTCCCATATAATGCGATCAAAAAATTCTCTATCTTATAATCCTCAGGATGTAACACGGAATGACATAATTACGTGAAATTGTATATACAGAAAATAAAGAACAAAATAATACAATACAATATAATAGGAAACATATTTTCCATCCCTAAATTTTTTGTGGTTACTTTTAAAATCAATTATTTGTTGTTCTATCCTAGAAATTTTATATTATAATATATTAATTCATTTTATATAATATTATATTAAAATATATATATAATCTCGTATATGTTATTATATTTATTGTCATATTTCACCTATCTCTATTAAAATTGAAAAAAGAAAAGCACATAAATCATTTGAAAATTGTTAAAGTTTCTTATGCATCACACACCTCGTTCTATGCACATTTCTTTGGCATATAAATAAGATCTTTCGTTGATATTATACAAGGTGTCTCTCATCAAAATGCAAGCAACGAAATAGAAAGATACTATTTTTCTTATCTTCGAGAAAAGTAACTTTTTTCATTTCACGTGAGTGGTAAATATAATTTCGTTAGATGAAACTTTCAAAGTAAAAGGGGGAATCGATAATGAAACAATTTCTTTTTTATCTCTCGAATGTTGAAATAAATAGGTTTTTATTAAAAAAAAAAAACTACGAAAAAGTATAGAAATTTTCTAAGAAACAAGAAAATATTTTCAAAATAAATTTTAATAAGGAAATTATTAAATAACTTACACAAGTTCTTTTTTTTTATTATATTTTATTCAGTCACATTGTATTGTCTGTGATTTAACATGTTTTAAATCATCACTTCACTTTTTAGCCAAGGTTTTTCAAAAGACCAAGAATGGCAGACTGCAAATACAAAGAAAAAAATAATTAAACTTAAAATATATAATATATTATTTGAAATAATATGAAATGAAGAAAAGAAAAATGTGCAACAGTTTGAAATGATTGAACATTTAGTGAAATTTACTTTATAGTTAATTTTGAATGTTATATAAAGAATAAATTTACCAGAATTGGTTCCGCTGATGGATCAGCATTAGCCGTTGGATTAGCAATAGGACTAGAAAGAGATTCTGCTAGTGCTTCGGGAGAAGCTTCTGGTGCTGCATTAGCAAAAGCTAACTGCAAGCATGCCATTGAAGCAATGATTGTAAATAGAAATGCTACGATATTGAACTTCATGTTGTCTCCAGTCTTTTTATTTGTAAAATGGTTCAAACTAGTTCGCCTATTTATACTTATAGAAATAGGAAGTCGTTCGAATTTTTATGACTAATTTATCAATATATGTATATCTTTATTCTAAAAACATTTGATTTTGTTTATCATTCTTTTGCGTTTCCTTATTGGAAAATTTAATTGTCGAAACGTGAGAATTGTAACATTTACGTTGAAAAGTATTCACGTAATTTGAGATTAAATGTTCGTAAAATATCAAACACCTTCGTCGGTACTTTCTACGTTTTATTTTGTTCCTGTGATAAAATATATATTTTTAGAAATTTCATTTCGTATCAATTTGAAAAACGTTCTTTATATTTCTATTGTGTCATCATTTCAAAGAACGCGTAGTATGGTTTATGTCATTAGTTATAATCTATTCTACAGTTTATAATCCGTAATGATATAATATAATTATAATCCATCTATTGAACATCAATTAATTATCTTAAAAGTTGGTAGGAAATTATATACAGGAAATTAGTCAAATTAATTCTAGTTTAAAGCTTCCTCTATTCAGTTAGAAATGAAACGAAACTTCGTGTTAATAATGCTGCTCGTAATGAATTATTTCCATTGACGAATGAAAAGTTTAATACAGTTCTCGTTTTTAATCAAATCCGAACATTTCTTTTTTTTCTTTTTAATATAATAAAAAGTAGATCGAGATGATCGTTTGAGTTGGCAAGAAAAATGAATTTAAATGTAGTAACTCCTCTTGCATTCCTGTTGATCGTAACTGTGGCATGTTTGCAACTGGTGGTCGCCAACCACCCTAAAGCAGAACCTTAAGCTTATACCAAAGTTCTTTCAAGTCCGTCTTTATTGATTATTCATAATATTTCTCAATATTCTTTTAATTATTTCATTAGTTAATTTTATTATTTGATCAATAAATTCAATAAATAATAATAAATAAATTATAGAAATTTTTTACAGTGTATAGTATCAGGAGTAGCATCATTTATTATATAATATTATAATTATTAATTGAATAATTATAAATATGAGCGCCTGTAAGAATGCAACCCACCAGACACACTTTGAAAATGTTGCTTGCGAGCGCCACCTGTTGGGACGGAATTTTTGTTCACCCCAAACTGTTCACACACGCATGCATTACGGGTTGCCTATCTTTCGGGCAGACAAAAAATTCCGTCCCAACAGGTGGCGCTCGCAAGCAACATTTTCAAAGTGTGTTTGGAGGGTTGCATCTCTATAGGCGTAATGTTTTAATAAATAATAATGAAAATTGAATTTTTATTTTGTAATTATAATATTTTAGTTAGAAATGTTTGTTGTATAAGTTTTGGTAGAGAAAAATTTGTCAATGATTTTTATCGAAATATTTATGAACAATAAGGAAATAATAAAAGTATGATTTATACTCTACAAGATTATTATTGCAATATGTTTGCAATTGGTTATCAACGTAGACACTTTTATTATCTATTTACTTTTATATATACACTTCCTTGTGCGTAGATTTTTTTCTTCTTTCTTTTTATATTACAGATTGAATGCGACCTTAATGATGTATGAAAAAAAAAAAGAAATAAAATAATATACCTAGCACACAGTATGCTCTTAAATCATAGTGGATAGATAATGGCTGTTATTAACCTTTTGGACTTTGTACACTCGAGATAATTTATACGAGTCGATATATGTGTGTATGTGTACCGTGCAAAACCAAAACTGGGGACTAACAATATTCTCGTTGATGTATTTTAAACAAAATTGAATTAAGTGAAATGAAATAAAAAAAAAAGTACACACGCACATATTTTTAAAAATGTTTAGGTTGTTCTGCTAATATTGAGCTGCAATTTTATTAAATTGAAGTATGACATATACGTGTAATTAATTAGAAATCTACATCAATATCGATTGATGTGTCTGTGTACTATGTAACATATCATATCATATAATATCGTATCGTATCGTATCGTATCGTATCGTATCGTATCGTATCGTATCGTATTGTACAATTGGTTCTGTAATATGTATATGTATGTATTACATAGGAATTCTGTATACTATCTCGATATCTAAAATCACAATGCATAGCTCAACGTTAATAAACACACGTAACGTTAGTGTTTCTGATTTACTGATTAGCATAAATTAGATAGGATTCTAAGCAAACTGTATACACAGTGATACAGTCAAATTTGTATTTGAAATGGATAGTTTGTAGGATCATTTGAATTTATAATTGATCGAGATAAAATGAAAAATAATCAAGAAGAGTATTTATTTATCAATTTTTGGTATAAAACACATACACCAAGTATTCAATTTTTATAATGTATGAAAAAACATGTAAGATAATATTCATAAAAAAAAAAATATAATCAGCTAGATAAACATATTCTTTTGGTCACATTTTTATCTGAATGTTTTTTAGCAAGGGTCTGTTTGCATAAGCACCCAAAATCTTCTACGTTGAACTTATCTGGATGCTTTCGAAGGCAAATAATAAAAAAAAAAAAAAAAAAGAAGAGAGAAAGGAAGAGTTCATGTATACAGATACCATCCCCTCTTTATCGTATGTGTAAATGTCATGGGTAGGTGGGACAGTGAAAAGTCATTTGTTCGTGCCATCAAATTTTTCTACCCTTTACTCCCACAAATATAAAAGCACCGACCACCAGTTATATCTGAGATAAGACAGCACACCGGGGAAATGTGCTACTTGAAATTTTCTTTCCCCATAAACTTTGTAACTAGGGCGTTGTTTCTCCCAAACTAAACATTTTGTTCTGACGATAGAACAATATTCGGGAACATTGAGATGAAAAAATAAAATCGAAATTATTAATTAATTTGAAGGAACAAACAAAAAGGTTCTATCTTTGTTCCTAATTTTGTTTAAAAATGAATGAATTTATCCCCATAAATGTTTATAGACAATATAAATGCAAGTTTTTAATATTTCATCTGACAGTTTTGCGTTTGTTTTCAGATCCAAGTTTTTGGAATCGTCTTCTCGAAAGAAAGAGGAAGAAGAAGAAGACCACCACCAAGAGGCGAATATTGAACAAGCCATTCGAAGATAGAAAAGAAAGAAAGAAAAAAAGGATAAAAGAAAAAGTATTGATAAGTATCGAAATATCCAGATCCTCCAGATGGAAGAAATAATACGAAGTGAAGGACATAGAAAAATAAGGAAACAATTATTGTTGTGGTCATCCTGATATGGCATCGTTTAATATTATTCAATATCTCATGAAATCGGGGAATAATCCTCAAATTGAATTGAAGGAGCCTCGGCGATTCACCTTTTTCAGGTGAAACGCCGTTTACTCGGCGTCAACCTCGTTGGCGTTGCGACCACGACGCAAATTCCGACTAAAACACCGTTTCCTCCACCTCACGTGGCCGCAACATTACCCAATAAGGTAAAATCCCGCATTAATCTTGCTTTGCAAAGTACCAACCTTCCTAACAAACCATACACCACTACACAACGCATAATTCGGCACATCTTAACCCTTAACAAACCCCTTAAACACACCTGACATATTTTCAAACAAATGAATCATCTTACAACATCTTTACCTACAAATGAATTTAATGTCTACCTTTTTTTGTCCACCTTTTTTTGCCCTTCTTCTTTTCCTTTTTCTTATTCTTTTTCTTCCCTCCTAGAACATAAATCTTTTCACGTGTCAACATGATTTTCTCGTTTTATCGGAGATTTCTTTTGATAGCCTCACTCTATCCAATTCCCTAATCTTCATTTCTTTTTTTCCTTCTTTTTTTTTTTTTGCTCCCCTCTCTCTCTTATTTGAGAAGAGATTTTTTTCCGATTATATAAACTAGGGGAGATTAAACGTTGTAATTGGGTGTGTATCATGTGTAGAAAAAATAAACAACCATCAGATTAGATTAATCTTTCTTAGGAAAAATATATTTTTGGAAATATCGATGAATGAAAATGTGAGAGGCCATTATTTGTTTTTTATTTTTCATCTTCTTCCTATCATAATCCATAGAAAAAAACTAAAAAGGAAAAGAATTCCAATGCAGATTGATTCTCTCGATGTAAAAGAAATTTTCTTCAAAGTTATTAAAAAACTACTTGCAAAAGTGTATGTATGTATATATAAAGAGAGCGAGAGAGAGAGAGAGAGAGAGAGAGAGGATAAGTTTAATCGAAAATAAGCACTGCGGTTTAAGTTTCAGAACCGATCCATTTTTCATAATAGAAAGTTACCTTACATAAACCTGGAATATGATTTGATAACAACAAATTATCTCGTTTTCATTCATCTTTCGAGGTTCTTCAAATTTATTGCAAGTAAAAGAAACTGTGTAAAAGAATCCTAAGTTTGTAGAATTTTTACTTTTTTTTTTTCTTTTTTTTTTTTTTTAATGTCTTACTCGTTAAGTCAAAGTATGTGGAAAAAGTTTTAGAGATCGGACATATTAATTTTGTCGTAGCATTCGAAGAAAGTTTTGCAAAACACAAAACCAAAGAAATAAGAAAAAGAAGAGGAAGAAGAATTGAAGAAACGAATGGCCATTTTCTTATTTCACTCGTTTCTACTTTACAATTTTTTTCGTCTTTTTCCATCTCTAAAATAGAACAGAGGAGGAGGAGTAAGGAAGTGATATACGTTAGGCATTTATAGCACCCAACGGAAAATAAATTCTTCCCTTTCCTTTTTTTTTTTTTTTTAACTGAGAGAAAGAGAGAAATCGTGACAAAAAAAAAAAAAAGACTTGTTCTTCTATTCCATTAAAATAAACCTACCATCATCTTCCATCGTTCGTAGTAATAATTATTTCCTATAGAATAAAATATTAACTATATAAAATTGTTCACATATATCGTAGAAATTATACGAAACACAATTCATAGAATTTACAAAAGGTGTTTCTTAATTAGAATAAACGTTTAATGTATTATAATTATGAATCTACCGAGAATTCTACGAGCAAGCATTTTATGCATTTTTATCTGAAAAAGACACGTTATTGTTTAAGATAAGTAATCTCATTTTAAAATGGGATATATAATTATTCTAACACATTTATATTTTATCTAATGAAAAACCCTAGTAGAGTGTACTACTAGGTGTACTATTATTAAATCAGCTACTAAATAAATCTAGTAATATATTTTTGAATCAAAATTCGAATATGATGATCAGTAGCAGTAGTCGAAAAGTTTATATTGGTCAGACGAAGTAGTGGAGTCTGTTATTAGTCGGTCAGGTATTATTTCGTTAGTCTTGCATAGTCAGCGTAACTTTCGATGCCGTTAATTACGATAACAATGATGACGGGGTAACACGCAAGAGAAACGACACTAAACTACTACATATGACTATTCTTCACACTCACTCACACTAACAAAACTATCTCGAATTACTCACAGTGCACATTTTTCTTCTATTTTATTTTTTTGTTTTTTCATCGTATGTGTGCACATTATGCTAGTACACGCGCGACAACTACTACTACTACTACTACTACTACTACTACTACTATATCGTGTATAGTCAAGCCCAGTAGTTTCTCTCCGCGTTCTGAATTATTTCTCATATAAACTGGGTCAGCTTTAAAAATCGGTGCTTGCAAGCAATGAGCTTAACGTATGCAACCGTGCAAACATCTATGTTACTTTCGAAATTTTTCGCAAAATTTCTTTCACCACTGTTTCTTTTTTCTTTCTTCTCTTCTCTTTTTGTTCAAAGCATTCTTTTTTACTTTTACATTTACTACGTTTTCGTTTCCGTTTCCGTTCGTTAGTTTTAAGAAAAAGACATAGTTCGTTATGAAAGTTTAATAAAAGCAAATATATATTATGTGACAGATTAATTATAAGCGTGTAATTTATATAAAGCAACAAAGACAATTCTTCTCTCTCTCTCTCTCTCTCTCTCTCTCTCTCTCTCTCTCTCTCTCTCTCTCTCTCTCGTAACTTTGAATTTGATGCACGAGGAAATGTAAAATTCCTCAGGGTGATGATCGAACACATATACACATAAATATATGTATATATAAAGGGTATATCGTACATACCACCATGTTGTACTGCTTTTCAAATTTCTCACGCTCGAGTATTCCTGAAAGTTAGTCCGAGTGGTGTGAAAATGAGAAATGAGTTGAGATTCGCAAATAATAGTGTGTGATGATATATGCTCGATCATAGAAAAAAAAAGAAAAAAAGAAAAAAAAAAGAAAAAACCTATTTGTTTGAAATCAAATGATTATTTGTATTTGTTTTGAACAATAAATTTGCAGAGCTGGAGAAGCGGCCGCAGCCGCAGCTGCCTCGGAGCTCTGAGGAGCTGGAGGATCTGCACAAGCTGCTGCACTTCCCCGAGGAGGTGGCGCTCAGGTTGACGGAAGTAGAATATCAATTATTTTATCAGGTACCACCTAACGAGTACCTAAAACAAGTAGCCCAGGATCTAAACGCATTGCAAAAATCAGCCAGTAAACCATCGCCACCACCACCACCAACCCCGTCGCCGAGTTGCAGTAGCCCAAGCAAAGCAAATAGTTCGACCCAAACTGAGGAAGAATCCTCTTGGCCTGGTGCTACAGTTTTTTCTTCCGTTCAGACGCTCATCAATCGATTCAATGAGGTACCTTCCCTTTCTCTCTCTTTCTCTCTCTCTTTCTCTCTCTCTTTCGTTTCCTCCCACCTAATCGTTCCACGTCGTTTACCGGTCTCGTTTATCGGCTCGTTTATCGGCTCGTTTATCGTTTCACCCTCTCTCATTTTTTCGAGATACGAGAGACAGATCGTGGTAAAGATAGAAAAAAAAAAGAAGGGAAGAATCGAGAAACGATAAGCTGCTACATTGACCAATTTTGTCACCCTCTTTCTCACGAAACTACCTTGACGCCTGCGCATCCTTTTTTTTTTTTTTCTTTTTTTGGTCTTTCAACGATTGCCAGTTACTCTTACGCAAACACACGCGAGAAATAATTTCATGGTCGCAAACGTGTCTGCCTCAAGGTACTCGTAAAAAGATAGAAAAGTTTGCCTTGAGAGGAGGAAGCCCCAGTTATAGTTCTCTAAAAGCAACCACCACCCCCCTTGTCCCCTTTTTTCTTCTTTTTATACTCTACTTCGTAATCTTTTACATTTCCATTGCCATACTTTGAATTTTGCATTATTATGAACTATGCCGTGTATTTTTGTGTGTTATATAGGTGAACTCATGGGTAATCAACGTTATAAACAGCGGTACCACTGTAGAAGAACGTCAGGCAGTGTTATCTTGCCTATTACGAGTAGCTCTAACTTGTTGGAATACTGGAAACTTTAATTCGGCTATGGAGATTATAGCTGGTCTCAAGTAAGTAAGATATTGCTGCAAATGTTAGAAAATAAAATAGGATCAATCCTAGTAGGATTTAATAGTCTTTCAGTAATGCGCATATATACATACAATTGTTAAGATAATAATCAAAATAACATGATACTTTGCAATCTGGAAAATAGGTAATAGGTAATATGAAACAAGATTTATCTTCGTGTAGGATAAATAAATAAATCATCTGTGTATTGAAATAGATCATAATAACGAGAATAGTTGTGTCCATCTAAATTTGTCTCAACACACACGTCACGTTCTACATCGATAAATGTAGAAAATATCTCTCTCTCTCTCTCA
This sequence comes from Polistes dominula, assembly GCF_049000335.1. NCBI lineage: Eukaryota > Metazoa > Arthropoda > Insecta > Hymenoptera > Vespidae > Polistes > Polistes dominula. The sequence goes on along the minus strand of NW_028300939.1, from coordinate 546,384 downwards.
CGAGTTTTGCAAGTGTAATCCGATTTAGATGTTTCCACGAACTTTCTACGATGTCACACCGTGTTAAGACTTAGGAGAATCGAGCAAAAGGACGCTACCAACCTAATCTTTATCCCTTGGAATAATACAATCCGGTTGCCCTTTTTTTCTATACACGATTCCTGTTTTTTCTTTTTCTTTTTTTTTTGTTTTTTTTTTTTTTTGTTAAAGATCTATGCATTTTTTAAGAAGACAATAGGATTGATGTCTTTTCTTTTCCAATTCGTATCTCGTCCTTGTTTCCTTCGAGATCCATTATCTTTCTGAAAGCGGACGTATTTCGCGAAACTTTATCGTTCTCAGAGCCCTAAAAATCCACCCTAAAGGAGCCCTTTTATTCTTCTTCTTCTTCTTCTTCTTCTTCTTCTTCTTCTTCTTCTTCTTTTTTCTTTTACCATCGAAACGACATTTTTTCCGAAAGAATCGAAGATATCTTTCACCTGTTGTTAGAACCAAACGAAAAGATATAATCTTCTGAAAGAAACGAGATAATTCTACTTGTCAATTTGTTTTTTTTGTTTTTTTTTTTTTTCATTAGTCCATATGAAAGATCAAAATTACCTTCATCGAAAAAGAACATTACAAAGTATTGCAACAACAAGAAAATAAAATGTTCATATATCTTCTCGCGAATGTGTGGTTCAATTAAAAGATAATTCGAAGGCAAACGAGATAATTATCTTTTTTTCAGTTTGAAGAGAGAAAAGAAAAAATAAATAAATAAAAAAGAGAAAATGCATAAAGAAACGTAAAAAGGGGTGAATAAAAAAAAAAAGAAGAAGAAGAAGAAGAATTGAAGCTTACGAGCTTTCATATTTTTGTCTCTTCTAACTGGTTTTTCTTTTTACGTACTCCCTTGTTGTTTGGGTTAGAGGGGAAAAAAATAAAAATAAAAAGATAAAAATAAAGTATTAGAAGATGAGGGAAGAAAAAGACTAAAGTAAAAGAGAAAGAAGAAGAAGAAGAAGAGAGAAAATGTTTTAGTTACGTGCCTTACGTGCCATTCCACGAAAGACTTTCTTTCCAAGGAAGATGGAAGTCACTCTCCATCGTGTGGCTAAGAAGAACTTTTTAATCTACATCCCACGGCCTTGAAGAAGGGCCACCACGCGGTTGGCCGCGTTCACTCGCTCGTAATTTCAACCCTGTATAGGTAGACTTATTTTTTTTTCTTTCTTTCTTCACCTTCTTCTTCTTCTTCTTCTTCTTCTTCTTCTTCTTCTTCTTCTTCTTCTTCTTATTCTACCGTTGTGAATACAATAATGATTCTTTGGAGTGCTTTAATTAGAAAGGAGTTTTCAAAAATGAATATAAAATATTCGTATACCTCGTGAGCCCTTTTATGAAAGCCCTTTCAACGGAAAAGAATATTTCAAAGAGAAATAAAATAAGTGAACAAGGGAGTTAACATTCTTATTTCTTCATTGAATGATAATAATCGATACATATAAGTACTTGGACAATTTTTAAAAAATGATCTTATTGCTGTAATATTTCAATTATATATTTCTTTTTATTCGATTTGTATTTCATATAAAATAATAAATATTATTCTAAAAATATGCATAACAATATTAGAGTTCAATTTTGATCATTATTTAGAAAAATATTTCATTTGCAAACATTTTTTAAAGTGATTTATTATTTATTTTCTTTGTAATTATTATAAAAATGCGCGGGGCCTGTATGAATGCAACCCTCCAGACACACTTTGAAAATGTTGCTTGCGAGCGCCACCTGTTGGGACAGAATTTTTTGTCTGCCCGAAAGATAGGCAACCAGTAATACATGCGTGTATGAACAGTTTTGACTGCTCAAAAATTCCGTCCCAGTAGATGTCGCTCGCAAGCAAAGTGTGTCTGGAGGGTTGCATATGAACAGGCGCGCATTTTTATAATTAAATTAATAATTAAATAAATTAAAAGTACAACAAATAATATTATATAATAAATTATCCTCGAAACTTGTTTATTTGAAGGTTTCACTATTAACTTGTGTGATATGCACATATGATTTTGTTATTTGTAAAAGGTCTAGCAAAGTATATTTTAGTATAGTTAAAAGAAAAGAATAAGAAAAAGAAGAAGTAGTACAGGTAGTTACTTACAAATATGCCGTTTGCATGAAACATTTTCATTCGAAAAAGAAATTCTTACTTTATTTTACTTAACTTGTTTTATATATTTTTTGTTGTTGTTCTTCTTCTTATTTCCCTCTTTTATTCTTCCATCGTTCTTCTCGATATCGTTCTCTTCCGATACCTTAGTAAAGTTTCTTTGAGAAACCGCAGATCTCGAAAGTTTCTCAAACAAGTTAGAAGAAGAAGAAGAAGAAGAAGAAGAAGAAGTATAGAGGGAGGAGGAGGAGGAGGAGGAGGAGGAGGAGGGGAAGGGGGTTGAGAATAAGTAAAGGAGAACTTGGAGAGATCCACGTGTAGATTAGGAAGAAAATTGTGGCACACAACTCGTAAGAGGTTTAAAGAGATAGTTCAAGAGAAACAAGAGCAATGTGTATACTTGAGAAAGAAAGAGACAGAAGAGGAAAGGATGAGTGGACCTTCCAGTAGAAGGTAGAACAGTTAATGGCTATTTCTACCGGATGTTTCTTCCGGATATCTCTCGTTCGTGGCTTATACGTGGCTTCCAATAATGGAAAAGCGTCATTTGTGGCTGAAGAGAGAAATGGAATCGAGCTGTTGTTTTACTCAACTTTCTTTTTCCTCCCTAACAACCATTCACACATACATACAAGGGGAAGGATTCTACCGAAAATTCTGCTACAAAATGAATATGCTACCTACCAAAATGAATTCGTAGAGAAATATCAAATCTCGTTTACAGAGATTTTTGATTTAGGTTAAACGCTGTATTACAAATTAGACAGAATTCTTATTTGCTTTGAAGATAATCATAAGAAGTGGCACTAAACGTAAACGTCATTTTGCTCGGTCTTTTGTGTTTCAAAGGTAGAAGAAAAATAATAAAAAAAAAAAAAGAAAAATAGAAAAAAAAAGAATAGAATAGAAAGAGAAAGATAGCGAGTAAGATTGTATGCCTGAAGACTGCAATCACCGTAGGGCAAATTTAATCCTGTTCGTAAAGAATAAGAGATAAGTCGCCGCAAGGTATTGCTCTATCTTTCTCTTTCCTTCTCTTGTAATATTACAAAAAAAAAGAAAGAAAGAAAAAAAATATTAAACTCTATATACTCGTACGTTAAAATAAGTTCAAGTATCTTCGAGATTGTTAGACTGTAAACGTTAGTTCTATAACAGTTAGTTCTTATTAGAAAGCATGACGTACGAGGAGAACTAACATAAAGGTTAACAAAACGTGAGACTTTATTTCCCATAGAAAAGATACGTTTCTGAATCATGGTTAGCAGTTGCAAAACTCTTCTTCCAAGTTAAAATATATATTAACTTCCTTTTTCGTTAAAATTCTAAACTCGATTCTCATTTTTTCTTTTTTTTTTTTTTTTATTCCGTCTTCCCCCTTCGTTCTTTCGTTCGTACGTTTTCGTTCGTTCCACTTTAAAATCCATATTCGACCGTTAGAGGAGGTCGAAACGTACGAGAGAGAGAGAGAAAAAAACATGAAAAAAATAAAAAAAAAAGGAAAGAAAGGAAAAGGAAAATTCAGCTCTCTGGTTAGAATATCGAGGCAAGCGAATAGAACGCGATAAAAATTCTCAAAAACGTTCCCTTGGTATTTAATCGAGTCGGAAAAAAAGAGTAGTTTTTCAAAACTTTCCAATTCCCGTAACTTTGGAATGAACTATCTATCTGAAAACTGAACCCACGAGAATTCATTTAATGACATACTGTAATTTCGTATATTTTAAATCAAATATATAATCAAAGGTCTCATATTATACATGTATTTACAACCGATGACGTCATTTATTTTTTTCGATGACTTTTTAGGCTTGTTAAAATAAAAACAACTCTTACAAATTGTATACTTCATGGCTGCTCTATTTAATTCTAATTAATATTTGAAATATCTTATAACTGATATTAATCAAATGAATTCAAATTTATCTATGGAATAAATAAACTCAACGTTAAATATGACATAGCTTTATGAAACTGACTTTACACTTAGTTTAAATGAAACTTCATTCAAGAACGTGTTATAAAAAAAGAAAAAAAAAATCTTTCGGTTACAGATCAAACAAGCTGAAAACATTTGGCCCGAACATAAGTGAGTCAATTCCTGTTCTGGAATATCTTGCCTCCGCCCTTTTGTCTTCCGAGTACGAGCATGCGTTAGCTCGTGCTCTCGCAATGCCAGAATGTCCAGTGGTACCATTTTTTGGTGCCTTTTTACGGGAATTAAGAGAAGTCAACGCTAATGAATACAAGGTGAGATTTTATGGATAATATTTAATCTTTTTGTTGTTGTTCTTTTAACACTTAACATCGAGATATCATAGAAGAAGAAGAAGAAGAAGAAGAAGAAGAAGAAGGAGAAGAAAAATTGTTTGACCAACTTTTTCCCCTCATTTTGATAAAATTTATAGAAGAAATGTGATATATCTTTTAAGATATAAGTCGTCCATTCTTTTTTCTTTCTTTTCAATTTAGTTGATCCACCATATCGAAAGTCTAGAATAGTGTCAAAAGAAAACTGTTGAAAAGGTATACAACATATGAAGGAGGAAGTTCATCCTTAGTAAGATATTTTCGTGTAGGAATAAGTGTGACTATTCTTTTGAAGATCCGTCAAAAAAAGGAAGAAAGAAGTATATCAATAAGAATTCATACACACACGTCCATTTCTATATTCCCCTCTTTTAGGAAAAACATATCACGAAAGAAGCTATTGTCCGCAGATGATATATTTATAGTATACATTTCTACAATACACGAAAACGTATCCAATGAAAGCTGATAATCATTCTTCCTTTTCTCTAACACGGTTTCAGTATAGTAATACTCATCTTGAAGGTAGCCTAATCCCAAAAGGTAGAGGAGGTCTCGGAGGGTATAGTTTCCACAAAGTGTGCAAGAAAAGCTTCCTCTGAAAGAGAAACTGCCAAAGTAGCTTTTCTAGAACGAAAAGAAAGATAGGTGGTTAGAACGCGCGGCCGCAAAATAGAAGATCGATTATCATCACTGCGTGTTCAATGTTTCCTGACAGCACCTACTCAAAATATCGAAATTGTACCTTTCAAAACTAAACAAATTGTCAGCTCTTTTTTTCTTTTTTTCTTTTTTTCTTTTTTTCTTTTTTTCTTTTTTTCTTTTTTTTTCACCAATTCCATTTATCAATAGTTTACATTTATAAATTAAAATGCACATTATTTTCTAGAAGAGAATCAGATTAAAATCGCAAATCGTTTTATTCGTACTAATATTATCTGCTCCAATTTGTTCTCTCGTAGAATAATAATACATCTCGATCAATGAGCTCTATTATTAACACAACCTTGTCGTTTTAACATTGACGAGAAAATCATAGGAGTTTATATAATAAGTTATATAAATATATAAAGTTATATAAATGCCTGTAATCTACGTTTATCCTGTCTTTTTATCTGTTGTTGTTGTTTTTCTTATTAGTAAAAGAATGTACTTGTATGTATTGATGTTACAACATATCTACATCGTTACATGAATATAATATAAATTTTGAAATATTATAGTATCGAACTCTACATTCATAAAATGTTATGAAATTTCAATCAAATTTGAATAAATTATTATTTGAAATGGAGAAATGCAAAGAGAGAGAGAGAACATATACGATTCTATATTACACAAATGGCATTTACATTGTATATTCTATATTACAAATGGCATTACTAATTTCTCAATATAAAATTGAATAATAAAAAAAAGAAAACGAGAGATAAAGACAAATTGGATTTGATTGAAATTCTTAACATAATTCGTCGTCGTCGTCGTCGTCGTCGTCGTCTCTATAGAAAATCTTTATTTGAAGTCAGTTTTGATCAATAAGAAGAGTAGAAAAATCTTAAGTAATTCGAATTTACTTTAATCTGACTTATAAAGAAAAAGAAAAGAAAAAAGGAAAAAGAGGCAGCAGCACTCGGAGTGCAAGATGTCGATAATATTTTCACTGTGAGAGTGTGAGAACAATGTTGGACATCTCTTAGGAGCTATAGATTTAAACGTTAGACGTGGATGAATGGTTTATCCGATAGGACACCTAAGAAAATCGCTTTTCTCAAACCGCATGGCATCTTCCTATCTCTTTCTCCATTCCTTCCTTCCTTTCTTTCTTACTTACTACAAATTCCAAACCGAATTCCTCGTTTCTTGGCGTGAAGTATCCTCCTACGAGCAATGCAGAAAAACAAGAAGATGCTGAAAAAGACGAGGAAAAAGAAGAAGAAGAAGTAGAAGAAGAATATACAAAATCAAACGTGAAGAGACAATAGTTGTTGAACAAAACGACAAGGATAGGGGTTTCTATCGGCCTCCAGCAGTTATGATGGTTGTAGGCCGGCGGAAACTACTTGCTCTTGTCGCTAATAATCGCCATGCTGAAAAATAATACTGCTGATGAGTTATTAGATTGGTTCTACAGGTCTGTCAATTTCTTTCACTTTTAGTGAAAGAATTAAGAAAAAATTTAGAATTTGAATGAATTTGATATTTATATATATATATATATGTATATCTATTTCGTAAAACATATAATTTCATCAGTCAATATAATTGTAATCGACCGCTCGAAGTAATGTCATTATCGATTAATTATCTATTGCTCGATGAGATTCGATAGGAGTAGATATAAACTGCACGTATAAACTATTCCATTAGGTAGCCTCCGAAACAGGATTAATTCATCGAAGCGTTATTTTCGAATCGATTAGAAGCATCATAAAACGCTTTGCTTAATTCTTACCCTTAATTCCTTGTAATTCGAAATTTTCATTACATTTGTCATGTTAAACAAATAAATAAGGATGTTTAACAACGTTGATTTAATATAATTCTAAACTATTACACATTTACAACAAATCCAGGATTGTCTGTAAAAAATTGAATCAATTTTCATGGAGACAGCATCAGAAGCATTAAAGAAAAGTAGCAAAGAAAAAGATCTACTTTCTTTCCGTTTTCCTTTTCATCGGTTTTACACGACCCATTCAATTTATTTCCTTTTTCGAGATATCGCCTTAAGACAATGTCGCGAGTTCCCAACTCATTTTCTACAAACGGATATTGACGAGCTTTCGAGCTTGCCGAGTTATCTTCGAAACGACGAGGATCATTCTAAACGCATACGTGACAGCAAACCAATGAAACAACTACATCTCCATCTTTCCAAACCTTGTTGTTCAAAAAAACAACAACCGGAATAAAATATCAAAATAAATGGGAAACATTAGACATGTATTATTTATGTAAATACATTTCATTTATTTATATTTTTATAATTAATACTCTTTCTCGCACAAAACAACAACAACAACAACAACAAGTTGCATAATACTCTCGTCAAAGGTTCACAGTGTAAAAATATATTTTGTGATATTCGTGAAAGGGCGTATTCTGATGAGAGTCCACGGTCTCTCAGATAAACTAAAGCAGAATGAGTTGCAGTTGACTTTGGTCGTCTTAGAAATTCGTAATACTGCACAAAATGTTTACAATGCTCGGTCATATTCATATTTCCAGAAAGGACTATTTATACAAGGCTCTGAATAACAGTCCACCCTTTTTCCCCTTTCTTTTCTTTTTTTTTCTTTTTTTGAATAGTTCAGTTGTAGGAAAGACGAACTAAAGGTATCATCTGTTCGTTAAAACAAAATCTATATAAAGTTTAGATAAATATTATTATAAAATATAAAATTTAATAATAAACTTTGTTGAGAGATATTTTTGTTTAATTTGTCAGAGTGGTATCGAGAAAAAGAAGAGCCGCGAGGGGACGAAAGATAAAACAATAGATGAAATTGGGCCGATTGAAAATTTAAGTTGTTCTGGTGCAAGGGTTGGTTACACCGGTCCACGGATAGACGTTGAGAGTAATACAGAAGCTCCATCGGGATGGAGTTCATTAAAACGGACAAACGAGACCTATGATACTAACGCCGTCCTTGAAAAGGTTGCACTATTTCACAAGCATCGACACGCTCGTGGAAGGGATGCAACCACCGGATCCCTTCACCGCACCCTCAGTCTACACACCACAGCGATCGAGCAGACCTACATGGCCGAGGAATGCGATGACAATGATTATCACCTTGATCTTAATTCTTATAAACCGGTCCAACCTATCCCCATAGATCATGGGGTTGCCCTTTTTCCAGTTGCCGCGCCACGCACAGGAATGGATCTTCATATCTTACAGGTATTGAGTTACTAAGCTGATTAGTATGATAACTAATAGTCCTGTGTGAGTGTGTGAATAAGGGAATAATAATTAGGTACTTAACTTTAGTCATAAAAGAAATTTATCTTTCTCTCGCTAACATTTTGCGTTATCGTCTCTCCCTGCTGTTTTAACACTTTGAGAAATAGCTATGAAAAGTCAAAGAAAAAAAAAAAAAGCAAATTCCCTCTTATTTGCTAGGAGCAAACTGCGAAGTTGGAAGTAAGGGTCGATAACAATTAATTATGTTGATTCGAGCTTTATCGTAACTACCTACTTGTTTGTTAATAAAAGATTGAATATATCTTGCAATTAGAAAAAGTACTTATGATTCGTTAATCAAAAAATAAATATTAAGGAGAGATAAAGGAAAGTGATATGATTAGGTATTACACCATGGTACAACGTTGGTACATTGGGATTGTGAAAGCGGCACTTCGAGAACGGCCTTGGTATTCGCACGAGTCGATAGAGCGTGCAGTACATTTGTATGGGAAAAACCACCTTGGAGTTCATTGAAAACGGGCCAATTCGGAACAAATACCGCCTACACCGAGTTCTCAATCATGAGCAATCCCGAGGAAAATATACCGGCTGGTTTAATAAGCAGATACGCGGCACAACAAAATGAATGTGCATCGGTCACGTTAGAGGAAGGATACCTCGATTTGGCCTCCGTTAAAGAAGTCATGATTGGTTGTTGCGACCGAGACAGGGAGGCTGATCTTAGAAGCATATGCAAAAGGTATGGCCTACCTGGCTCAGATTCTTGTATCGGCCTCATGTATGGTTCCAATCTACCTGACAATCGATTGCTCTTTCTACTTTGTCCCCCAGCACTTGGCAAGTGAGTAAAAATGATCTAGAGTAACGGGAAGGATAAATTAGAAGATATATAAAATTGATATCGTTTATTTTAGGATATGGTATATGGGATTGTGTTGGATATTACGAGGCCTGAAGCGACAGCGACAATTAACGGATCGAAGATCACGTTGGCTTAAAGAAAAATATCTGCAATTGTATTTCGAGGAAGGTTGCTTCGAGCCTATGACAGCTGATGCTATAAGAGCTTTTGGTGGACGTGATTGGTCATTGACCGAAAGTGTTGGCACCCTGTCGCCAGCTAGCAGCGCTACTATACGTAAAAGATGCGCTAAGGGAAAAAAGACCAAATCTATCGGCAATATTCATGCTCTGACAAAGGTAATTTAAAGGCTAAATGTTTGAAAAAGAAAGACAAACATTAAGAAATATCATCAACTACTTGGACGTTTCAGGACATCAGCTTTAAACAGTACGACTCGTCATCTTCGGATGGCAGCTTATCTGCCGCACCTTTTCGTCATATGACTGGCAGTAGGGAATCCTTAACGAGATTAATTCCAGCATCTCCAAGAACCAACAGAGATCGTGTTACATCACGCAGTCCACCTGGTTCTGCCGAAAGAATAGTAACTTCCAACTTGCCTTATTCCAGTTTACAAAGGTATCGATCGAATGAAACTTATCTAACTGTTATTTATATAGTATATATAGTTATACTTTTCATTTGTTTCATTGTATATCGCTATCACTTGGGAACAGCTTGCTTTGCGTTCCTAGAGACAAGGACAGAAATGGTGGAGGAATGCCAGGTGGATCGGAAACTTCATTGCAGGTGAAAACACGTGCCACTTCCATTATGTATGAGACTCAGTTGAACTTTGTCGAGTTCGTGGCACTTTTCCGATCGTTCAGTCTTAGAGCTAGAAAGGACCTACGTGATCTCTTTGGTCAGCTTGCTATCACGTGCCGAAGTCAAAGCGATGGTTCACTTCGAGATTTTAGTACACGTCCGGCAGTATTAAGACAAGCCAGTGATGCCACACCACAAAGAATTGGTAAGAAATCCAAATTGAATAATCATTTCAAATACATACAAAATATGTATATATATATATATGTATATATACATATAATATATCGATATATGTGCTCTATTTAATACAGGACTTTTAACCAGAAATAATTCAATCGATTGTCACGAATATAAAACAAGTAGTAACTTTCATAAGAAACAAATTCTTGACGCCGTTGCAGCAGCAAGTATAATGAACAATTGTTCTGGCGTCGACACGTCAAAGTCTCAAGTAATCACTCTTGCCACATTCACAAAGTTCCTCGAATCTCGACAACAAGAAAAGCTTACCGACGACGAGATCAAAGCCCTCGTCAAGGTAAATTTCTTAACTTTACGTCTTACTCTAACTAACAACTAATTAACTTATCCATCTTCCTATCTACCTACCTACCTACCTACCTACCTACCTACCTACCTACCTACCTACCTACCTACCTACCTACCTACCTACCTACCTACCTACCTACCTACCTACCTACCTACCTACTATCTATCTATCTATCTATCTTTAGATTCTATCCTTTCAATAAACGGAGAACAAGTTAGAGACACAAATTAGAGATAAATCAGACTGAAACTATACGACGAAGATACGCTTATGTAAAAAACACGCAATCAAATAATCCAATTTGTTCGTCGTACATTTTGTAATTCCAGAGGCATGAACCAGATCCAGTATTACGCACACAATGGTGCTTGTCCTTCGAAGGTTTTGCACGATACATGATGGACAAGGACAATTACGCTTTCCCAAACGAATACGCGACACCCTTGGAAAACGAAATGCAACAGCCCTTATCGCAATATTACATTGCAAGTTCCCACAATACTTATTTGACTGGCCATCAGCTCAAGGGCGAATCATCCGTCCAACTTTATTCACAGGTTAATCATTTTTACATTTTTATTATATTTTATTTCTCGCAGTTGTCCGAGTTTGTATTATTAAATATCATGGAAAATTGTCAAATAATTATTGTTTCGCGAGTTAGGTAATTATATTTGTACAAGCAAATACGACGCGGGGTATGTGCTGTAGTGTGTTTTTAATTAACGTATAGAAAAGTTTCACATGCATAAGTTTTTTATTGGCCCAATTCAACTTATGACCTAGTATTTTACTTCGGCATTTGGCCGAGCCATCGTTTGACCTACTAGCCAAAGCTCGCAAGAAACATCACGAATCCGATCGATTCCGATAGCTGATATTTCCAATTTTAACTTTCTCGAAATCAACGTTTTACACCAATCGATCTTATCAAATATCCAATACATTCTAAATTACGTTAAAACCGTCTAAGTTTCTCTCTCTCTCTCTCTCTCTCTCTCTTCGGTTTTAATTAAATCGTCGTAATCGATCCTATTCGAGATGAAATTAAATCAGTCGTTGCGAACAAGGACGATTTAAGGACTAAGACAATTAAATCCTATATCGTAAAATAAGTATCGAAATGTAAACTAAACGAATTGAAATAGATATAAATCTATCATTTAGGTCCTTTTGACCGGATGTCGATGCGTTGAATTAGACTGTTGGGATGGGGACGATGGATCACCTCTCATTTATCACGGCCACACCTTTACCACAAAGATCCCATTTCGATTGGTAGTAGAAGCTATTGACAGGAGTGCATTCGTCAGTTCACCCTATCCGGTTATACTGTCCATAGAAAATCACTGTTCCCAAAGTCAACAAGCACGAATGGCGCAGATCTTTCAGGTAAATTTATCGATTTCAATTATATTCTAAGATTTTTAATTTGATTAGATAAAACAACAGATAACAATAAAGTAGAAGTGAAACTAAGCTTCGAGAAAATGAGACGAGTTCATAGTATTAGCATTATTAATTAAATAATTATTAAAATGAGCGCCTGTAGAAATGCAACCCTCCAGACACACTTTGAAAATGTTGCTTGCGAGCGTCATCTATTGAGACGGAATTTTTTCTCACCTCAAACTGTTTATACACGCATGTATTACGGGTTGCCTATCTTTCAGGCAACAAAATTTCGGCAAGCAACATTTTCAAACTGTGTCTGGAGGGTTGCATTTCTGCAGGCGTAATGTTTTTATAAATAATGATAAAAATTAAAATTTAATTTTGTAATTAAATATTTCGTAGTATACATCTTTCATTCTCTCTAGATCTATAGGATCAGTTTACAAATTACTCTCATTCTAAATAAGTTTTCATTTCAATTTTATTCATTACAGTCGGTCTTTGGAGAAAAACTTGTAACAAAGTTTTTATTTGAAACGGATTTCGGCGACGATCCACAATTACCATCACCGTCTCAATTGAGACATAGGATATTAATAAAAAATAAAAAATTAGTAGTTGATCCGACTGGTCCATTATCTCACGCACCGACATCGGCATATCGTAGTAAAATGTTGATATCCGATCGAGCATCATCCATGAAACAAATGCGAACGGACGTTAGCACCCCGTCCGTGATCGAGTATTACAGTGAAGATGAAGATGACGACGAGGAAGATGACGAGGATGATAATATCGATGGTAATTATACCGTTCAACTATCAAATATTATAATTCACTTATATTTTGTTCCTTTTTTTTATTTCTAGACAATTCGATATCGAGCTGCGAAAGATATTTGGGTAATCAGCCGCAACTTCGTGTAAAATCGGATCAAACTACCGACGATAAAGTTCAACCAAAGCAAAGTAGTCAAATTGCTAAGGAATTGTCAGATTTGGTTGTTTATTTGCAAGCTATTAAATTTCGTGGCTTAAATACGACTCCGGGAACAGGTACATCTGGAAAGGTTCGTCATCAGGCTCATACCGGACCTGTTCAAAGACACAGCATCGCTGGAATCGGTAGCAGTGGTGTAGCTTCTTCTTCGGGATCACCACAATCACTTTCAACGTCAGCTTCAATTGCAAGTGGTGGCAGTAACATCGATAATCTTTTCAGGTATTTTTTTACTCATTTTTTTTTCTAAAAATAAAAGATAAATAATAATGAGAATATTATTAATCGTTGTTGGTTGTTTATCAGGACGACCCGTGGCGTACCAGCATGCTTCCAATGTTCGTCTTTAAACGAAAGCGCAGCGAAAAAAAATTTGTAGAAAGCAGCCATTGGGTGTGGTAGCGCATACAGAAACACAATTGGTTCGAACTTATCCAGCGGGAATGCGTATCGATTCGACCAATTTTAATCCTGTGATCTTTTGGGCATTTGGTATTCAAATGGTAGCATTGAATTATCAGACCGACGATGCGGGATTGAATTTAAATGCTGCCATGTTCGAACAAAACGGACAATGTGGATACGTGAGGAAGCCTTCGGTAATGTGGGATAAAACTCATATGATGTATAGGTAAGTCGAAAATGTATTATTATTAAATGATAGAACGATAGAATGCACACATATTGATATTTATATTTGTAGACGATTCAATCCATGGGACAAAGAATTTGATGGTCTACACTCAGCTCATTTGGCTTTATCGATAGTGTCCGGGCAATATGTTTCACCGTCAAACTTCTTGGCCAGTACGTACGTTGAAATCGAATTGGTTGGCATACCGATTGATTGTGCAAAACATAAAACCAAAGTAATACAAAGCAATGCCCTGAATCCAATATGGAATGAAAAGTTCTGCTTTCAAGTGATGTTTAAAGATCTAGCCTTTTTAAGATTAGGTATAGTAGAAGCAAATTCTCATCACTTGATTGCTCAACGCGTGATACCATTAAAATGCCTAAGACCAGGTTACAGGCACGTACGATTGCGTTCGTGTAAAAACAAACCATTAGCTTTATCAACATTATTCATATATTCTCGATTGGAAGAGGAAAGTCTCGATTATAATACTTGTTGTCGGGATCACAAGGAAACGTCATCGAAACGACCGTCGTCTGGAAAAGAACCGGATAAATTGACAACCGTAGATCCAGGTTTAGGTGGGGTAACGTTAAAAAGAAGAATGTTTTTCTTAATGGTTTATCACGTAACACCCGAAGAACCCTATACCATTTTAAAAGTAACCCAAGAAAGTACTACCCAAGAAGTGATGTTACAAGCGTTACAAAAAGCAGGAATATCACCTGAACACGTTGACGAATATATTCTCGTAGAGGAAGTCTCTCGTGGTTGGGAAAAACGAGACCGAGAAGAATTACCAACTCAACGAATTCTCGATCCTACCGAACACCCACTTCAAGCTCAAGCATTGTGGAAAGGACAAGGTAGATTTCTGTTGAAACGTGTCGGAGATGATCCAAGTAGCAGGGCATGGCTTTTATCGATACGAAGTACAGCCGGACATTTTAAATTGGATACCAATTCGCGTGATCATTCAACTCACATATGGGACGAGGAAGATACTTTTTTAGTTTGCATTAACGAAGTCTCACCGGAAATTCCTTACGCTATTTTACGAGTACCAGTTAGTAGTTCGGCTCAAGACGTTTTAGCCCAGGCATTGGTAAAAGCAAGAAGAATGGAAGATCCTATGAAATTTGTATTGGTCGAAGAATTGGAATGGGGTGGTGCTGGTGCCGTTGGTAGCGGTAGTCGTCAACAAAGAGTCCTCAGGGACGATGAAAATGTTTATAGCACACAAGCATTTTGGAAGACCTTAGGTAGATTTAGTTTAAGGGAAAGAGAACAAATAGCACCTAGGCGACATTTGTTACCAACAACGTTGGACAGGTTAAGCAAAGGTTTTTCCGTTGGTAGATCAGTATCTTTACCTGGTTCGAGTAAAGAAAAAGTCCCAGTAAGCGAAGCCTTGTCCGATCCAACATCCAGAGGTTTGAGACATCGTTTCTTGATGTCAGGCCGTAGACGTGAAGTACATTCCGACGGTGAGGATACTAGGGAATCTGCAATAATGACCGTGGGAATTCATTTAAAGAAAGTATCATTGAGAAAAATAAGGGGTTGGAAATCATAGTGGCAGTCGCGAGCGACGTCGATAACTTCCTTCTTCGCCGCTCGAACTAATCATTAAAATTCACAAAAATAACATTCATCAACAACAACAACAACAACAACCCCCTATTAATAATTAATTACAAATACGATAGCCTAAAACGCCTTTAAAGGTATCAATTAGGTTCGAATGAAAATATATATGAAGACATTTCAATTGTATACGAATTCAAAGAGAGAGAGAGAGAGAGTAAGAGGACATATAGCTCAATCATTCAAATATTTTATTCTTTACAGACGAGTTATATTATTATTATTATTATTATTATTATTATTATTATTATATGATACGAGGAACAATGGATTTCTCTCTCTCTCTCTCTCTCTCTCTCTCTTACAATTGCGAGCCTTTTATTAAAATAACAATATCGTTATGAAAATAATTTCATTTATTTCAATGAAAATCCACGTTTATTTAATTATTATTTGAAATTCACGTTATATATTATTATTGTTATTATTATTATTATTATTATTATTATTATTATTGAATATATTTTTAATGTCTTACTCGTATTCATTAATAAGCTCGATAATAATTATCAATTATTATAAAATATTATTGAAATAACTGATTGAGATCATATCTGAAAATTTCAATGAACAAATTAGATGATTTAAATTTTTTTGCAAAAATTCTAATTCGAGGAAAAATATAAATCGATCTAATATCTATGTTGGACCATTATAAAATATCACGTTGCGATAGAGTGATAATCGTGCATACAAATTTAGGTATATACGTAATATAATTATGACAATTCGTATCAGCAAAGAACAACAACAACAACAACAACAACAAAATATGATAAAAAGAAAGCCAAAATCTTCTATGGGGCTTTCTTTATAACACGTCAGTATTATTTCTTAGTACAATTTTACACACACACACACACACACACTTTATCTTTCTAATCTCTTTCTCTTTTACTCTCTTGTTCCATCGGTCATAAGAAAGATGAAAATGAAAATGAATTATCTAGGAAAAAAAAAATGTTTTATTTCTTACTTGTAAAAAGAAAGACCATGTGAACAACTCATTATAATATTTAATAGTAATACACTCGAGAATATCAAACTGCTATATACATATATATAGAGAGAGATTGCTAAAGTTTGCAAAATTGATTGATGTTTACTTTCTATTACACATACAGACAGACACACACATACACACTACCATTTCTTCCTCTTAATCTTCTTTGAAGAGAATTTTATTATTAGAGAGATTGTACATATATATTTGAAGGATCCGCGAAAGTTGTTGATTTTTGTTTTGAATTACTACCATGCTTATGCATTCGAATAAACACATTTGCGAGATGATCAATAGGAATATGCATGAATTGCCAAGAATTTTCAACATGCATAATTATTGAATGAAGATGAAGAAGAAGATGAAGAAGAAGAAGAAGAAGAAGAAGAAGAAGAAGAAGGAGAATGAGAAGAATTAATTCAATACCGAGATAGCCTAATTTTTGTTAATTAAATAACACAAGATAAATCTACAAAATGACAGCAGAGAGCAGCATGATGAAATATTGATTAGACGAACGATATTATCTAATCTGCCAACGATGCCACAAGAATCTCGTTCCGTCTTCCAACACACCCTATATAAATAATATTGTAATATCCATTTTCTAAAAAAAAAAACTACCGAAACTAATTTAACATTTCCTACGAAAAATTGTAAATCCATTTCAATCAATCCGACAAAATATACATAATAATAATAATAATAATAATAATATAATAATAATAATAATAATAATCGTGTTTCTTAAAAATTGCAAAAGAAAAAAAAAAGAGAAAATGTAAAAAAAGGTGAGAAAGAAAAAAAATGTCGTCTCTTCCGAAGTCTCGTGACATCGTTGTGCATGCACACTCTATATACAAAATATAAAAGAAGAATTATTATTGCAAATTATTTATTATCAAAATGAGAGGAAAAATAAAGGTTTATGTAAATAGGTGCAAACGAATAATGGCTACTAATAACGATAATTATAAACGTTATGTGTATTTTAATTGAATCTCGACACACTCTCCCGCCCCCCGACCCACCCTCCAAACACCCTGAAAAAATTCGCAAGAAAAACCCAAAATAAAATGAAATAAAATAAAATAAATAAAAATGAAAACACATCGTCAACAAGAGGAGGAGGAGGAGGAGGAGGAGGAGGAGGAGGTCGTCGAAAAAACTTCGAAGAAAAAAAACGAAATAAATGAAATTGAGAAAGGAAAAAAAGAGTTATAAACAATTTGATGCAGTTAAGAAGGATTTAAGATACAATAACATTTTCAAAGCTTTTTGAGAAAAGCTCACGCGTGTAAGAAAGAACAACGCGGTTACTTCTTAAAATACTTTTGGGACCACTCTCGTTAAGAATATTACCTGGGTGCTTCTTTCTATTCTATTTGAATTTTTCTTTGACGATGGTAAGAAAACTAGAAGATATGTAAGAACATATACATATATACAGGACCGTATTTATACTTTTAAAAAGGTCCTAAGTATGAAACTTATTGTGAAGCGACAAAAACGAAAAAAAATCATTTGATTTACTTCAATTTCAATTTCAATTTCAATTTCAATTTCAATTTAAGCAAACTTTCCTTTACTTTTCTTTCCATATAAACTCATTTATTCTAATAAAATTCAAATAAAACTACAAACAAAAGTTGTACTTATATATATATATATATTCAAATTATTGATACAAGAAAGAAGGAACAAAAAAACACACACAAAGTATTTAAGATCGAAGCATATCCCTACTGTAAATAATACATATCCGTATATAATTCTTTTAGTTAAACTATTTATTATAATATTTAATAATCTATATATACGCTATATGTACTGCTGGAACTTTTATAAAGGGCGCGTATTTTAAAAGCCGATAAATAAAACAAAGAGATCGTTGAAATAATGTGACGAACAAAAAGAAAAATGAGAAGGAAAGTTCGATCGTCGAATATTTAAAATAATATTTATAATATTTAAAACACACACACACACACACACACATATATATATACAAATAAATATTACAAAATAGAAACTTTTATATATAATAACATCGTTCAAGTTGAAATGAAGCAATTATATTTCCTATACACGCATATGCTCATATACTTTTTTTAAGTGCATATTATTATAAATTATATTCATTGTTTGCATAATATTAATAATAATAATAATAATAATAATAATAATAATAATAATAATAATGAGAAAAAAGAAAAAGAAAGGAAATTGGTAGGCAAAGTTTTCTCAATGCTTTGTTTATTACACTTGAGCAAAATAAACATAATCACCTATCAATTTTCCAACCTGTGCATAGTGTAAACTATCTAATATATAAATTGAAAGTAATTGCAATATTCACGTGAATAATATTTTATGAATAAAAAGTAATCACGTTTTACTACTCAGTATTATTATCAGCAAATACTCATAAAATACTTAAAACATATGTAGAATTGTTTTAAACATTAACATACCTATTACCCTACTTATAATATTCAATAATTTTGATATTATGTTTAAATAAATAAAAATTTCACCAGCAAAGTCATTAGTGCACAGGATAGATCAAGTAATTAATTAATAAAGATAAAAATAATAAAATCAGAGCGTTATAATTTTAAATTCTATTCATTAGGTGAACTATTCTCGTTCTGCGCATGCGCAATCTTCGCTAAATCATATGATTGACAAGTGGAAGGTGCATACAACGTGTACTCCGTACCTTTAAACAACAATAGACATTTCTTTTGATAAATTAACAATTATTTTAATACTTTTATGCATTTGAAATGCGATTGATATACTAGTGGACAATTATAGTTACAGTTGCCTTTGATATGTAAGTGATGTGTCAACGCATGTAAGTAATCATTAGTCACGTTTTTAGGTTATATTTGCAGTTTATTTTATTTAGTCAATATAATTTCAGTTGTGCAGTATACAAGTGCCAAGGATTCTTTACTAATATTAGATAAGGTAAAAGATAAACTTTACAATATTGTATTTGATAAAAACAAACTTTATATATTACTTTTACAAAATAATTCTTCATAACATTAATAAACTGATTCTTTCAACAGAGGAGTTTAATAATTTGACTGGGAGTGTCTACACATTATTTTCAACAATAATAAGAAGAATCCATCCATATCACAACCATGAAAGATTTTTAAAGACACTGCACGTATTATAATTGCACTGGGAGAAAACCATATGCAGTAATATTTAATCAAAAGGAATGAATCCTTGTTTTTTCCAAATTAAGAAGACAAATGGCAAGTACATTCTGATGTGCATTTTACAATATGTACTAAATTTATTACTGTTCACCTTACAGGGAGTTTAAAAGCATTATTGGGAATCAACAAAGACCAGAAAATTTATATATATTATTATGAACTTATGTCTTCTTTGATGACATTCACTGTAAATTATTATGCAAAAATGATGCAGGTGCACTAAGAAAAATAATCTAGAACATAATATGTCCTGAGGTAAAAATAACAATCTTTATTAAGGGAGAAGATAATATTATAATACAGGTAGAATACATTTATTTTTATCATATAAAAGACAATTTATATATTCCATTAATTTTTTATCATATAATTTAAATATATCCTGGAGGACATCTGTAATTTATTACCGACAGGTACCCAATGTAACGTCATCTAGCAATAGTAACTGTTACTTTATTTTACCGACAGGTAAAATATGTATCGCCATCTAGCAGTAGTAACTGTTACTTCATTTACCGACAGGTAAATATATGTGTCGCCATCTAGCAGTAGTAACTGTTACTTCATTTACCGACAGGTAAATATGTGTGCCGTTATCTAGTGATAGTAAAAGTTTCTTTATTTACCGACAGGTACAATATGTGTCGCCATCTAAGCGAAAGATTACATCACTAACACATAATTTCACTTGGACAAAATCAACATGGCTACCTGTCAATGTATTTTGAATGCTGCAAATCCAGCCTGCGTGCAGTGTAAGGTATTTAATTTAAAACATTCTCAGTGATGCAATAATCAAGTGAGTCATATTTTCTATTTGTATTAATTAGCTTCATTTTCTTTTTTTAGTGATCAACAATTCTGAATGAAAATAGTTCAATTGGATGAATAACTATGGGACAGTGTTATGTCATAACCTAAGAAAAATAATTTTCTAAATAAAATCCAAGGATTCAGATGCATTCAAGACGTTCTCTTTATCAAATTATTATAACAAATAATAGTAAGTAAAGTGTATATACAAAATACTTTTATACAAAATTCTACTAACTATTTATATATATATGAATTATTTGATTTTTAAACTCTATGTATTATCTACACTTTTTCTTTTTTCCAACTTATTTTGGTACATATATGAACTACTTTTAAAAATATTTTTAGATAAGTATGAAGCTCTACATTTTAAATTCCAACCAAAAAGAAGGAGAGTCTGTTACATCATGGGATCAATGGATATATTTTTCATTTTCTTACGACTGACGATAAGAAGATTTTCATTGATTTGATGGTCTTCCTTAAAAGAGTTTCATTCTACAATATTATGCGAATAGAATGCAGCTGCAGTGACAACGAATAATCAAGACGAGAGTCTAGTTGGAAAAGTACGTACTATTTATTACGTAAAATGTATACTAAACATTTTACATAAATTTATTTAATAAACTTATTTCTATATAATACTTTAATGTCTTGCATATATATTATTCTATATTACTGTTACAGGTACACGTCATATTATTGAAGCAGACTGAAAATATAGTCGATTCCCATCATATCTGAGAACTTACAAAAGTTTCCTGGTACTAAAAAGACAACCAGAAGACATCCAATGGATTTTTAACACACATCAGCAACTTGAAAACAACGTACTACGTTCTGTATTTAAATTTTTATATAAATTACAATTTATCAATGTTATAAATAAACTGTACATTACAGAATTGTAAAAAAAACCCTCTGTAAGAGATTAAAATGAATAAAATATACTTGAATGAAATGAAAAAATTTGTAAAGATTATTTCTATCTTGTAAAACCAATTCCTTAACAAAAAATCTCAACATTTATAAAAAAAAAATTGCAGAGTTTTAACATCTAAAGGTAAGTAATATCTTATTAATTTTTATCAATTCTGTACCTTAAATACTAGTTTTAAGACACGTCTTATAACAACGGTTCGGTGGCTCAGTGCTAGGGTCTCCGATTCGCAACAGCGGTAACCCGGGTTCGAATCCCGGCAGTCGTGAAAAATAAAATTTATTTTATTTTAAATAAATTTTATTCGGCGTGACGTCACGACGACGGAGAGTGATATATATCTATCACTCATATAAAATTTTAAAGTCCCGCATCAATTTGGTACTTTAAATACAAGTTTTAGGACACGATTTACAAGAACTGTTCGTGGCTCGCTGCTAGAGTCTCGGATTCGTATCCGCGGATCACGGGTTCGAATCCCGGCAGTCGAGAAAAATAAAATTTATTTTATTTAAATTTTCCGCGTGATGACGTCACGATGACGTAGTAAGGGTATGTGGTTTTCTTAAAGGGGTGTTAATAAATCAGAAGAGGGGTTGTGGCCAAGAAACTTTAGCCACGCCCCTTCTTACTTTTTCGAAAAATATTAACTCGTGCCACTTCCTCGTATATCATGTTCTCCTGTTACAAATTCAGATTTTCGACAAAATTTCGAAAATTTTCTTGAAAATTTGAATTTTTAACAGGATCACATGATGTGCAAGGAGGTATCCGGTTTTCATGCCACTTCCTCGGGTATCATGTTCTCCTGTTACAAAATTAATTTTTCGACAAAATTTCAAAAATTTTCTCGAAAATCTAAATTTGTAACAGGATCACATGATGTGCAAGGAGGTATCCGGTTTTCATGCCACTTCCTCGGGTATCATGTTCTCCTGTTACAAAATTAATTTTTCGACAAAATTTCGAAAATTTTCTCAAAAATCTGAATTTTTAACAGGATCACATAATGTACCAGGAGGTGGCATGGTTCAGGAATAGGTTTTACAGGGTAGAAATAATTTTAACTAAGTATTTAATTTATTTTAATGATATTTTATTCATTTTAATTCTCTTACAGAGTATATTTTTTACAATTCTTTAATGTACATTTCATTTGTAAGATAGATAGATTACAATTTATATAAAAATGTAACTGTAAAACGTAGTACGTTGGTTTTTGAGCCACTGATGTGTGTTAAAAATCCATTGGATGTCTTCTGGTTGTCTTTTTAGTACCAGGAAACTTCTGTAAGTCCTCAGATATGATGGGAATCGAATATATTTTCAGTCTGCTCCAATAATATGACTTGTAACTGTAACAGCAATAAAGAATATTACATGTAAAACATAAAAGTATTATATATGACGCTATTTTCTCCTAAAACCGCGTCAGTCACCGATGACTGACTGTATTTTCTCCTAAAACCGCGTCAGTCACCGATGACTGACAGTATTTTCTCCTAAAACCGCGTCAGTCACCGATGACTGACGGTATTTTCTCCTAAAACCGCGTCAGTCACCGATGACTGACGGTATTTTCTCCGAAAACCGCGTCAGTCACCGATGACTGACGCTATTTTCTCCTAAAACCGCGTCAGTCACCGATGACTGACGCTATTTTCTCCTAAAACCGCGTCAGTCACCGATGACTGACGGTATTTTCTCCGAAAACCGCGTCAGTCACCGATGACTGACGGTATTTTCTCCGAAAACCGCGTCAGTCACCGATGACTGACGGTATTTTCTCCGAAAACCGCGTCAGTCACCGATGACTGACGGTATTTTCTCCTAAAACCGCGTCAGTCACCGATGACTGACGCTATTTTCTCCTAAAACCGCGTCAGTCACCGATGACTGACGCTATTTTCTCCTAAAACCGCGTCAGTCACCGATGACTGACGCTATTTTCTCCTAAAACCGCGTCAGTCACCGATGACTGACTGTATTTTCTCCTAAAACCGCGTCAGTCACCGATGACTGACTGTATTTTCTCCTAAAACCGCGTCAGTCACCGATGACTGACAGTATTTTCTCCTAAAACCGCGTCAGTCACCGATGACTGACGGTATTTTCTCCTAAAACCGCGTCAGTCACCGATGACTGACGGTATTTTCTCCGAAAACCGCGTCAGTCACCGATGACTGACGCTATTTTCTCCTAAAACCGCGTCAGTCACCGATGACTGACGCTATTTTCTCCTAAAACCGCGTCAGTCACCGATGACTGACGGTATTTTCTCCGAAAACCGCGTCAGTCACCGATGACTGACGGTATTTTCTCCTAAAACCGCGTCAGTCACCGATGACTGACGCTATTTTCTCCTAAAACCGCGTCAGTCACCGATGACTGACGCTATTTTCTCCTAAAACCGCGTCAGTCACCGATGACTGACGCTATTTTCTCCTAAAACCGCGTCAGTCACCGATGACTGACGCTTTTTTCTCCTAAAACCGCGTCAGTCACCGATGACTGACGCTATTTTCTCCTTAAACCGCGTCAGTCACCGATGACTGACGCTATTTTCCCTTAAACTTTGTCAGTCATCGGTGACTGACGCGGTTTAAGGAGAAAATAGCGTCAGTTGTTAGTAGAATTTTGTATAAAAGTATTTTGTATAAACACTTTACTTACTATTATTTGTTATAATAATTTGATAAAGAGAACGTCTTGAATGCATCTGAATCCTCGGATTTTATTTAGAAAATTATTTTTCTTAGGTTATGACATAACACTGTTCCATAGTTATTCATCCAATTGAACTATTTTCATTCAGAATTGTTGATCACTAAAAAAAAAATGAAACTAATTAATACAAATAAAAAATATGACTCACTTGATTATTGCATCACTGAGAATGTTTTAAATTAAATACCTTACACTGCACGCAGGCTGGATTTGCAGCATTCAAAATACATTGACAGGTAGCCATGTTGATTTTGTCCAAGTGAAATTAAGTGTTAGTGATGTAATCTTTCGCTTAGATGGCGACACATATTGTACCTGTCGGTAAATAAAAAAACTGTTACTATCACTAGATAACGGCACACATATTTACCTGTCGGTAAATGAAGTAACAGTTACTACTGCTAGATGGCGACACATATATTTACCTGTCGGTAAATGAAGTAACAGTTACTACTGTTAGATGGCGATACATATTTTACCTGTCGGTAAAATAAAGTAACAGCTCCTATTGCTAGATGACGTTACAGTTTGTACCTGTCGGTAATAAATTACAGATGTCCTCCAGGATATATTTAAATTATATGATAAAAAATTAATGCAAAGTAAATTAATTTTTATATGATAAAAGTGAATGAGAACTGGTTTATTCGTATGTATTTGCTATTTGTTTTCCTAATTTGTGATAACTTTAAGGAGACGGTGCCATCGTTTCTTGATGAAAATATTTATTAGGAAGAAAGAGAGGATTTTTTGTGTAGATTTTTCTTAACGATAACACGCAATATTTAAATAAATAAAATTAGATGATTTATTATAAAAATCATAGGATATACATGATATAAGTAAATCTCTCGTTTGAAAGTCTTTCTTAATACTCTCCTTTTTCTTAATAGGTAAATTAATAAATTAAATTAAATACTATTTTGTTATGCACATACGTAATAGAAACTTAACAAAATATTACAGAACAGTCAAGTTATAAAACAGTATTAAAAGAAACGTATATCGATCAGGTACAGAAATAAAAAAAATGAAACATAGTTACATTTGTTTAAAAATATGAAATAATTCGTATGTCCTATTGAACTTAATCTACTTCTTCTACGGTAGGTCCAGAGTTATTGTAGTTTTGTTGTCTGTATTGGCCACCGCAATCCTGTTGGGGTCCACCTGCTCCGCCCTGATGAATTTTCATCATGATTGGTGAGCATTGCTTCTGCACTTCCTCCAATTTGTGCTTATATTCTTCGGTTTCAGCAAGGGTATTATTATCCAACCAACGAAGAGTATCGTCGCATATATTTTTCACTTGATTTTTGTCAGAATCGGTCAATTTGGATCCGCTGTCCTCGACCGCTTGTTTAACTGAGAAGACATAACTCTCTAATTGATTTCTTACAGAAACCTTTTCTCTCTGTTCCTTGTCTTGTTCTTTGTAACGTTCTGCTTCTGCCAACATTCTGTCAATTTCCTCTCTACTCAAGCGGCCCTTGTCGTTGGTTATTTTGATGTTATTACTACGGCCACTGGCAGTATCCTTGGCAGTAACGTGAAGTATTCCATTGGCGTCCATATCGAAGGTAACTTCGATCTTGGGTATACCACGTGGTGCAGGTGCAATACCACTCAATTCGAATCTGCCAAGTAAATTGTTATCCTTGGTCATAGCTCGTTCACCCTCATAAACTTGAATCGATACTCCTGGTTGATTATCGGAGTAAGTGGTGAATGTTTGCGTCTGTTTGCATGGTATACGAGCGTTACGTTCAATGATGTTAGTCATGACACCACCAGCAGTTTCAATACCAAGAGACAACGGAGCAACGTCGACCAAAAGTACATCCTGTAGGGTGGAACTGTTGGAACCTTCTCCAGTAAGTATAGCAGCCTGTACTGCAGCTCCATAAGCTACTGCTTCGTCAGGATTGATGGAAAGATTCAATTGTTTGCCACAGAAGAAATTCTGTAACATATTTTGGATCTTCGGAATACGTGTTGAACCACCAACCAGAACAACGTCGTGTATCGATCGTTTATCGAATTTCGCATCGGCGAGTGCCTTTTCTACGGGTTCCAAGGTAGATCTGAAGAGATCGGAGCAAAGTTCTTCGAATCGAGCACGAGAGATTTTCGTATAGAAATCGATACCCTCGTAAAGAGCATCGATCTCTATTGTTGCTTCCGTACTCGAAGATAGAGTTCTCTTAGCCCGTTCAGCAGCCGTTCGAAGTCTTCGCAATGATCTGGGATTATTTTTCATGTTCTTTTTATATTTCCTTTCAAATTCTTTGCAGAAATGATCAACCAATCTTGAGTCAAAATCTTCACCACCCAAATGTGTATCACCCGCTGTGGATTTTACCTCAAAGAGCGAACCCTCGTCAATGGTTAAAATAGAAACATCAAAGGTACCACCTCCCAGATCAAAGATCAATACGTTTCTCTCTCCTTTGAGATTCTTATCCAAGCCATAAGCAAGTGCAGCGGCTGTAGGTTCGTTTATAATTCTGAGTACATTTAAACCAGCTATAGCACCAGCGTCTTTGGTTGCTTGACGCTGTGAATCGTTGAAATAAGCTGGTACCGTGATGACAGCATCTCGTACAGTTTGTCCAAGGTAAGCTTCTGCAGTTTCTTTCATCTTTATCAATACCATAGAACTGATTTCTTCTGGATTGAACCTCTTGTTCTCACCACGATATTCAACTTGGATTTTAGGCTTTCCTCCATCGTTCACCACTTTGAACGGCCAATGTTTAATATCGTTTTGGATCTTTGGATCGTCGTATTTACGGCCAATCAACCGTTTTGCATCGAAAACGGTATTGGCCGGATTCATTGCAACTTGGTTCTTTGCAGCATCGCCGATCAAACGTTCAGTTTCTGTAAATGCAACGTAACTTGGTGTTGTTCTGTTACCTTGGTCGTTAGCAATGATTTCGACCTTTCCTTGTTGCCAAACTCCTACACAGGAGTAAGTTGTTCCCAAATCAATACCAATTGCAGGCATCTTGGATGTTATTCTGATGATATTCTCTTCTTCTAGTTTACTTGTCAAATTCACTGTTGTTGTTGAATTCAATTAAACTTTCTTCGATAGACTTTGGTTTAAATAGCTTTAGAGCGCTTCCTTTTACTCTCTGAGTACTTTCTCGTTTCGCTTTTGAATTGTGACTGGCTCGACTAGTCGCAGCCGCAAGTATTTATATTCCATCCCTACTCTCTCGACTGAACCAGAAACTTCTCGAGCCTATTCGTGAATCGATACCTGTACGTCGCATTAAATTCTCTCGAACCGTCTAGAATATTTTTAAATGATAATGTTTCTAAGCTTAATTCTATGCTTTTATTTACTTCATTTACTTTCTTTTTAATATTTTGTTGAAAATACAAGTAAATTTGTTCGAATTCTACAAGAATTTTCTGGTTTGTCAGTAATAACTTGGGATATTTTTAAATATAGTCGCACAGTCATAATCAACAAGCGTAGTTTCGAGATGTTTCGAAATGTTATTATAGATTAGAAGAAAATATATATATATATATATATACATATAAGCTAACGATCAAATTTGTACAAATTAGAATTATATTCAAAATCTTAACTATATTTACAATAATGTTCAATTATTAATAACTGAATTATACAGTATTGCGCAATGTTAGTAAATACTACATCTATAAACAACGTTAGATTGATCGAACATTCGAGCACGTTCTATTTTTCTCTAATAGAAATTTCTAGAAACAATTAATTATTTATTATTGTATTCTTATACTTTTTTCATTGTTTCAATTTATTAATCATTTTTTTTTATATACTTTTCCTCTCCATTATATTATCAAAATATTCAACAATTATTCAATATGATATATAAATTGTAATTTTTGCATAAAGCTAGGAATATTGACAAACATACAGGAAATTAAATAAAAAAGATCAAGGAATTTAAAAGGTAAGAATAAATTCTACAAATTTATTCGTAATGTTGATTTATTAATATATGTGGAGATTTATCACTTTTATACATATACATATGTGCGTATGTATATATATTTATATTTTTTTTCTTTTTTTAATTTTTACACCCTCGAAATTACTAGAACGATGTATTCTATTTTGTACACATAAATGACCCATAAATTAATATTTAATTAATCTAATTGAAGGATAAAAAACAATAAAATTAAACATCTTTATACTCCTGACGATTTAAAAAGTATTGCTTTCTTTGAAATTTTCACGAAAAGGTTTTTTACCTCCATTTTTAGGCCAAGTTCGTACATACTAAAAAACTGCACTTTCCAGTCCTTAAAATTATGTGAAATTATTACCTGGCCTGCATATACAAAACGTAGTCATAGTTTTTTAATTATCCATGTTGATATATTTTAAAGTATATCAATTGTCATTTAAAAAGCATACAAATCTCCATCTTAATTTACGCACAATTCATTGAATTACCTACTGTGTAATATTGCATCATATCCTGCACTGTAACGATACATTATTTTTTATACAAACATCTTACTTTTCTTTTATTTATTCTTGTATTTACTTTAAATGAGAATAAAGTTATTATTTATATCGGTTTATGATTTTGTTTCTTTTACATATAAGAATTCTAGGGTCTTAAAAATTCGAATAAAAATATGATATCGTTTCGTATATTTACTATAAAATAATAAAAGAAATAGATAAACAAAAAATGAATATCATGTACTTATCGATTAAAATATATTGAATTAATTTCTAAATGAGAGATATTTCGTTCGTTTGTCAGTTAGCTAACGCGTTTACTTCTATCCTTAATTTTTCTCATTATTAATATTGATAACAATGGAGTTACATTTTACAAAAAAGGTTCAATTAACATAATTAATTATAATTATTAAATAATAAAAAAGATAATTATGTTAACAAAATGTACACAAAGATTGGTGGAACAATGAATATTAACATAACATATCGTGTCTCCTATTTTAAAACACTGGCAGTGTAAGGATAACGACTGACCAAAATTTAACTTCATTCACCATTCCACTCTACGCGATATACACAAAGAAAAAATATATAAATTATATTACAAGACATATATTTAATATGTTTTAATATATATATATATATATATATATATATTTAAGTGCTAATATGTAATAAATAATATTATTAAATGATAACACTCTGTCTAGTTAAAAAAATATAACCGCGACCGAGTATATATTCTAAAACTCGTTAACAATGAGATACTTCATTTCTCTAATTTGCGAATATTAAAATGAAACATATATGATAATAAATTTACGAAAAGTTCGAATATGTAAGGGGTTTGTACTATTTGGACAAAAAGTTTCATGCTGGAAACAAGTGCCAACTATTTAACTATATTAGCACAAGTGTGTGAATATCTTACTTCAAAGAAGCTGTATTTTACCAAATTTTCTTATTAATGTTTTTTTTTTTTTTATCAATACTTATAACATTATACTATGCCTACATATAAGGCGATGCTATAACTGTATGTATTATATATGAATATGGAAAATAGCCTGTAAAGTTTGATATAGAATTTAAAGCATTCTAAATTTCTGTGATTCTATATTGATGCATTTTTGGGAATTTTTTTTTATCTTTTTTCTTTTTTTTTTTTTCTTTAAGTATTGGATTATACAGCAAACTTATTATGTTAGCTAGAATCGCAAGGGAATAATATGATATTCGGGTATAAAAACGAACCTACTTGATGAATACCACCGAAAGCAGGATATAGTTTAGGAAAGAATACATATAGATTTGGAGCATTAATATCATTGACATAATATAATGTAAATGAACAATAACTGATCAGCGTAAATCAGGGTTAT
Organism: Polistes dominula; assembly: GCF_049000335.1. Taxonomy (NCBI): domain Eukaryota; kingdom Metazoa; phylum Arthropoda; class Insecta; order Hymenoptera; family Vespidae; genus Polistes; species Polistes dominula. The sequence continues at coordinate 516,492 of NW_028300939.1, read as the reverse complement.
CATTGACTTGCTTCTTTATGCGTAATAATATTGTAGTGTACCACTGATCCAACCGTGAAATTGAATCATATTCTTTCACAGCTTCTGTAAACCCTTCTAAATTTTGCTCCTCGAGGTGTTCTATCAATGTCTATGATAATAGAAGAATAATAAAAGAAAAATCTTTGTTTAGTATAAATGTTAAACAAAAAAAATAAAAAAAGAATTATATATAATATTATAAAGTTTAATACCTTAATTAATTTATACTCCCTAGAGTCTTGGAATGCTGGATATTGCTCTTGATAGCGTTCAATCGCATGTTGTGCATTTAATACATCAACGCACAAATGACATAATGCAGCTCGGAAGAAGTATTCCTTTGCACTGTACTTTAGTAATGAACTTTCTAAAGATGCAGAAGCAACCTGTGAACATTTTTTTTGTTTTATATCCAAATCCTATATTTGACAATTTTTTTTCATGACTTATCTTATAATACTACTACATTATTTTACAATTTTTATACCTGTTCATATATTTGAATTGCTTTTTCATAATTTTCTAGCTGAGCCGCGTATTGTGCAACTTTCAACAAACATTTATTAGCAGAAGAATTGCTTTCCTCGCCACGAAAGTAATCCGCTGCTTGTTCGTAATGATGAACAGCACGTTCTAAATCAACAGCCTCGCTCTCATACATTTCTGCTATACTTTGATGATGTTTAGCTGCCATCGTAAATCTTCCCATATCGGTATAAATTTCAATAGATTTGAGCAAGCAACTGATGGCCTCTAAAAACAAATATATATATACATATTCTTACTTCTACATTGATGCTTGATTTACATTTATTTTCTAATCTAATACGATGACAAAATAATAATTATATATAGATGCTATTGTTATAGCTTTACCATTAACGTCTGATTTTTTAAAGCAATTAGATGCATCAACATAACAATTAGCTGCATCATGACGACTGCCAGCTTTAGCATGTAAGTCTGCAGCATCGTAAAATGCACTTCCAGCAGCGCTCCACTTTTTGGCCATTTTGAACATATTTGCAGCACGTTGATAACATTCTACCGCTTCTTCCAATTTAGTTGATCCCCTGTATAATACATCAAGTGTTAATATAAATAAACATTTTATACTTTTATACAAATAAGGTGGTTACATACTCGACGAACTATAAAACATCATGAATAGTAAATAAATACAACTAATGATAATGAAAGAAAAATGGTAATAAAACTACCAAATTAAAAAAAATAATAATTAACATTGTTTAATATATTAGTCATAATTAATTCTCGTATCATGTGATTCATGGCTTTGTTCATTTTTATTTCAACATTACATTACTGTAAAGAAAATTGACATATTAGTGTGCACATATATATATATATATATATACACAGTAATATACGAAGCGACATGCGTACCTCAGACAGGATAGAAAATGATTCAGTAAAAGATATAAGGAAACGTTAAGACAATAAGAATAAAATAATATAGAATAAAATAGTATAAATAAAATGAATTGTTCTACATAAACGATACGATAATATGCATTAAATAATAAAAAGTCGGATTTATATTCTTCTAGTTGGACGAGTTCAAGTAAATCAATGTGTTAACATACCCGAAAAAAGAACTGAAAAAACCTTTCGATGCTAATTTCTTCTCAGCTTCGGCTAATAACTGCTTAGCTTTTTGCTCGTTGTCAGCCATTCTCTTAAAAATCGTATTTAACTATTTACTTTAATAAATAGCTGATCATTAATTTCAAGTTGAAATGCACTTTCCACAAAGAGACGTCACTAAACTCAATTATAAGAACGTAATAGTAAATCGACTGCCATTCGCAACAGAGTAGCCAACTGTTACAGTGATGCCAAGACGTGGGATTTTTCTCACGCATGCGCACTAACTAACATTCAGTAACGTATATACTTCACTCATATATGGGGTATCGTTAGACCCTAGTGACAATTGAAATGTGGTAGAAATTACAGGAAGAAGACATTTTTAAAAGAAATAACATATTTACACTACAATTCAATATATTATATAACATTACACGACTCACCTTCACTTTAACGAAAAATGCGAGAAACGACTGAGAAGAGCCCTTTATGCGTACTTACTCTTGCACATAGATACGTCCATGGAAACGACCGTCGTCGAGCTGTGATGTCGCATGCGCATGCGCATGAAGGCTCCCACGTGGGACAAAATAACACGTCCTGTCATCACTGCACATGCACTAACCTCCTCTATAATGTTCCTAGCATATCAAAAGTTCAATTATTAATTAAATATAAACAGGTTGATTAATAATATTATTATTTACATAATAAAATTTTAAAATATATATTATATATAACACATACAATATTTTCACTCTCTTTTTGTTTTTTATAATTATTACATAACCTTGTTTTTTAACTTCATTTATTTGTTTTTTAAATATCAGCATACATATAGATTAATTAATTTAAATGCTACAGAGATAAAATCTTCAAATGATAATCAGAGTGCAAATTTTGAACAACCTGTTATACAGCAGTTTTTCATAAAATGTATTTATAAAACTGTACAAAAATTGTTTACAACCTAAAAGAAGCGATGATATAATAATAAGATTTTGTGTAGGTGTAAAGTAATTCATTTATATATTACAAGCTTCCGGTAATACTTTTAACAAATATTATAATTACATTTATCTACAAATACTAGACAGCATTTTGAATTTATTCCTATACTTTATCTGTGCCAATTCAGTCCAAGTATATTGCGTGCCTAAAAGATTAAATGATAATCTTTGGTTTCTCTTTTCGATAATTCAATATTAAGATTATACAATCTTATAGAAGAAAATAACTTACAGTAATTATAGTAGCGTTAGCTATTTCTTTTGCTTGTTTCAAAGTTTGTTCCGGGTGCTGTAAATCCGATGTTGCGGATATTATTCTCTGTAATTGACTAGCATCTTCCATTCGTCTTTTCAAAAAACTCCACGTTTGTTTATGATCTTCGCTGTTATCTTGAAGCATGTACAATTCTGTTGATTTATAAATACCTGCTAATACTACTCTTTTAGTATACCAATTGATCTAAGAATAAAAAAAGAATTAAAAATATCATTTTAATTAATTACTTGATCGCATATTAATATGTAAACCTACATCAACGGATCTATCACCAGCGTAATAACAAATATCATCGACCAATGTAACTAAATTTGCTAATGCTGTTGGAACATTTGGTGGAAGTGTCATAAGTGCTATTGCTTGTGGCCAATTTTTTTTATAAGGAATTATCATTCTAAGCCTGGTTTCTACCGCAAAGTAGATTGGTTCTGATCTATCCTCTAGTTTTATAACAGGACCTGTTTGAATCGTTCCATATTTTTCTTTCAGAATATTATTCAATTCACTATTGCAGGTGGAATAGAAATGTGCAACTAATTCAGCACCGCCATTTGGAAACATTCCATGAATTATGCCAGGATAACCAATTGATTCAGCACCTTTGATAGATTTGATGTTCAGCTTTTAATTACATATTGGATCATTTAACTTAAAAACATTAATATTTAAATAATATGAAATATTAATAATTACCAGCACTGATAGCTTGCCTGCTCCATCCTAATTCTGGTACAAAGTTCATGGATGCTGTAAGGATTTTTGTCTTCGTTTTCTTCTCATATTCTTCTTCAGTTTCCTTATTCGATGACTCATTTTGTTCTTCTTTCTGATGATCTGTAGTATTATTGGACCGATATCTTGATAAAACTCTTGAATTCAAGAGACTTCTAAGTCCTATATCAAAATGGTACATTTTACTGTTTACATTGAATTATACATTTTTATATATCATACACAATGAAAGCAATGGAAGACACAATTAAATGTTAACATTATTTTATATTCTTATATAATAACACATACATATATAAATTATTATAGCTTATGAGATACTATTTCTAGGATTTATCGCAATACACTCATCAATTCTAATTAAAAGGCTTTCCATTACATCAAGACCGCATAAAATTTGATGTGATATTTGTAATTTTTGTTCAACTGGCATAGCCGGTAAGTTTTGGTTACCAACAGTTAATATCACATTAGTTCCTTCTATTTCATTTGAAATATGAAATTTATTATTTTTGACTTCTTCTAAATCTTTTATTTTAGTTCTCCAATGCGCTTTGCTTAGATCTATCCCTTGTCTTAAAGGTTTCAAGAAATTCTTTTCAAGCGTATTTATCATATCCCAAATACCAGTTTCATTGGATCGATCTCTGATAATTAAAAATCTTAAAAGATTTAATCCAGCTATTATTTCATCTGATATCTCTATCAAATCAGTTGCACTACCATGAGCCAAGTTACAAGCATGTTTCAATAAAGATTCTAAATTGTTTCCAAAGAAATATGTACATCTAGGCGTTGTTTGTAAACTTTCAATGATCGATGTTTTAACTAAACCAGTTACCAAGCCAAGAACGCCAGAATGATGTGATCTATAATACAAATGTAAAATGATGGAATATCTTGCTTCCATATTAAATGCATACAAAATATATTTTTCAAAAATTGATGATGCTCTTTTCCTTTCCTCGTAGCTTTCACAATATACCATTACTTTAACAATTTTTTCCAATAAATGGGTATAAATTTCTAATTCTAATGCATTTGAACCGACAGACATTTTTTTTAAACGTTTCAAAAGAACTTCTATAAATATAAAAGCTTTTTTTATTAACTTAATATGATGTCTATCAACTAGGTAACCAACAAGAAATATGCCAGATTCAAAGATATAATACGGATGATAAACTTGTGGAAGTTTTACCCAGAATTTTTCTTCTATTAGGAGATAGAAATAAAAATTAGCGTACGCAAAAGTTGGTACAATTTCTTCCGATTCCAAGACTTTAAATTTTTCTACTTGTCTATTTACACTTGGTTTTACTTCCTCCGAATCATTTTTAAGTAATGTTTCTATATTTTGTACTATGCGATCTTTCATGAAATGTAAAAAATACATTGGATCTTTATTAAATTTAAATATAAGCATTATTATTTCATTACGTATAAATTCTACTTGATTTCCCCATTTTGGCTCTTCACATAAATAACAAAACGGACTTCCTAATAAAGAAATTAAGAAAGCTGTAATGTAATTTTCAAATATAATATTTTGATGAGTCATTTCATTTGGATTCCATTCTTTGACTATTGATTGTATAAACGAAACGACATGGATATATATGTTGATAATTCTATTCTGAATCAAGTCTTGTTCCTCGTTACTATAATTATCATTTTTTTCTGAATTGTTGTAAATTGGTATAGGTAAATCTTTTATATATGCTTGTATTGTACTAACGCACCATTCAATGACTTTAGACTTATCATTTATTTTATTGAAACAAATTCTAATTGGTTTCAACAGTGTTAAAAATTTCATATCATCTTCTAAGTATTCAATTTGTTCTAAAAATAGCAATATACTATCACGTGGATTACATTTTTCTGCTGTTTCATCAAGTATAAATACGCAACTTTGAAACAATTCCTTTTGATTAATAGCAACTTCAGTGGTTAAATAATCGGATAAAATGGGTATAACATCCCAAGCGATATCTTCAATAATATTACTGTAAAGTTCAAATAAACGCAAAACATCATCTGCATCATTTTTTGACAAAGATTTTTTTAAAGCAGTCATAAATGTTTCAATAGCTCCGTCCTCGATGTTCGACATTTTTTTAGGTTACTTGATACAATAATAACACTTGACGTTTCAATTTGTCGTATACACATACACATATAAATACAAATTTGCATAGATTAAATTATTTTTATTGATTATTATTATTATTATTATTATTTTGTTTCAATTAAAAAAAATAAAATAAAATAAATTCGGTTAAATTAAACGTCTAAGAGACACGTATAACGGTTCCAGATGAAATTTGCGAGATAGTATAAGATATAAATACATATATATATATATATATATATATATGTATATATGTTTTTCTCTCTCACTTCTTCTTATTCTGTCTCTTTTACTTCCTCCTACTCTTTTTCTTGATGTTAAAATAAAACCATTAAGAAAAAATATTCTACAAAGATAATAAAGTAATGACAAAAAAGATAATTCAATGCAAATTAATTAACATTTTTTACTTAAAATCATTACTAAAACATAATATAAATTGTAACAACGTTAAATTGATGATACAACTTTTCAATGATTGATGAATAATTAATCATCATTAATGATATATTTAAGTATAAAAGGTATTAATTTTTGTAAATAATTATATATAAATCATATGGTATTTAATTTTATTCTTTTGAAAGTATTAAGATTAAAATTGCTCACCATTCACTGCTATTGTCCGTCCTGGTAAAATGAAGTTGTATACAGCCATATTAGAGATACTGAAATATCATATTAAATCATAATAAATTTGGATTTTTATATATTTATTGTTTTTTTTTTTTCGGTAGTAAGGTAATAATAAAAACAAAGATTAATCATATATTAAAATGAATGGGAAAAATTTGTAATAATTTGATTGAAATGAACAATATTGCGATTTTTATCACATGAACAATATACATATATATGTATATATATTATTGATGTATATATACATATATACATTGTATTTTAATAGAATGAATTAATTATAAACTATTTTTAAATGTCATTTACGTAAACCGTCGAACAAATTAAAATTAATAAAATAAATCTTACTTTGAATTTCTGCTAAGATATCAACAAAATGTTTCTTTTAATAAATTTCTATTTGTAAAATTGTTAATATATATATTTTAAATTTAAATATAAACATTATATAATTATTAAAGGATAAATTTACTCAATATTTCGTTATTGTAAAATATAGAAACATACAAATGTGCAAGAGCCATTTTTCTTACTATTTATTCTTTCAAGGTAGAAAATTTGGGAATATGATAGTTATTTTATATTTGTCGTTGGTCACTAAATTGACTATATTAAATAACATAATTATTATCTTTCTATTAAATGTCATTAATGTTTTGTTAAACAATAATTAAAATACAATTATTAAATATAATAAAAAGAAATGAAAATTTTGATGAATTTTTCTATTTTCATGAAAACAAGTCTAATGTCGTATCAATTTAGATCATTCTCATGAACATTATTTATAAGAATCTCTATTAATTATATTTATATAAATATGAAATTCAAATTAATGTTATTATTTATATCATAGCAAGGAAAAAAAAAAACAGTAAACATATTTTTTTTATTTCATAAAACAAAGAAAACGTTTGGTTTTTTTTTGTTTTCTAGCTTTTAAGTTTTCTAGGGATATTTACATTCGAAAAGTAACACGTTCTTTTTAGCATGCGTTTTTTATGATTATTGTATTTTATTCGAGTTTATCATCCTACTTTTCTGTGCATCTTATGAGGAAATGAACAATAAGGACTTTTGGACATTTGTTTATAATAAATCTTTTGTAAAATTTAAATAACATGGAGGATAATTTGTCTAGTTGTAAGTCAGATTTATTTTCAATAATATAACCTTAAAATATATTTTCATTCTTTGTCACTAAGTATATTTTATGTAATTCTTTTTTCCTTTATCTCATTTCATATTTATAAACAAAATACGTTTTCTTAGGTTATAATTTCAGTGAGGAAGACAACGACAGTGAATTGGAATCAAGATTATATGCAAACATCTATTACGTCCCAGCGGAAACGAAGGAGAAAGAAACGAAAGAAAAACCTAAGGAACATAAGGAAAGTAAAGAAATGGAAAGCAAATACGATACCCTTGATAAAACAGAAAAAATGAAGTTACAAAATGCTGAGTATTGCCAAAAAAAGAGAAAAGCTGAGATTGATTCTGATTCGGATGAATCTATATTAGAATTACCTGTTCCTCCTAAACCCCAGCCACCTGTTATTAACTTAAATGATTCTGATGAAGAGAACGTAGCGATTGGTAAGAAGAAAATGAAGAAAAAAAGAAAGAAAAAAACGTCTTCTAATCATTCAGATTTATGTACGAGTAATTTGAAAGATAAAGTGAAAAAAACATCATCCAAATCGCAATCTCAATTAATATCTTTAAACGACTCAGAAATTTCAATCGAGACAGAGGACATTGTTTTAAATTGTACAGAAGTATCTAAAGGTGCTTCTAATATTAATGAAATTAGAGAAATGAAAAAAAGTGCTCAGAAGAAACAAGATTTAACAGAGGAAGTAAATTCAAATAAAGTTAATAATAAAAAAAATAAGTCTGGAAAGAAAACTGTTGATTCGAACAATGAACAACATTTGGGTAATAAAAGCAATAAAAGCAATGTAGATAAAGACTTTGTTAAAGAACAAAATAATACATTTATATCCTCGCGTTCTACAAAAAATATACAAAATGATACAACCACAACTAATTTAGCAAATACAAGTATAGATTTTACGGAAGATATATTGCTTGATGATGAATTTATTATGTCGGAGAATATATTAAATCGAAATAATAAAAGACAATTGGAAAATGAAAATGTAGAAATTATTGGCAATGTTAAACGAAAAAAAGGTAGTGACAAATTTTCTAAAAATCAAGGAAGTACAAGCAGTACTACTAATAAGGAGCAAGAGAATAAAAATAAATCTGATAACAATTCCTTCTTTCAACCTATGTCTAAAAAGTTAAAAGATTTTTATGATAATACTCGTGGTCAAGAGAACTTTGATGTTAAAGAAATACAAAAAAAAATGCCCAGTAAGTAATAATTTAAAAAATTTTGCTTATTTTATCTTTAATAACGTTGTTGTTATTATATAAATTGTAGAAGATCCACGACTATGGGCTATTTTAGATGATGATTTGTTATTAAAACCCAAGAATTTAAGATGGAAATTGAGATGTACTTACTGCCATCAAAGTGGTCATTTAAGATCTCATTGCAAAGAAGTAAAAAAATCAACTATATGTTATATATGTGGTCTTGACGGTCATAAAGGATCACGGTGTAAACATAGATTTTGTCTCACGGTAAAAAAATATTGTTTAAGATTGTATTTTTAATGTGTTATTTACAATAAAATTCATATTAAACATTGATTTTAGTGCGGTAGAAAACAAGACACATTCAGACCAACTTGCGAAACCTGCAGAACGCTTTATTGTAAAATGTGTTCTGCAGTAGGTCATGTGCATACCGATTGTCCAGATCTTTGGAGAAGATATCATCAAACGGTAATACATTAAATCATATTTGTTATTTATCTATAACGTATTTATATGTTATATGACTCTTTTACGTACATAACAAAGTTTTGTATGAAAGATAATTTAAATAATCGTAAATTAAAATAAATAATAATGACATTTCAGACAACTACAGGTCAAATAAGTATTCCTTTCAACACATTTGGCGTGATGAAGCCTGCCAATCGTCTATTTTGCTGTAACTGTACAAAACAAGGTCATGATTCGTCTACATGTAAAGACTATAGATGGTCGCAACATTTTCCTACACCGTCGTTTGTATCAAATTATACAGATGGTCCAACTTATGCCGATGACATAAGTAAGGTAAATAACACTAACACGATGAACGTAATCAGTGAAAAGTCTAATAAAGACATCATTACTAATGTCCATCTCTCGGACAATCTTTTACCATTTCCTAAAGAATTAATAAAAAAGAAAATTAGCCAAAAGAAGGCATTTACAGAAAATATGTGGGAAGAAAATAATAATATTGCTTTTATCATATATGAGTATGGTTATTTTCATACGATAGAAAATGACGGAATGGAAATAAAATATACTATAACCACAAGAAAAGGTTTCAATACATACAACATAATGGAATGTAAAGTTGTTCCATATTTTGTAGAAAAGTTGCAAAATCTATTTATGTTTCATGTGAAAATATATAAAATAATAAATTCAAGTAATGAAATAGTTTTGCGCGTCAGAACATTTGCTCATTTAATAAATGATTTGTGCAGACTTATTTTATATTGGCTGAGTCTTGATGATGATGAAAAGAATTACGTAATGTTTATGGATTTACCATTACGACGAATAGATTTGATCAATTTTTTGGAATCAAAAATAAGTAAATTACGAAAAGAAACGGGTGATGCTGTTGGACTATATAATACCATAAATTTGATGAAAAATGAATTATATAACACAAGAAATGAAAATAAATGTGAACATTTGATGACTCGTTTACAAGTGACACAGACAAAATTACTTTCGATATTGAATAATCATCCTGATTTAGAGACAGTTCTTGAAGAAATTTACGAATTATTAAAATTTTTAAAACGCTTAACAGGTATGGATGTACCTCTTCAGGCATATCTTCAAATTCTAACAGCTTATAATTTTGTATTTGTACCTCACACTCCACCAAAATCTTTTATAAATAAGTATGGTAAATATTCAAGTCCAAAGGCAAATAGAAATACACGTAAGGGTAATGCTAAGACTAATTCTTCCGAAAGAAAAATTCCATTTTGGTCAGATTTAAACATGCACAATCAAATGAACCAACCATTTGTTAACATCTTACCAAATAATCCTGATTACCAAACAAGTCAAGGATGTAATAGTAATAATCTAACAGTTTGTAATCCTGTTCAAGATGAACCAAATGATAAAACAAATATGAATGATTTTATACATTTAGATAATTCAGCAACAACATATAGTCACATGATATATAATGACTCAATTGAAAATACTAACAGAATGGAGGGGAATAATATCCCTCAGAATTACAGAAATTCAGAAAATAATTACGTGCCAGAACCGACTGTAGTTCCAAATATATGTTACAACGATAATAATGCTTCAGATAGAAATACAATTGATTATAATTTGCCATCTACGTCGTACGATTTATATCCAAAAGATAACACTACTGATAAATATACTAATATTACCGTTAATATGTCAAATAAAAATGAAGCTAACGAAACTTCTGGCAATCGTGAATTAAATATGAATAATTCGAAAATTGACGATTATCAAAATAATGATAAATGTACAAATATCGTTGTTAGTGTATCTAATAAGGATCAAATTCTTCGTACGGGTAATAATATTGAAAATGAGAAAGAACACAAAAAAAATAATAAATATACTAATATTACTGTTAGTATATCTAATAAAGATCAGATTCCTAATGCTACCTGTTCATCATCAAATGTAAATAATTTTACAAATGATATCAGTCAAAGTACTGAAGTTAATTATCCAGAAAATAATCAATTGAACGATGAAAATAACTTAGTGTGCATAGAGATAAATAAAAATGCACAGAATCAAATAGAAACAAAGTCTTCAAGAGAAGACATCAAAAATAAGAATAAAGTCAGAAGAGCTAATAAAGCTAATAAAAAAAGGAAAGAATAAGGAAAAAGCAAAGCATGATGTTACAACTAGAAAGGACAAAGGGACACTTAACAGATTAAAAAAATTGAACGTTATTATTCAGCGAGAATTAAGTAAGTGCGTATCAAATAATCCTAACCATTGGCAAATATTTGTGAATAAGATTGAAAGGATGGTCAGAAAGTGTCAAGTATCACATATTACAAAAGCTTTAAACGTTTCGAAAGAAAAAATTAAAGAAAACTTTTCAGTAAGAAAGAGTATTTGTATGCTTCAAAGAATCGTAAATATGGAGATTCTACATAAGCAAGAAGTAAACAATTTGTACAATGGATTTGATAATGCTTCGAATCAAATGTAAAAATATGCTATTAGCATAATAATATTAATATATTTCATGTTAATAATAAGTTGAATAATTTTCAACAAAGAAATATAAATATTATTCATGAAATGAAATATCATTTCATCTATGAATGAATGAAATGATAAGGTTAATTTTAATTGAGTTTCTTAACTGTATAAAGTGCATAGAGATATTTGCATATCAATTATACAGAATTTAACGAAATTAATTATATTTTAATTATGTTTAAATTTACATTTATATAACACACAAATTAAAATACGATTTTAGTTTTGTATTTTAAACATAATTTAAAATAATAATTTTCTTCAACAATGTATCTTTATATATCTTTCTAAAGATATATATAATAAATAAATATATAGATATTTGACATTGTTGTAAGAATTTATTCAATTGGCACAAGAATAATATTCATTGAATACTGTGTTATGTTAATTTTCAACAAAATATTTTTTTGAATATTAATAAAGAAAAAAGGGATACTTTATATTATTTTCAACTTAAATGATAAAATTGAAATAAACCATATTCTCTACTACAAAACGTGTGTACGAATAAATAATTGTTATCTGAGTAAATAAAAATTCAAATATATAATTGGATCGATTATTTTAAAAGTGGTGCAAGTTTATTTTCTGTTGTTTCAAGAACATTAAAGGTTTACACATTGGTAAATTTAAAAATATTCATTAATTATGCCAAATCTTAGACCACTTTCAAAATTAGTCAATTGTTTAATTTTGTGTAGGTTTTTTCTTGTAAATTTCATGTGGAATGAATTTATTATGTTAACTACATTGTTTTATAGTATAATAATAATCCTGTGGTGTGTACAGGAAATTCTTTTTTTTTCTACAGAAATTGGTCAAAGCATTAGCATTTTTTAAAAAGAAATTAAAAAATTAACAAGTTTTAAACAGAAAGTTAACATTAAATTAAACATAAATTACGTGATAACAGACTCTTAAAATAAACAGTCAAATTATTGAATGTATTTATTGATTAATCATATAATTCATAAAATATAATGTACAGATTTACGTTAGAGAAATATTGATTTTTTATAATACATTTTATATTTAACCCAGATGTTGTGCATATTTAAATTGATGTTTATCACATCGTCTTGAATCCCAATCAATTTATAGATAGTCAATTCATTCACTCAATATTTTATTTCTTCATTGGTGGAGTACCACCTATAGGTGGTGGAGGTCCATTCATAGGTGGTCTCATGGGTCCCATAGGACCCATTGGTCCCATCATTGGACCCATTGGACCCATGGGTCCCATCATCGGTGGTCTCATACCCATCATTGAAGGCATTGGTCCATGTGGGCCCATCATCATAGGACCACCAGGACCCATTGGATTACCAGGATGCATACCTGGTGGTGGCATCATACCTGGTGATCCCTGTGGTGGTATTCCAGGTCGTGGCCCAAGACTAGGTGGTGGTGGTATAGCAGCACCTTTGTTCGCTGCGAATGGATTAGATGCAATTTTGCCAGCCTTGAAAGCAGCTGTCGTTGCATCAATTAGGTGTTGAGCTTGTTCCTCCATCCATTTTTGATAAAAAAATTTAACATTATCTTTGTGCTTTCGTCCTTGGCAATGGGTTTTTCTAACGCTTGGTGAATCGTGTGTTAAATATGTATCACAGTAATCACAATAGTACTTGGGCATATTAAAAATATTTTTTATATATTCTAAACTTTGTTTATTAATTCTAAAGCAAATTATTATATTCGCGTTTACAAATATAAGTACATTCTCTTAAGAAAATTGTCAATAATCTTTATAGGTTATTATTTTCTGTTAATCAAGAAAGGTTATGAATTTAGGAAAAAGTGGCGCCATCGCGAGATAGAGAAACCAAAAGTTGCTATTCAACAGATGTCAGCAGTGTTTGTGGCGGGACATTTGAACTTTCATTCTATACTTATTAAGATTAATTTAGCTGGTAATGCAATAATAAATAATACATCAAAAAATGAAACAATTTTATTTAGTTGACTATTCTAATGAAAAAACTAGGCTTTGAGCCGCCACTTACCTGCCACAGTCTATCCGTCGCGAATGAGTTTGTCTTCTAGCACATTTATTTAAAATATCAAAGTATCAATATATCAAAATTAATATCGATTCTATAATATTATATATCATTTAAAATATAACATCATTTGATAACAGGAAGGTGTACATTAAAATATTAATTGAAACAATTAGCTGAAATTAACGGGATAACAAAATCCGCAGCAACAAGTATACAGATGACAGATTAAAAAAATTCGAAAGTTTCGCCATATTGCAGTGCATAAAACAGACGCGTAAGACTGGCGCGAAAATACTGCATGCGCGAAAATGATGCGCAGTAGATCTTCTTTCCACCTATAATAAATAAAAATTTCGAATGATTAAAAATACGATATAGAAGCATAAAAATTGTCAAAATATACTCAAAAAATCAAAATTGATCCTTATATCCTTTATATATTATAATAGAAAGGTGTAAACCTTACAAAATATCTATTAATTACCTGATCTTAACGGGACGATGACACACCGATGTGTTCTCCACGAAAGACGCCATGAAACTGAAGAATTCGGACGAAAGCTTGGCCGTGATTGGCTAATTCATTTTTTTGAACAAGAAAAGGGTCATCACGGCTTCTTACACGGACAGAATCTGACCTTCCTCATGACCACGCTGGTCAAACTACATATGATAATTTATTTATTAAATAAATTAAAAATCATTTCTATTTTTCTAATAAATGTACACAATACTTATAAATATTCTAAAAATAATGAATAGAATAAAGACAATGTAGACATTAAGAGATCTTTGTCGTTTTGCATAAAAGAATACAATCGTATAGAAGAGAATTGTCGATAGAAAAATGTCTAATATGAAATGTAGCATATGAAAGAATAAATTCCCAAAATCTGTATCGATAAAGAATCCTCACAATTGAAATACTTTCAGAGATGCATAATTGTTTTAAAAATATTCATAATAACGTTTATACACGATTCACACACGAAGATTATTCCACATGCTTTTCTATGCTATAAGATACTACATTCTCTTTATCTTATTCATTATTTTTAGAATAATTATGAATAATGTGTACATTTTATTTGTAATCGAAAAAAGAAACACAAATTTATAACATATCAAAATTGTTTTCTATTTAATATATGTTAAATTGTGAGATAGTAGAAACCTGCTTTAAAAAATAAAATATGCATTATAGCAAAAATAATTTTATCCTGAAATTAAATAAAATAAATATTACAATAAAAGATTTCTTCTTTTATCGGTGTAATGCCTGTAACATTATAAAAGTTATTAAAAAACATTATAAGGTAATTAGTTTCTGGAGATGAAATGGATAGAAGGAGCCAAGGAAAGGAATAAAAATATGTTCATTGGAAAATTACAGAAACTAATTACAATTATAATGTTTATGGTAAGCGGTCTTTGGCTGGATTTTATTTGCAATGGAATGTAAAACATATCAAAATATGTTAAACATTACATGGAAAGTAAAATACCATTGCCCAGGTCTAACCACGAGGAGGTAACCGCTTCTGAAGACCCAAGAGGGATGTGCATCCTAAAGATGCTCACATCCGAATATAATTCAAAGGAATGAATCTAACTCTTAGGCCCCACCATAAGAGTACCATTCAAAAAATCGTTAAAATTATTATCGAAAATACCAGAGAAAAATTTCAATATTAAAAAATACAAAATGAAAGACAAGGAGAGTAATTTGAAAAGAAATTCAATAAAATCATCGATGATACTTAAAACTAACACACCCTAAAATAACTTCAACTTATAGAAATACAATCTATATACATTTATATACATAATTTTCAATCTCCATAAAATAAAGTATAATAATTAAAAAGAGTATACAAATTATGAGTTGTTCCATGGAACCTATAAATAAAGAAAATACATGAAAAATAATGATGTTCGTACATGTGCGATGCTACAAAGAGAATTATATAAAGATACGAATTTTCATTTTATTTATACAAATAATTATTTTATACTATCTTACATTACCAAGTCCACTTCTTGTTCCTTTTTGGTCCTCCTTTGGTCCACCTGTGGTCGTTTCCTTACCATAGTCCAATCTGCAACAGAAAACAAAGGGATAAAAAAGAGTTAAAACATAAAAGGGATAGGAAAACAGGGGGGATGGGTATAACTTTTAAAGCGGAACTTTTCACGATTTTTTTTAAAGTGGTTTCCCCCCGATTGGACTAGTCCACTGACTCTAAATTTAGGAGAAACCTACACTAAATGTTCAGTCCAACACCGTATACTATTGCGAACTTACAGAAATGAATCCTTGGGTCCGTCTAACAATTAGCGGAAGATGCCTTCCCTTACAATGAAGCTTCAGTTTCCCATGCTAAATGCATATCTATCAATGCATATCAAAAAGCCAAAAAAGAAAAAAAAAGGACGGTAGTTCCAGCTTAAAAGTTAAATGAACATGATTCTATCCTTGGGAGTAAGATAGAATCATGGCTCGCGTGGGCAGGGTCGCATCCCTGAAGTAAATTCTTTATTGTAAATGGTACCACCCTTTACGAACAAAAAATTTACCCGCTACCCATTAAACCGCTTCTGAAACAGAAATTTTAATGAATATTAATACAATTTTATTTGCAATGTAATTAATTGGAGTATTTTATATTACCTTCCAGTCCAGGAACGCAATCAAGTTGAACACAACCATCTGATAAACTGAAAAAATAAATTCAAAATAAAATGATTTTCTATTCAAAGTACGTTAATGTGTATGTAACGTTTAAACCAATGTATATGCGTTGAAACAATCTGAAAAATAATTAAAGTGTATTAGAATATTAAAATAATTGTTAATTAATCGACAGAAGTATCGATTATTGTTTAAAAGTACGGAATATATTTTCGGAGTACCTTCCTCTTCGAAATTCACTTATAGACTGACTCATTGTTCTCTAAAACAAAACATTAATTAGAAAGTTGTTTATGATTTTTCTTATGTTGATTATTTCTGTAACGATAATACAAATTCTAATAAAGAAAATTTAATATTATAACGTTCAGATTTTAACATTCTTTTCATTCTAATGGAATTAATTTATTCTTCATGCGCAGTGATGATTCTGAAACTAAAAATTATTTGTAATATAAATAGAGCGTATAAGAATATTAAAATAATTGGTAAATAATCGATAGAAGTATAGATTATTATTTAAAAGTACGAGATAAATTATTGGAGTACCTTCTTCTTCGAAATGCACTAATAGACTGAGCTGTTGTTCTCTAAAACAAAACATTGATTAGAAAGTTGTTTATGATTTTTCTTATGTTGATTATTTCTGCAACGGTAATTAAAATTCTAATAAAGAAAATTCAATATTATAACGTACAGATTTTATTATTTTATCTATTCTAACGTAATTATTTTATTGTTCCTGCGCAGTGATGACTTCGAGTGTTTAATTGTCCTGTAATATAAGTACAGTGTATAAGAATATTATATTAATTATTAATTAATCGATAGAAGTATTAATTATTGTTTAAAAGTACGAGATATATTATTGGAGTACCTTCCTCTTCGAAATTCACTTGCAGACTGACCCATTGTTCTCTAAAACAAAACATTAATTAGAAAGTTGTTTATGATTTTTCTTATGTTGATTATTTCTGCAACGGTAATAATAATTCTAATAATGACAATTCAAGATTATAACGTTCAGATTTAAACATTATTTTTATTCTAATGTGATTAATTTATTGTTCATGCGCAGTGATGACTTCGAGTGTTTAATTGTCCTGTAATATAAGTACAGTGTATAAGAATATTATATTATTTGTTAATTAATCGATAGAAGTGTCGATTATTGTTTAAAAGTACGAGATAAATTATTGGAGTACCTTCTTCTTCGAAATGCACTAATAGACTGAGCTGTTGTTCTCTAAAACAAAACATTGATTAGAAAGTTGTTTATGATTTTTCTTATGTTGATTATTTCTGCAACGGTAAGTAAAATTCTAATAAAGAAAATTCAATATTATAACGTACAGATTTTATTATTTTATCTATTCTAACGTAATTATTTTATTGTTCCTGCGCAGTGATGACTTCGAGTGTTTAATTGTCCTGTAATATAAGTACAGTGTATAAGAATATAATATTAATTATTAATTAATCGATAGAAGTATTAATTATTGTTTAAAAGTACGAGATATATTATTGGAGTACCTTCCTCTTCGAAATTCACTTGCAGACTGACCCATTGTTCTCTAAAACAAAACATTAATTAGAAAGTTGTTTATGATTTTTCTTATGTTGATTATTTCTGCAACGGTAATAATAATTCTAATAATGACAATTCAAGATTATAACGTTCAGATTTAAACATTATTTTTATTCTAATGTGATTAATTTATTGTTCATGCGCAGTGATGACTTCGAGTGTTTAACTGTCCTGTAATATAAGTACAGTGTATAAGAATATAATATTAATTATTAATTAATCGATAGAAGTATTAATTATTGTTTAAAAGTACGAGATATATTATTGGAGTACCTTCCTCTTCGAAATTCACTTGCAGACTGACCCATTGTTCTCTAAAACAAAACATTAATTAGAAAGTTGTTTATGATTTTTCTTATGTTGATTATTTCTGCAACGGTAATAATAATTCTAATAATGACAATTCAAGATTATAACGTTCAGATTTAAACATTATTTTTATTCTAATGTGATTAATTTATTGTTCATGCGCAGTGATGACTTCGAGTGTTTAATTGTCCTGTAATATAAGTACAGTGTATAAGAATATTATATTAATTGTTAATTAATCGATAGAAGTGTCGATTATTGTTTAAAAGTACGAGATAAATTATTGGAGTACCTTCTTCTTCGAAATGCACTAATAGACTGAGCTGTTGTTCTCTAAAACAAAACATTGATTAGAAAGTTGTTTATGATTTTTCTTATGTTGATTATTTCTGCAACGGTAATTAAAATTCTAATAAAGAAAATTCAATATTATAACGTACAGATTTTATTATTTTATCTATTCTAACGTAATTATTTTATTGTTCCTGCGCAGTGATGACTTCGAGTGTTTAATTGTCCTGTAATATAAGTACAGTGTATAAGAATATTATATTAATTATTAATTAATCGATAGAAGTATTAATTATTGTTTAAAAGTACGAGATATATTATTGGAGTACCTTCCTCTTCGAAATTCACTTGCAGACTGACCCATTGTTCTCTAAAACAAAACATTAATTAGAAAGTTGTTTATGATTTTTCTTATGTTGATTATTTCTGCAACGGTAATAATAATTCTAATAATGACAATTCAAGATTATAACGTTCAGATTTAAACATTATTTTTATTCTAATGTGATTAATTTATTGTTCATGCGCAGTGATGACTTCGAGTGTTTAATTGTCCTGTAATATAAGTACAGTGTATAAGAATATTATATTAATTATTAATTAATCGATAGAAGTATTAATTATTGTTTAAAAGTACGAGATATATTATTGGAGTACCTTCCTCTTCGAAATTCACTTGCAGACTGATCCATTGTTCTCTAAAACAAAACTTTGATTAGAAAGTTGTTTATGATTTTTCTTATGTTGATTATTTCTGCAACGGTAATTAAAATTCTAATAAAGAAAATTCAATATTATAACGTACAGATTTTATTATTTTATCTATTCTAACGTAATTATTTTATTGTTCCTGCGCAGTGATGACTTTGAGTGTTTAATTGTCCTGTAATATAAGTACAGTGTATAAGAATATTATAATAATTGTTAATTAATCGATAGAAGTATTAATAATTGTTTAAAAGTGTGAAATATATTTTCGGAGTTCCTTCCTCTTCGAAATTTATTTATAGACTGGGCCCTTCATTAGAATGATAAAATAATTGTTAAATAATTAATATAAGTGCATATTGTTATCTAATAACTTATTACATATGATCTATGTACCTTTCCCTTCAAGATTCACCTTTTAACTGAGACATTATCCTCTATAAAAATGCTTTTATTCAATGTTGGTTATGTTGTTTTCCAAATGTTGCCCATGTATGTAACAAAATAAAACATTCCAATTAAACAGAGATTAACATTATAACTCTCTTCATGTTATTACTATTTTTATTAAATACACATGTAACTTGTAATCATTATAAAAATAATGAATACAATAAAAAGAGTGCATAATATAAACATTATCTCATTGCTCACGAGAAAATAATCATGTAGAACAGAAATCTTGTCAAAGAAATTTGTAAAACAATTGACAATCTATCGCTTGCCAACAATAGAAAAGTCCCTATAATTTGTTTCTTTAACGTAAAAACTCGCCTTTATGATAAAGATTTAATTTTATACGTGTGGCAAGCGATAGATTGTCAATTGTTTGACAAATTTCTTTGAAAAAGTTTCTCTTCTACATGATTATTTTCTCGTATGCAATGAGATAATGTTCTTATTATGTATTCTTTTTTTATTTTATTCATTATTTTTGTAATGTTTACAATTAAAGTGTGTAAAGTCTTGTGAAGAGTGAAAAGAGTGTAAAAATAAGAGAATTAAAATCTGAAATTCTGTTTATTTCGAATGTTATTTGCGTTTCATATATGGGCAGATTTGGAAAATAACCTAAACAAAATTGAAATAAAAGTATTTTTATAGAGGATAATGTCTCAGTTAAAAGGTGAATCTTGAAGGGAAAGGTACATAGATCATATGTAATAAGTTATTAGATAACAAAATGCACTTATATTAATTATTTAACAATTATTTTATCATTCTAATATTCTCTAATTGCATTTCAGATTGTTTCTATGCATATACATTGGTTTAAACATTTTATATGTTTTAACATACATTAAATAGAAAACAATTTTGATATGTTATAAATTTGTGTTTCTTTTTTCGATTACAAATAAAATGTACACGTTATTTATAATTATTCTAAAAATAATGAATAGAATAAAGAGAATGTAGTATCTTATAGCATAGAAAATCATGTGGAATAATCTTCGTGTGTGAATCGTGTATAGACGTTATTGTAAATATTTTTAAAACAATTATGCATCTGTGAAAGTATTTCAATTGTGAGGATTCTTTATCGTTACAGATTTTGGGAATTTATTCTTTCATATGCTGCATTTCATATTAGACATTTTTCTATCGACAATTGTCTTCTATACGATTTTGTTTATTTGTGCAAAACGACAAAGATCTCTTAATGTCTACATTGTCTTTATTCTATTCATTATTTTTAGAATATTTATAAGTATTGTGTACATTTATTAGAAAAATAGAAATGATTTTTAATTTATTTAATAAATAAATTATCATATGTAGTTTGACCAGCGTGGTCATGAGGAAGGTCAGATTCTGTCCGTGTAAGAAGCCGTGATGACCCTTTTCTTGTTCAAAAAAATGAATTAGCCAATCACGGCCAAGCTTTCGTCCGAATTCTTCAGTTTCATGGCGTCTTTCGTGGAGAACACATCGGTGTGTCATCGTCCCGTTAAGATCAGGTAATTAATAAATATTTTGTAAGGTTTACACCTTTTTATTATAATATATAAAGGATATAAGGATCAATTTTGATTTTTTGAGTATATTTTGACAATTTTTATGCTTCTATATTGTATTTTTAATCATTCAAAATTTTTCTTTAATATAGGTGGAAGGAAGACATACTGCGCATCATTTTCGCGCATGCAGTATTTTCGCGCCAGTCTTACGCGCCTGCTTTATGCACTGCAATATGGCGAATCTTTCGAATTTTTTAATCTGCGATCTGTATACTTGTTGCAGCGGATTTGGTTATCCCGTTAATTTCAGGTAATTGTTTCAATTAATATTTTAATGTACACCTTCCTGTTATATATTAAATGATATATAACGAATGTTATATATCAAATGCATACTACATGCATAATTTTGATACGTGAGTTTTTTCATATTTTACTTTTTTTTTAGCTTTCTGAGTATGGGGAGAGTTGCAACACGAATTCACTAACCTTTTAATCTTGTGGCAACTTTTTTTATCTACTCCATATACGGCGAGGTGAGCATTATTTTTTTTAAGTATAAGCATATAAGCATATAGAAATACTACAGAAAGAGTGAGAGAGAAGGAGTGTGAGAGAGAGAGGAAGAATAAGAAAACAATACACTCGACATATAAGCTACTATATAAATGTGTATTTATATTTGTAGGTATTTCTCGAGTCGACGACAAAACGTAAACAGCCGATAACATAGGTATAATAGCCGAGCGTTCGACATTCCCAAGATCTCCTCTACCAAGGTTACGTAGCAACGTATCTCGTATTCGTTTTCTATCCTTCGACGAGACAACATAAACGAAAAAGAGACGTATTAAATTATTTAATAATTTTATTTCTAACGTTATCATTTTGATTTTAATAGTTTAAAAAGCTTTTCATTGCATAGAATGGTATAAAAACTGGTTTATTTTTTATGTTACTCTTTATTGCGTTTGCTGATACAATTACTGTTTTATTTAGACAACTTTAAAGATTTTTAATTAATATTTATACTAACATTACATACTTTGATCAATTTCACAAATATTTAATAACTTGAATACCATTCTATCAAAAATATTCAATGGTTTTAATGTGTGCCCTGCCTTCAGAAATGATTTACAGGAAATATTGTAATATAGTCTTTAGTATGTTTCAGCTTTTCAGACTTTTTATTTAATATTATTTTATACATCGTCATCCTAAGGGTAGGATACCCATCCTGCAGTCATCAACGAAGACTAAAAGTAAGTATATTTTACTATCAAACATTTCTATGATAATTTCAATTGATTTTTATTACAACAATGATCTTAATTGTTCTTTTTCTTTTTCTGTTTCAGAAAATCATTGCAATCGAGCGCGTAGGCAATGAGGTTCTCGTGTGTTGCATCGTGTTAAAATAAAATATAAAAAAGTCGACAAGTAGATTCAGTGTTGATCGTCGCATGTTAAAGTTTCGTTTGCTCGGTTAAGAAACTCGCAAGTTTCTTTTATTAAGTTTAAACGTGTGTTCATCGTCATCCTAAGGGTAGGAGACCCATCGTGCATTCATCAATGAAAAAAAAACGTAAGTCAATTTTTATATTAAACATTTTCTCAATAATTATAATAATTTTTATATAACAACGATTTATATTATTTTGTTTTTATTTGTGTTTCAGATCATCGTTGGAATGGTATTCACATTTTATTAATTAAATTCATTTAGAAATTCGTTTAACACTAGATTTGTTCACTATTGTTTTGTTCACTATTTTTTAAAAATTTACAAACATTGTTTAAATGAAAAAGTTAGTAGAGGAGAGGAATTAATATTTATGCATATTTCATTACAGCATTAAAAATTAATATATATTTTTAAAAAATATTCTATTTTAAAAGTAATTAAATTTAAATTTTATTAAATTACAATTAATTGAAATATTTCTATTTTATATATATGTAACAAAAAAGTTTGAAATGAATCACATTTGCTCGGTCCATAAATCTAGTGTTAATTGAATTAATTGCATTTATTATTATATATGTTTTATAGTCATTATTTGTGCATTGTCATCATTATCCTAAGGATAGGAGACCCATTGTGTATTCATCAATAAAGATTTAAAGTGAGTATATTTTTGTATTAAATAATTCCTCAAAAATTTTAATGATTATCTGTAATAGTAATGATATTAATAGTATTGTTTTTTATTTCAGTTTCAGATTGCAATAGTGCGCGAAGCAATATGTGCAGTGTTTATGGTGGTATTATCAAACTGCGTGCAATGCAGTCTTTGAATTAGTGCAGTTTAGAATCAGTGATCGGGCGAGTAATAAGTTAAAATCAAACGCGAATTAGAGTCAGTGTTGTTCGTCGTATAATAAAATATCGGTTTCGCGATAAGAAACTCATCTATAGTTTCTTATTTTCGTTCATACCGCGTTTTTAGATTCACGCGAGGTGCATCACCATGGTGCAATAGAGCTGCATCTCCTTGGAATGCATTGTAAGTATTCATTTTTATTTACATTTTATTCGATTTTATTTTATATGATTTTGGATAATATTCT